>NC_091482.1:23597970-23902345 GCF_036971445.1 Narcine bancroftii
GGTTCCCAACCTTTTACTTTCCACTCACATACCACTTTAAGTCATCCCTGTGCCAAGGATTAGTAAGGGATTGCTTAAGGTGGGATGTGAGTAGGAAGGGAAGGTTGAGAATCACTGCTCTAGACCCAATTATTACTGAAATATTTTGCTTGAGAAAAATTGTCATTGGCCCATTTCCTTTGGAGTTATGAAACCATACACATAATGAGTCAATTAGGTACGATTAAAATGGCGATTTTTCAAACCTTTTTCTTTCCATTCACATCCCACCTTAAGCAATCCCTATGCCAAAGTGCTCTGTGATTAATAATGGATTTTCAAACTTTTTCTTTCCACCCACATACCACCTTAAGCAATCCCTTACTAATCACAGAACACTTATGGCATAGGGAATACTTAAAGTGGTATGTGAGTGGAAAGTAAAAGGTTAGGAACCACTATTTTAGACTGAATAATGTTGGGACATTTTTTTTGAAGCTGCTTCAGAATGAGAAGTGGTGCCTGGGGGGGTCCAATAAGAGGTGAGGGATAAGCAAGGTAATAACTGATTGAATTATCTTTTAAAAGTCATAACGGTTGTTAGAGACCATAGGGGCAGCACAGTTAGTGTAGTGGTTGCACAGTTAGCAGTAGGCACATCACTATTATAGCACCAACGACCCAGGTTTGAATCCAGCACTGTGTTTAAGGAACTTGCATGGGATTCCTCTGGGTGCTCTGGGTTTCTATCACCCTTCAAAACATATGGGGGTTGTAGGTTAATTGGGGTATTTGGGCAACACAGGCTCATGGGCCGGTAGTGTCTGTTCTCATGCTCTATGTCTAAATGTAATAAGTTTAATTAAAGTGATAATGACAGACACGGCCAAATAAACTCAATGAAATTACAAGGAGAGGAAACACAGTAGATTCAATCTGGATGGATATTTTCCAAAGCATTTGATAAGGTAGTGCTGAAGAAATTAATCGAGAATCTTGCAGTGAGTGACTTTAAAATGAAATGCAACAGTACAAATACTGGGAAAGATAAGATGCGTCATGAATAGAAGCTTTCAATACTTAGATTGTGCCTGTGGGCTGTTCTAGGGTTGGATTATGGCACCATTAGTGCTCTCTGTGTGAAATGATGAACTTCAACACTTGCTGATTCAGCACTTTGAAGAGAGGAATAAACCACCCAGCATAACATTTATGAGGGCAGAAGAGAAACATGCCCAAAAGAACAGGCAGACATGGCATAAATCAGAACAAAGATTACAGGCCTATATATTCAGGAAATTAATGGATGAAAGTATAGCTAACTTGTCAACATCTCATAACTGTGGAGCTAATAATGAATGTAGAACTTGAACAGATTCTGCCAGAGACGCAATGGTCAGTTCTCCAAGTTGGAGACAGCTGACCGGTCATTCACTCTTCCAAGGGTTCTGACTGATCTACACATTGTATCCAAGTTTTTAACGTGTTTTTTTTTGGCTTTTCAAACATTTGAAGTAGTTTTCATTTCCTGTGAGCAAAAGAAAATTCACAAGGGAGTAGAAGCAATGCAAACTGGTTTAAAAGAACTAGTTAAAAAGGAAATGGATTTTGAAGTGTTCACATGGTTGTCCTGTAAATAAAAAATCCAGTCAATTTGAGTGCATCTAGCTGGCTCCACGATGAGATCAGAGGCCAGTCAATCTGTTCCTTGGAGAGCAGATGTTCCAGGGCACTAGGAGAACAAACTTATACCTTTGATTTTTTTTTAAATTATTGCGTTGGCTTTTTTTGCCCAATGCTTGGAAATGGCACTTGAAGATGTATCCTCCAGGAGGAATGAACAATATCCAAGATCATTTTAATCAAGTCTTGCATTGACCACTGCGCATAAACCCCTCTTCCTAAGACAGGAGTACAGTGTGGACGTACTGAATAATACCTCTAAAGACATCCAGGCTTGTTTTTTGTCTCATGTTGAGACATAAGTACAACATATTTAAAACAATTTATAAATGGATTGGGCTGGATTGTTTCCATTCCAGGCAGTGAGTAGGCACCGCGCGAATGAGACGTCAGACCACATCTCAGGTACACCTTGTGTGGAAGTAAGGATCTGTAGATGAGTATAGATCGATCAATGTTAATTAATGCCAACCTGGGCCTTTCTGTTTTGTAAAAGAATGCAGAGGGTTGTAAATATTCAGGGAGTGAAGGGCCCCATTACTTGTGTTGCCAGGCAAACCCAGCCGAGCCAGTAAATCGCCATCCACCCCGGCGTTTCCCCAGATCAGATGACGTGCAAGAACAATGCTTGAGGAAAGCGGAACCTGATTGGCTACGTGATGGGGCACGCAAAATTATTTGAGGACCACTTCCAGCCTGCACACAGCATCTTTCAGCTGCTCTCATCAGGGAAGAGATGCAGGAGTGTCAGAGCCAGCACCACCAGGCTGAGGAACAGCTCCTTCCCTCGGGCAGTGAGGATGCTGAACAATCAAAGGAACCGCTCACACTAACCGTCCGAGACTGTCGTATGTACAAAACAATATTTATTTAATTTATAGATTAAAATACTTATCCTGCATATGTATTGTCTGTCCGATGGTGTGTCTGTATGTTTTGCATTGAAGGTTGTTTTGTCGGGTTTTACTTGTGCAATCAGATGTGCAATAAACTTGATTTGCTTCACATAATGATGCAAATTGCGGATGAATAGTGTGCAACTTAATGTTCATAGGGTAATGCTTGAAGAAGACTGTTTTTGATTGGTTAAGTCAGATTACGGCGGGGTATACAAACCCATGTCATTGTATGCTAGGGGAGCTCCCTGATCTGCAACAGAGGGTGACAGACTTCCCACCAAGCTTGTAAGTAATAGTGTCTGAGTGCTCCATTATTTACAGTTCGTTTGCTGAAGAATAGAGCACCCTCCGAGGCCTGGACGGAGGGGGTCAAAAAAAACAACCATCCATATTTGACATACTTTGACAGAAGGAAAAACCAAAAGTGTTTGTTTGCTTTTAATGAAAGCTGGAAAATGTTAACAGTTTTTAGATATTTCTGACATTTAAAGACATTTAAAAACACTGCAGTTTTCAATGTAAATAATTTTTAAGTATTGTTAAAAAACTAAGAATACAAATAATCCATTGATAAAACTTGCAAATAATTAAAATGATGTAGCGGGCCGAGCGGCCGCATAGCGCAGTGGGCTGAGCCGTCACCCGTGCGGCGGGCCGAGCGGCCACGCAGCTCTGTGAGCCTGGTCGTCGCTCACTCACCTGGCCCGGGGGGGGGGCGCGCGGCACTGCGGGCTGGGTTGCGGCGCACTGAGGAGTTGGGTACTCACCTCCAAGATGGCCCGGGACTCCCGTCGTCTTTACTTTAAGACACGCGTCTTTCGGGTGTCCAGGCCGGAAAGGATTTAAAAGAGGAGCCAAATTTGAATTAAAAGTTTTTGCTGACTAATACTGTGTCTGATGAATTCATTCAGTAGCTCTCCTGGAGTAGTCACTACAATGGGATATTTTAATATCCTCTTTTCAAAACATTTTGCAATAAAATACTATCACCCTATGTAATTACTTGAATCAGAATTTATAACAAGTTCCGAAATGTGTTGCTTTGCAGCAGTATCACAGTGCAAACATTTATATACCCTACTTTAGAAAAAGAAATAAAAATAGTGCATGGAAGTCAAAGTCAGGCAGTGTCTTTGGTTCATTGGTTATTCAGGAATCTGATGGCAGCGGGGAAGAAGCTGTCCTTGTGCCGCTGAGTGTTCGTCTTCAGGCTTCTGTACCTTTTCCCTTATGGTAGCAGAGTGAAGAGAGCAAAAATACTAATGAAATTTAATAAACTGAATGTTCCTTCCCTTGGTATCGATGTTGCAGGGATTTACAAGTGGAAAAATGGTTCACAATTTATTAAAATTATAGTAATAATCCTATAATTAAAATGATAGTACCAAGCGTGTCCATTTTATAAATTGTTTCAAACAGCCCTATACAGACAGCAAAAGGAGCAGAGAGCTCACGTGGTGAGCTGGACAACATTTGTCCTTCAGCTAATATGATCAGGGAGGTTAAGTGGTACTTTAGTTCATTGATGAATGTGGCTTCCTGAGTCCTGGATTTTCCTCTTTACAGGTGAAAATCTTTCTCACTTATCTTTTCTCTCCCCATTTTTTTTCACGGCACTTGTGGCAGCTAGAAAATTAATTCATCATGGGTAGAATCCTGGCATGTGCCATGTATCTGAGGTACAGAGAGAAAATGTGGAAATACAGGACCATTAGGATGCAGAGCAGATTGTAAGCTTTCTCTCAATGTTAAAGTTTATTCGTTGGGGATTCCAGTAATTGCATTTAAACTTATTCTCCCAGCAGAGAAAGTGACTGAAAGAGATTGATGAGGCTGTTCAAGTACTATGTATGGGGGTCATTTACAAATTAGTGCCCAGGTGTCTTATCCAGTATCAGCGCTTGGTGATAGATTGTGTGGCTGCAGTACGCAATTTTCCAATATTCATATGGGAGGGGGCTGATAATGTTTCATGGTGTCACTTTATGTTTGTGAAATTCAGGGTGGGAGGGGTAAAGAAAGAAAGGATGAAGGAAATTAATTAAAATCATCGGATCAGATTTTCAGATTTATTGTCAGAGTACATACATGACATCACATACAACTCTGAGATTCCTTTTGCCTGCAGGGATGGCAGAATTACCACTAATTGGTAGTGCAAAAAATAAACAGTACACAGCGTGAACATGTCAACAAATGAAAGAATTGTAAACAGATAACGAATATAAACAAACTGACTGTGCAAACAGAAGAAAATCAATAAAGTGCTCAAGTAAGAGTCTTTAAAGGAGTCTGATGGTGGAGGGGCAGCAGCTGTTCTTGATCCTGGTGGTGCAAGTCTTGTGGCATCTAGACCTCTTTCCTGATGGCAGCAGCGAGAACAGAGCATGTGCTGGGTGGTGGGGGTCTTTGATGATTGCTGCTGCCTTCCGACAGCAGCATTCCCTGTAGTGGGGAGGGTTTTGCCTGTGATGTCCTGGGCTGTGTCCACCATCTTTTGGAGGGCTTTATGTTCCCATACCAGATGGGATGCAGCCAGTCCGCACGCTTTCCATCAAGACTCTGTAGAAATTTGCCATGGTTCTGTTGTCATACCAAACCTCCACAAATTTCTGAGGGAGTAAAGGCACTGATGTGCTTTCTTCATGATGCCATTGGTGTGTTGGGTCCAGAAAAGATATTCTGAGATAGTGACTCCCAAAAACTTAAATTTGCTCACCTTCTCCACCTCTGATCCCTCAATGTTCACTTTCTTTTCCTGGAGTCAACAATCAACTCCTTAGTTTTGATGACATTGAATGCAAGGTTGTTAGTGCACCCTTCAGTCAAGTTTTCAGTTAATTTTTATACCATGCTTTATGGGACCACAGGATGCTCAAAAGTGCTTTTGAAGGGTAGTCATGTATGCTATGCAGGAACATTTAGCTGCCAGCTAACGCAAAGCAACATCCCAAAAACAGAGTGTGAAATCCACATACCATTTTTGGTGATACTTTTTTAAAAATTTATTCATTATTTAGGATGCAGGCATCGTTGGCAAGGCCAACATTTACTGCCCATCATTCCTTGCCCTGAAGAAGCTGGTGATGAACCTCCATCCTTGAGGTGAAAGTGTTGCCAGAGTGCAACTGGGGAGGCAGTTTCAGGGTTTCAATCCAGGGACAAAGTAGAGCTTGTAGAGGGATCTTTACCAGTTGGAAAAATGGCAGATGGAATTTGATGCAGACCAGTATGCCTGCGTCCATTATAGTTTAAACTTGAATCTGTAAAAAATCAATTCTTAAGTCTTCTCAAATATCGTTTTGACTTCTGGATCCTTTTAAGTCACAGCTCAGAAGTAATTATGAAGCACTTTTAAACATTATATTTTCAGATCTCCTTAAACTCACGAGTCTATGGAAGATCCGTCTTTCAGAGATTTTCTTCAGAGGAGTGATCATGTTCTGGGCACAAATCAGAAGTGGTAATTCTTATTTAAAAGCCACATGTTGTATTTCCTGTGATAAGGATAATACAAGTCCTGTCTTTCCAGGAGATCAAGTTTTCTGTCTTCAGTTTTCTTTCATGAGGAGGCTGCCTTCTTTATTTTCAAGAGTAGTCAGAAAGTGGTCTTCTTTTTGAAGTCCATTTTTTGTGTATTCCACTTTTATTAGGAGTAACACATATTCTAGATACTGTAATTTAACCCTATCTTTCACAAGGGCCCAACTCCTGTGTGTCCCACAGGGTCTTGACTTCTGAACTGATTCAAAATGTCCGAACTTGCCAATGTAATCATGCGACATTATATCAACGAGACAATCAATTGATTCCATGTACTGGAATCTTTAACAGTTTTAGTTTCATTTCTGCAAAACCTCTTGCCTTTTCCAAAACCACTCCATATCCATTACAACCTCTGATCTCATCTCTGCTCCAAGAGTCTTAAGTGGTCTGGTTGGTTCCAGAAAGTCTAATGATCCTGTTTTTGTTTAAAACAGATGGCTTCCTTCAGCAGTTCTTATTGAGTACTTAGATACTTCAGTTTTTTAATAAAGCAAACACCCCATTGTTCTTGAATCCATTAAAATCCACTTGAGTTCCATTAGGTCTGTCTTTCTAGATGCTGTGACTCCAATTGAACTTTCCCTTATTGCAATGGTATTTCTGCAAATGTGCTGTGACCTGTGTGTGACCCTGTACCAGCCCACAAATTTACTCTCTAGAAATACATTTAATGACTTAACTTACTTTACTAAGTCATCAGTTTTATATGAAATATAGCTTGGCATTAACTTAAATAACATTAAAACAGATCCATTGCACATACTACAGATATGGTACATTGGTGGTAGGCAGAATGATTACTTAGGATGGTGATTAGGTTCCAATCAAGGAGGTTGTTTTGTCCTGGATCTGGATAATGGAAAGTTTCCTGAGAGTGGTTGGAGATATAACCATATAAGCAAATAGAGACCATCCCATTGCATTACTGCTTTGTGTGTCATTGATGCTGGAGAGTCAGTGGGTGAATCATTTTCCAAAGAACACTCATCTTCTGACCTGCCCTTGATTAGTAACAGTGGAGCTAACACCATCTCTATAGCACACTGCTGGTCCCAGGCCACCCTCTGTCTCCCACCACCAAGCCAATTCTGTATCCAACTGAGCTGTTCGTCTTGCATCAAAAGATGTCCTAGCCCACACCCCTACTCATGCATGCACGTACACCCTCTCTGATAAAATTGTGCTATTATTAATCTTTAATTAAAAAATATATATTTTTAGTGGTTATTTTGTGGGTTTGGACAAAGACCCTTACACGCAGAAGCCATTTTGGAAGTCAAAATGTCTGATAAGTTCATTGTTTGGTGGAAGCTGTGTAAACAGCCATAAAGCAAGCAATTGACCATTGAAATGTTGAAAACAATGAATGTTTACTCAGAAACAGCTGTGCACGCAAGGAAGCCATTTGCTGGTTGAGCTGTGCAAACAACTCGGAACCACATGAGCTCATGAACCTTTGGAATTTAAACTTCAAAAACAGCAATAATGTCATGACACAAGATTAAAGACATTTTCAGAGAACATATCACTGAAACCAGAGACGTTTGAAACAAGAAGAAGTTGCTTGGCCTTCCTGTAAGTAAGGCAGGATTGAAGATACAGTAACCAGAAAGGATCCCTGATAAAAGGGGAACTCAGAATAAGTGTCTTTCAAAAGAGAATTACCACTTCTGACTGTCTCTTTAAAAGAGAGAGAGAGTGTCCATTTCTACATGAGGACTTCATCTAAGCCTTTCCTGAGCTTGCAAAATCATCCAGTACTGAAACCTTCATGCAGAGGGGAAAATCATTTGTATGAAATAAGAATTCTCTGAAAGCTCCTCCACAAGAATTTCGTAAGTTTTGAGAAGTCTGATGCCTCACGCCTATCGATAATTGCTATTGAGCGAACTGTAATGGTTTTGGTTTTGCCACACACACACGCACATGTGTACATTTGTGCATAGTGGGGTTAAGTTTAGAGTTAAGTAAGAAGCATTATATTATTAAATTATTGTTTTGAAGATACCATTGTCTAGGTGAATTTCCATTGTCACTGATCTAGTACGTAACACCCATGACCACCCGCATGCAGACACACCACCCCCACCCCCCCACCATGCACGCTCATGCACTGCTCCCTACTCTCACACCGTCCAGAAACAATCACAGAATAACCACCAAACATGTATTTTTTTTAATTTTTCCCCACACTCCATGAACAACTGAGGTTTTACCATTCTAATTTCCAAGCTTGGTAAAATAGACTAACTCAGCATTTTTATCAATGCTTGAGTAAGTCCCTGTTCTCTGACATATATCCTGTGGTTCAACCAGCAGCAGGCATCTCCATAAGCACAGATTCAGCTGTGTGTCAGTGTGTGAACACTAATCCAGGAGACTTCAGTGGAATTGGAAGTTTATGCAAATACATTATCAATTAAATCAGACCCACAAGCAGCAGGACTTGTATTATCTCTCCCAGTTCAGATGCTTTTCATTAATATTTTGTACAAAAATACTTCTATCCTTCCGATTTTATGCCTGTGGGCAACACTGAACGCGTCATTGACTCATAGGAAATGTCTTCAGAGACAGACGGATAGCAAAGAAAAGGACAAATGGTCCATTCAGAAAAAAAAACTGGAGTGTCCACGCTGCAGCATTCAACCTTTTTCCTCAAAAGGTGTTCAAAGATTTGGCTGGGTTTATTTCATGCTTTCTAATTGGACATTATCAAGAAACTTTTATCCCCTCTTGAAGTAAACGAATGACAACCATTAAGTTGTTATTGATGATATAAGAAAATATAGAAGCCAATTTGCATGCAAGTTTGTACAAACAGCATTGACTGTGTTGAATTAAGGATAAATTAGCCAAGAGAATTTACTGCTCTTCGCAAATACTGTTGCTTCATGTTACAGTTCACCTAAGGGTAGACTGGACTTTGGTTTATCAGCTCATCTACAACAGTGCAGGACTCTCTCCATATGGACCTTGTGTCATCAAAGACAGGGTATGGAGTAGATCGTAAAGCCAGTCTTTTTCCAAGCAAAATAGCACCGCTATTGTCATTTGGGCCACAGCTCCCACAAAGGATACATTTAACGCAAAAAAAATTAATGGAATGGATTCTACTGGAGAGAAAAATTTACAACTATGTGTAGGACGGTAAAGAAATAACAAACTCCAGATGGTGGAATCTGGAACAAAAAAGCAATATACTGGAGAAAATCAGGAACCTGAAACATCAACAATTCTTCCCCCCCCTCCCCCCCCCACCCCACCCCCACCATTAGATGCTACTCTAGCTTCTAAATTCTTCAGCAATATGTTTTTGGTAAAGAAGCAGTAAGCCTACTACTAGATAAGTATTCCAAAAGGAATTTACACATCTGTTTTTATATTAAATGCGTTCTTTGCTTCACGTTTTCCTGAATATGTAATGTTGTGAGACTGATGTAATGAGTTTTGCCAAC
The DNA here is from genome assembly GCF_036971445.1 of Narcine bancroftii. NCBI lineage: Eukaryota > Metazoa > Chordata > Chondrichthyes > Torpediniformes > Narcinidae > Narcine > Narcine bancroftii. Next base: position 23,607,536 of record NC_091482.1, read on the forward strand.
TGTTTTTTCTCAATTCTTTTATTTAGAATTGCAGGTGCTCCTCAACTTATGTTGGGGTTGCAATCCGATTAAACCCATCATAAGTTGAAAAATCGTACCACACCTACTGAACAACATACCTTAAATGTGCTCAGACCACTTACCATAGCCTACAACTGGGCACATTTATCTAAAACAAAGTCAGTTTTATAATTAAATGTTGAATACCTTTTATTCCACACTGAAAATAACAATTTCTAATCATAAAATATAGCAAAAAATCGTTGTTGTTGAGGAGCAGGTGTAGAGTGTTTTGTTGCATCTGCAACTGTAACAATATGAATGGAAAAGAAGAAAGAAACCAAATCACGAATTTACATGTGTGTTTCATTGTCACAAGACATCCACAACATGTGATAGCCAAAGAAGTAGTACTATGTAGTAATTACTGTCATTTGTTATTAATTCTCGGTCTGTGCCAGTATTTAAATGTCCATTCTTAAATGCCTTTGAGAAGGAGGTGGTGAGCTCCCTTTTAAAACCACAGCAATTTTTCAAGTGTGGGCATACCCATAATGCTGTTAGTCAAGTTTATTGTCATCTGATTGCACAAGTACAACCTGACAGAACAGCGCTCTCCGGTCCTCGGTGCAAAACACGCAGACATACAACCAGACATAACACACATACAGACATAAATAATGCATAAGCAGGATAAGTATTCATATCTACAAATAAATAAATAAGTGTTGTTTCATGGATATGAGAGTCTTGGATGTTAGTGTGACCAGTTCCTTTGGTTCTTCAGCTTTCTCACTGTCGGTGGGAAGAAGCTGTTCCTCAGGCTCTGATACTCCTGTATCTCTTTTCTGGCAGGAGCAGCTAAAAGATGCTGTGTGCGGGGTGGAAGGGTCCTCCATGATTTTGTTGGGAATGGAGATAGATGGTTTTTGACTCAGTAACGGTGAAGGAACAGTGATATATTTCCAAGTCACAATGTCATGTGGCTTGGAGGGCAACCTCCAAGAGGAGACGTTCTCACAACATGCTACCCATGTTCTCCTGGCTAGTAAAAGTGTGAGTTTTGAAAGTGCTTCCAAGGAGTCTTGGTGAGTTCTACAATGTTAGGCTGCTTGCAGAGGACCCCTTCTCTGCGTGCCAGGCATGATGTGAGAATAAATTTAATCTTCCAGTGGATCCTGGAGATGGTACTGACTGCTGCTGGGATGGAGTGAGTGAATGGTGGAGGATGGGGTGTCTATGGAGCAGGCTGCCAGGTCCTATATGGTGTTGAGCTTCTTGACTGTTGATGTAATAATTGCAGTAGGCAATTAACAAACACAAGCTCCCGCAAGCAATTATGTAGTTATGTACAGATAAATTGATTTAATGATGCTAATTGAGGGGTTGCTATTAATCAAGAGACCAGGGAAAGTTCCTCAACTTTTCTTGATAATTGAAATTATATCTGTCCTCGAGTGGACAGGGCCTCCATTTCATCAGAGAGTCACAGAATACAGAAACTGGCTCTTTAGCCCATCATGTCCATGCCTAGTTTTCATCTATACTAATCCCATCTCCCAGCACTTGGTCCATAGCCTACTGCACCTTGAGGATTTAAGCGGTCATCCAGGTACATCTTCAATGTTGAGAGTGCATCTGCCTCTATCATCATCTGAGACTGTGCGGCATGGACAACCTTCTCGATGAACACCCCACCACACCTATGCACTCATTTCAACTGTGCTTGGGAGCAGTAGTTGGTGGCATCTACATCTATAAGATGCACTTACAGAGAGTTAAGTTTAGAGTCACGTTTCACCTGATATAGTGCCAAGGGTTCTTTCACGAGCAGTTGAACATTAACATTTTCTCAAATACCCTCCAACCCTCACAATCGTCACTTTAAACCAGTGGTTTTCGAATTGCCCCACCCACCCGCCCCCACATACTCACATTCCACCTGAAGCAATTCCTATGCCATAGGTGCTCTGTGATTAGTAAGGGTGGTATGTGAGTGGAAAGAAAAAGTTTGAAAACCTCTGTTTTAATCGTACCTAATTGACTCGATATGTGTATGGTTTCATAGCTCCAATTACAATTTTTCTCAAGCAAAATATTTCAGTAGCAATTGGGTCCAGAGCAGTGATTCACAGCCTTCCCTTCCCACTCACATACCATGAATAGTAATCCCTTGCTGATCACAGAGAATCCTTTGGCGTAGGGATTACTTAAGGTGATATGCCCTCAGACAGCTCCAAGAAAAGTGCAGAGAACAAAACAAAGGACTCTACATCACCTTTGTTGACCTCACCAAAGCCTTTGACACCGTGAGTAGGAAAGGGCTTTGGCAAATACTAGAGCGCCTCGGATGCCCCCCAAAGTTCCTCAACATGGTTATCCAACTGCACGAAAACCAACAAGGTCGGGTCAGATACAGCAATGAGCTCTCTGAACCCTTCTCCATTAACAATGGCGTGATGCAAGGCTGCGTTCTTGCACCAACCCTCTTTTCAATCTTCTTCAGCATGATGCTGAAACAAGCCGTGAAAGACCTCAACAATGAAGACGCTATTTACATCCGGTACTGCACGGATGGCAGTCTCTTCGATCTGAGGCGCCTGCAAGCTCACACCAAGACACAAGAGCAACTTGTCCGTGAACTACTCTTTGCAGACGATGCCACTTTAGTTGCCCATTCAGAGCCAGCTCTTCAGCGCTTGACGTCCTGTTTTGCAGAAACTGCCAAAATGTTTAGCCTGGAAGTCAGCCTGAAGAAAACTGAGGTCCTCCATCAGCCAACTCCCCACCATGACTACCAGACCCCCACAAAACTCAAAACGGTCAACCAGTTTACTTATCTCGGCTGGACCATTTCATCGGATGCAAGGATCGGCAACAAGATAGACAACAGACTCGCCAAGGCAAATAGCGCCTTTGGAAGACTACACAAAAGAGTCTGGAAAAACAACCAACTGAAAAACCTCACAAAGATTAGCGTATACAGAGCCATTATCATACCCACACTCCTGTTCGGCTCAGAATCATGGGTCCTCTACCAGCATCACCTACGGCTCCTAGAACGCTTCCACCAGTGTTGTCTCTGCTCCATCCTCAACATTCATTGGAGCGACTTCATCTCCAACATCGAAGTACTCGAGATGGCAGAGGCCGACAGCATCAAATCCATGCTGCTGAAGATCAAACTGTGCTGGGTAGGTCACGTCTCCAGAATGGAGGACCATCACCTTCCCAAGATCGTGTTATATGGCGAGCTCTCTCCACTGGCCACCGAGACAGAGGTGCACCAAAGAAGAGGTACAAGGACCGCCTAAAGAAATCTCTTGGTGCCCGCCACATTGACCACCGCCAGTGGGTTGATATCGCCTCAAACCGTGCATCTTGGCGCCTCACAGTTCGGCGGGAAGCAACCTCCTTTGAAGAAGACCACAGAGCCCACCTCACTGACAAAAATACAAAGGAGGGAAAACCCAACACCCAACCCCAACCAACCAATTTTCCCTCGCAACCGCTGCAACCGTATCTGCCTGTCCCGCATCGGACTTGTCAGCCACAAACGAGCCTGCAGCTGACGTGGACATTACCCCTCCATAAATCTTCGTCCGCAAAGCCAAGCCAAAGAAGAAAAAGAAAGATGTGGGTTTAGGGAGGCAGTCTGAAAAGCACTGCTTTAAAGCAATGGCCTCTGGTTTTATTGTTGTGGAGAAAAGCCTCTCACTGTCCACCTTATCTATACCTCATGATTTTGTGCAACTTTATCAGCTTTCCCCCCCCGCCCCACCACCCCAACAGGTCCCCCCCCACCCCCAGCCTCCTCTGCTCTGAGGAAAAAGAAACTCAGCCTATCCTTTTGGCTGAGAAGAGCCCTCCCAGGCAATTATAGTATTTTTTTCATTAGTGGTATAGTTGAGAGGTTTTTATGTAAGAGCAAGGATCAAATCCCGTGCTGTCTGTAAGGAGCACATTCTCCCTGTGACTTCGTGGGTTTTCCCCGAGGTTTCGAGTTTCCTCCCACCGTTGAAAAATATACTGGTGGTGTAGATTAATTAGGTGTAAATTGGGTGGCATGGACATGTGGGCCAAAATGGCCTGTCAGTCTAATTTTTAATATAAAAATTTAAACTTGCAGATGTGAACTTCTTTGTGTTCCCCTTTCAAATCAGAATCCCCATTTCATTGCACTCTCTTAAAATCATAGTCGGTCTTAATTCATCTCTGAAAAAAGCTCTTAATTGAAAGTACCAGAAGAGTGTATTTATTTTTATTATATGAATACTGTATTTATTTTTTAACTGTTCAAATGACATCAATGGCTCTTGTACATAACAATCTTCTGCATATCTAATCTCTTTGTGAGACCAGGCATGTAGAATTAAATTGTCCATTGTTAAAGGAATTAATCTATTTTGAATCAAGGGCATTTTTGGAGATATTTTTCTTGATTCAATTAAATTGTTCAATTTGTCCCAAATATTCAAAATGTGCTTTATTAATGGTGCCTCCTTTCCAGCAGAAATAGATTTAATGTCCCACTTGTATATAAAATCTTCAGCTACTCTCTCTCTGACTTTGTGCAAAGAAGGAAGTGACAAATTTCATCTGGGTTGCCCAAAAGTAATATTTACAATTCGTGAGTTGTAAACCTCCCATATGATACATCCAAGTTAATTCTTCCATGGAGTTTCTGGCTGGTTTACTTTTCCAAAGAAGCTTCCTAATTGACTTATTCAAGTTTTGAAAAAAATTCTGCAGTAATTGTATTGTAAGTGTGGGAATATATTCATTTTGATACAGTCCACTCTTCTGATCAATGTTATTGGAAAAGTTACCCATTTATTTAAATCTTCTTCAACTTTCTTAAGCAAGGGGAGGTAGCTCAATTTATACAAGCTTAATTCCCAGGTATTTGATCTTATTTATTTGATCTAAATTTGATCTATTTCTTTTACAATCTGTATAATCCCTCTCCATTAAAGACATAATTTCACTTTTATTCCAATTTATTTTTTACCCAGAGACCCTCCCATAGTCTCCCAATTGCAAATGAAATCTTTGTAGAGAGGTTACAAGCTCTGTCAGACACATTAATACATCATCTACAAAAAGACTAATCTTACATTCTTCTGAACCTTTTAATGTTTGGATCCCACCGTATAGTTTCCACTAGAGGTTCTATGGCCAATACAAAGAGAGCTGGAGATAGTGGACATCCTTGTCTACTTGACCTAGATAGTGGGAATGTCAGAGATATTTGACCATTGGTCATAACTCTAGCTTTGGGTTTATTATATAGAGTTCATATCCAATTTATACAATGTTAATCTAATCCAAATTTCTCTATTACTTTAAATAAAATGTCCCATTCCAATCTATCAAAGGCCTTTTCCACATCCAAAACAACTGTCACACTAAATTCACCTCTTTTGTGGACCAAATGAATTACACTTGTTACATTGTCTGCTGATTGCAACTTGATTGATTGATTCAGGTTTACAAAACCTGTTTGGTTCTTATTTATCAATTTAGGCAAAATTTTGCCCATCAGTTTGCCAAAGCCTTGGCTAGTATTTAACAAATAAATCAGCCTATATGATGATGGTTTCAATGCATCCCTATCTTTAGGAATCACCATTGAGAAAGATTCTGATGGAGTAAGTGATCCAACCGCCTGATTCAATGCCTCCATAAAAGGAGGCATTAATAAATTAAATTCTTTGTAAAATTCCAGTGGAAAGCCATCTTCATGGGGGGACCTACTAATATGTAATGAAATTAATGTATCCCCTATTTCTAATTGAGTAAAAAATGCATTCAATTCCATCTGCTCAGCCAAATCCAAATTAAGCAAAGCCAATTGTGACAAATAGTCATCTATTTTATTAAAATTTCCTTGTGAATCTGATTTATATTCTTTGGCTTGGCTTCGCGGACGAAGATTTATGGAGGGGGTAAATGTCCACGTCAGCTGCAGGCTCGTTGGTGGCTGGAGGTATGGCAGCCATAATTGCACGATGCAGGGTTGAATACGTAAGACACATTCTCCTTTTGAATTTTCTATCTTTTTTTCCCGCATATTTGCGATCTGGGTAAGACAAAGAGTTGGATTTTCTGAATTGGATTCCAAATCCTGACAGTTCTTCTATCTTTCTTTTTCTCTCCTTCATCCTATTTTCTTATTCACTTTCTTTAATGTTTCTACTTTCTTTATCAAGGGGTTTTGTTTAGGGGAGGAGGGGTGGGGATGTTTTAAAATTTGGACAACCTGTATCAATGGTTCCTTTTCATTTATTTTGTTTGTGATGGTTAGTTCTTGATACTAGTTTGACCACAAAATTAATATAAAATATTCAAAAAAATTCAAATTCAAATTTAAAAACTATAGATTGAGTTATTTTTCACCTATGTTACTTGAACTGTGATGATTTTACTGTCTTCCACAGTTAAGATCTCCTTATCTGCAAGTCAGTCTGAGAAGCTAACATTACCTAAACATTTTTTGTTTATTCCCTTGAATAAGTTAAATCACTCACTGCTGTGTACAAAAGCTGAGCTTTATTGAAACTCAGAAAGAAATCTAACCAGATGACAGGGAGATGTTGCCTCTTACCAGTAAGAAGACATATTTAATTCTATTCTTTCTCCAAGAGTCAGAAAAAAAGATAAGTGGAGGAAAAAAAATGCCTGGAATTTATTAATAAACAATTGGATGCCGCAAAGTCTTGCGGCTGGGAGCATTTAATTTTTTTCAATTTAGATATGTTGGCTGACAAAATTTAAAAGACAAAAATTGTCCCATAGACTGAGAGATACAAAGGAGTTAATGTGCATAGAAAGTGGAAGGGAGGAAGAAGAGAAATAAAAGGGAAGGATAGAATGGGTGTGATATATTTGTAACGATTTAAGTGAATCGTGTACATGTGAAGTGATGGCACTGAGTTGTATGCAACACAACCATCGGATGGTTGGTGGTTATGGAGCAGCTAATCAAATGGGCTGTTTTGACTGGTTGGTGTCGAGTTTCCTGAGAACCGTTGGATGTGCGTTCATCTAGACAAGAGGAGAGTATTCCACCACACTCATTATTAGTGCCTCCTATAAATGGTATTAAAACTTTCAGGTGTTAGGTAGTGAGTCACAGCAGGAGAGCCAACGTCGAACCTGCATTTATTTATGTGGCTGGTCCAGTTTCTAAGTATTGACGATGTGGAGTCTTACAATGGTAAGACCATTGAATGTAAACTGTAGGACTTGTGCTCTGCCTTGTTGAAGATTATCATTGCCTGACATATTTTTCAAATGTTATTTGCCACATATCAGCCCATGCCTGAATATTGTCTAATCATGCAGGCATGGGATGTAAGAGTTGTCAAGAGAACTGAACATTCTGTACCCACCAGTGAATATTCATACTTTTCACATTGCGATGAGTGGTAAGTCATTGACAAAATAGCTGAAAATGGTTGACCCTCCGACACTACTCTGGGACTGGGATGATTAACTACAACCATCAAGTATGAATTCAGCCTCTGGGATTCCTCTTTGATATCTATCGACCAGATTTACAAAGGCTCCTTGTGAAACATTCATTCAATGTCTACAGTGGTCAACTCTGGAATTCAGTTCCTTTGACCAAAACTGTGATGAGGTCTGAAACCCCTGTGGTCTGATGAAACCCAAACAGAGCACCACTGAGCAGTTATATGAGCAAGTGCTGCTTGATAGCACTGCCTGTGACACCTTCCTCCTGTTGTAGATAATCGACAAGAGATACCGATTGAGTTGGAAAACTTTCTGATGGGGTTCTTCTTATCACCCAGTGATTATTACTGATCTCAAAATTCTGCAGTCAGGGCAGACAAAATGTTTTTCATGTCTTTTTCTGGGCAGATCTGCGGGGCTGGAAAACCAGTGGAGACAACAGCAATGAAACGGATACAGTGGGAATCAGTAGTAATGAGAGAATGATTAGCAACAGAAAATTAAATACCAAACAGAGGGCAGAAAAGCAAGAGTAGTGACATTAATGTTTTAGCAGGAAATGGCATAAAATTACAACTCAAGAGGAGGGAAATGTTTACTGCTGGTAACCTTTTCAATATAGAGAATTATATTAAAAATACTTCAGCACTGAAATCTGCCAAAGGGGAATGCTGATGGAGATCCTTATTAATTTGATAACTGAAACCCAAAATGTCTTCATATTGGTAGTGTAGAAATTGGAGGATTATTTCAATCTGCAGCAACTTGAAATAGCAAGATGCTGTAAGTTTGGCATGAAGAATCACAGAGCAGGAGAAACAGTCATTTGTGATATTGTTCTGTAGAAGGATTACAGGACTAATCTAGATATTACAACTTTGATGTATCTTTAAATTAGGTGCTATGGGATAGTTGTGCGTGGCTTAACTTACTACTGGGTTCAGTTCAACTTGTTAACTGTGTACATTTTTACTTTTGACCTGGCTTGTAATGTTACAACTGGCAGTGAAAAATGTTCCAATAGATTTTCTCTTTTCTTGTTTGGCCTGCAGGGTGTTTCCAGTAAATATATTTTTTTTTAAACTGCAGATGCTGGAGATGTAAAATAGTGGAATGACTCATCAAGTTGCGCTTCATCAGAGGAAATGGAGATAACAATTCAAGTCGAAGACCATTCATCGGAACTGATGCAAGTATTGTCCAAGAAAACTAAAGATGAATTGGAAAGATTGGTGTGTGCCAGGGCTGATACTGCCAAGACACTCTTGCAATCACTTTTACACAAATATGAAGAAATCTTTTAGGGTGCTCACACTGCCATTACTGGTATTAAGACACACGCACGCACGCAGACAGACACAAAGCAAGCTCGTGTCAAAATGGAAAATTGTGAACCTCATCCAGTGCTACATTAAATGTCAAGTGAAAGGAGAGTTAGACAAGCTAAAACTAGAGTCTAAATGAGCATAACTCTAAGAGAATGGCCATCCGCAATCATGGAAGTACTCAAGATTGATAAAATGTTTGGACTTTGCCATGAAGTAGCTCAACCAAATAATCAATGATGACTAGCATTTGTTCCCAATGTGTCAACACCTCAGTATAGATCTAGTGGATTCCAAATGTTCTCATGTTTAAAATACAAGTGAACACATTGATGTGCAAATAGAAAATGGAAGTAACAGTCGTCGAATTTGGAGTGAAGATGTTTTACCAGTTTCAATTAGAAAAAGCTTTCGTCTTAGTTACTGTGATCTATTGTGGCTTATGCACATCAGCTGCCAAATGTGACTAATACTTTGGCTTGCTGAGGTGGCCACTACCTTTAGAAATATCAATATTACATGTACCATGCTCCAAGTTTAGTTGAGTGTCAACTCCCATGTGAAACAGAAAAGTTTTACTTTATGCTCCTGGCCTGATTTTGTTTGTTATACTTCACAGTCCACTGGGGGAAAAAACACACACAGTTACTCAATTCGAGGACCAAAACTGGCAATTCCAAATACCTGGCTTCTGGAATGTAGAGATGGGCGATCCTATCGAAAGATAAATGCACAATTGACATTCAGTTTTTGAAACAGATTAAGATCGCATGTGTCTTATCCAAATCCAACATGAACATTGCAAAGTAATCAACGAGCTGTTGTTTAGCTAATAACTACTGGATGATGACTTACCAGTCACCTCTGCAGAAACTGTTGAGACAATACAGTTTGCTTCTGAAATGAATCCACACAATTAAAAGCATTGGCCAATCCAGATATGAATATACAGCCATTTTACAACAGGAATGCCCACTAATCTTTCTTTGCCTTACAGAAGGCAAAAGTTCAAGTATATCACATTTCTTGTATTATTATGTTACAATAAACAAAATCTTGATCTTAATCAAGGGTGACTGAGATGAGGATGTTCGGTAGAATAATCATCCCTAATGTACTAACATTGATCATTTCCAATAAGAATATATAGCTATTAAGAATATTACTGTTGTCAAAAGCTTTCATACATCAACCAGGAATTGATAAAGACATGGAAGATATTCTGCTATCCTCTTGAACAGTCTGTCAAGTGTTCAGGATGAAACCTCCAAAGACACTCTTACTGATACGAAAGTAGCTAAAGTGACCGTTTCAGAAAATGATTTTTGTCAAAAGGGCAAAGTAACTTTCTGATTCTTATTGAGAGCCATTCAAAATAGGCTCAAGTTCAATGCATGGGATCACGCGGAAGAATGAACAACTGAGAACCCGAGCGCAATGTTTGCAGAACATGGGTACACCTGATGATGGGGAGAACTCACGTTGTGGGGAGAAGCTTCATCAAGTATCCATTTATTTCTCCCACATCACTAAACCTCAAAAAATGCAGCCAGAAGGTCTGAATGCATTCTAAAGGATGATTTGAAATGACAGGTTGTTCACACTATTCAGGTTTAATGACTTTTCACCATTTTTCCAACATTCTATTCAAGGTTCATAGGATGACGCATGCTCCAACGGCATTCATTCCCCCCAAAAAAATTATTGGCGCATTGCAAATTTTGAATGTATTCGACTTCATGAGAACAGTGTTTGGAAGGAAGGGAGAAGGACAACAGCTGAAATCAAATTTGTACTTACAACTCATCAATAGAAGTAAAACAGAAGCAATTCAGACAGTACAACAAACGAGCATTACATCTGGGAAACAAGCGCGCCACACAGAAATCAGATATTGGCAAGACAATACCATCTGCTTTTAGCGAGCACTTCCTTATTCAAGTGGAAATCTGGAACTCTCTCCCCCAGGGTGTTCAATTTAGGTTAACTGAAAATCCAAAAAGAGGTTTTAGGCAGGTTTACAGAATCAATATTGTCAATGAGGTTGGAATAAATTTCCGCAATGAATCTCTAAATAGGCTTGAGTTACTCCTGTTTTAATTTTCCTAAATACAGCTTCATCTAACCTGATATAATGATTTGAGAAGCCTCTGGAATCCGTAATCAAAATGAGAGAATGCCTCCATGAAAATAACTCTGAAGATAAATGGTCGTACAAAGTCCAAAAAAAAAGTGGATCTTGGCTGAAGAATCTAATTAACTTATTTTAGGAGCTGACATCCCAAATGGATTGGGAGACTGTGTAACTTGGAGCACGATGACTGACTGCAGCATAAGAGATTTGGATCAGTGGTAACAAAAGTAACAAATTAATGGTTGCCTCGAGATAAAGAAAGAGATGTTGGACAAGATGAATCTTCATTGTAATGGAGAAATATGATGGGAGAGCTTTAGGGTTTCTGCTGACACCCCTTCTGTTCCTGGTATTAAATGACCTTGAAATATAATTTTAATGCAAACTGGCCTACCTCATAGATAAACATAATTTGAGATTCAAAAAATAGAACTAAAATCTCATAAAAGCAGAGACCAATGGTGGAAAACAGAGTCAGTTTCTCGATTCGTTATTTTAAATTGGGAATAACTGGATTGATCCATTAAGGATCATGAAAAGCCCCTAATATATTATAAGAGCATCCTTCAAGGGAAATACCTGTAATGATACAATATTATAAAGATATGCTGTTGAATATGAAGCACCGAAAACAAGAACCAGTATTTTAAATTTGTGAGAAATATACAAATTTCTTCTTTGGCTTGGCTTCGCGGACGAAGATTTATGGAGGGGGTAAAAAAAGTCCACGTCAGCTGCAGGCTCGTTTGTGGCTGACCAGTCCGATGCGGGACAGGCAGACACGATTGCAGCGGTTGCAAGGGAAAATTGGTTGGTTGGGGTTGGGTGTTGGGTTTTTCCTCCTTTGCCTTTTGTCAGTGAGGTGGGCTCTGCGGTCTTCTTCAAAGGAGGCTGCTGCCCGCCAAACTGTGAGGCGCCAAGATGCACGGTTTGAGGCGTTATCAGCCCACTGGCGGTGGTCAATGTGGCAGGCACCAAGAGATTTCTTTAGGCAGTCCTTGTACCTTTTCTTTGGTGCACCTCTGTCACGGTGGCCAGTGGAGAGCTCGCCATATAATACGATCTTGGGAAGGCGATGGTCCTCCATTCTGGAGACGTGACCCATCCAGCGCAGCTGGATCTTCAGCAGCGTGGACTCGATGCTGTCGACCTCTGCCATCTCAAGTACCTCGACGTTAGGGGTGTGAGCGCTCCAATGGATGTTGAGGATGGAGCGGAGACAACGCTGGTGGAAGCGTTCTAGGAGCCGTAGGTGGTGCCGGTAGAGGACCCATGATTCGGAGCCGAACAGGAGTGTGGGTATGACAACGGCTCTGTATACGCTTATCTTTGTGAGGTTTTTCAGTTGGTTGTTTTTCCAGACTCTTTTGTGTAGTCTTCCAAAGGCGCTATTTGCCTTGGCGAGTCTGTTGTCTATCTCATTGTCGATCCTTGCATCTGATGAAATGGTGCAGCCGAGATAGGTAAACTGGTTGACCGTTTTGAGTTTTGTGTGCCCGATGGAGATGTGGGGGGGCTGGTAGTCATGGTGGGGAGCTGGCTGATGGAGGACCTCAGTTTTCTTCAGGCTGACTTCCAGGCCAAACATTTTGGCAGTTTCCGCAAAGCAGGACGTCAAGCGCTGAAGAGCTGGCTCTGAATGGGCAACTAAAGCGGCATCATCTGCAAAGAGTAGTTCACGGACAAGTTTCTCTTGTGTCTTGGTGTGAGCTTGCAGGCGCCTCAGATTGAAGAGACTGCCATCCGTGCGGTACCGGATGTAAACAGCGTCTTCATTGTTGGGGTCTTTCATGGCTTGGTTCAGCATCATGCTGAAGAAGATTGAAAAGAGGGTTGGTGCGAGAACACAGCCTTGCTTCACGCCATTGTTAATGGAGAAGGGTTCAGAGAGCTCATTGCTGTATCTGACCCGACCTTGTTGGTTTTCGTGCAGTTGGATAATCATGTTGAGGAACTTTGGGGGACATCCGATGCGCTCTAGTATTTGCCAAAGCCCTTTCCTGCTCACGGTGTCGAAGGCTTTGGTGAGGTCAACAAAGGTGATGTAGAGTCCTTTGTTTTGTTCTCTGCACTTTTCTTGGAGCTGTCTGAGGGCAAAGACCATGTCAGTGGTTCCTCTGTTTGCGCGAAAGCCGCACTGTGATTCTGGGAGAATATTCTCAGCGACACTAGGTATTATTCTATTTAGTAGAATCCTAGCGAAGATTTTGCCTGCAATGGAGAGCAACGTGATTCCCCTGTAGTTTGAGCAGTCTGATTTCTCGCCTTTGTTTTTGTACAGGGTGATGATGGTGGCATCACGAAGATCCTGAGGCAGTTTACCTTGGTCCCAACAAAGCTTGAAAAACTTTGTTGTAAACTTTGTTGTAAATTTGTAAACGGATACAAATTTAGAGGATAACTAAATAACAAATAGAGTCTATCAGCCTATGCATGCAGAAGGAGGATATAAGTAAAATACTTAATGAATGCTTTGCAGTTGTCTTCACAAATATGGGGATGATATTAAATTGTTAAGGGGGTGGGCTGTGAAGTATTAGAAAGGATAGATAGAGCAAAGGAGAGAGGATTAATGGCCTTAGCATCTCTGAAGGTAAATAGATTACAAAGCAAAGATGAAATATAGACTGTGCAAGAAAGCAAGGCAGGAAATTGAAGAAGCTCTGACTACAACATGTTCATCTTCCCCAGCAGTAGGAGTGATACCAGAAGATTAATAGCTGCTTAAAGGGAAGGAAGGAATCAACCAAATTATTGTAGACAAGTTTTTAGAAGTTTGGTGGGCAAATTATTGGAATCCATTCTATGGGACAGTAAAAGGCTTTTCTGAAGAGCCACAGATTCATCAAAGATGTTTGAACCAATTAGATAAGGGAAGACTCTTCCTGATTACAGACTTACATTTTGAGACAATCACAGAAGTACCAATAATAGTCGTGAGCTTAAAGCAGCCAACATGGATTTCAGCCAGCCTTCCAACCAGGTCTCAAATCCTTTGGGATCCAAATTGAATCGAAAACTGGCTTTGTGATGGAATACTTTTGTGATTGGAAACAATTACTTCCACAGGGATCAGTGCAAAATCCCTTGCCTTTTATAAAATATATCAAAGTCTTAAACTTAAATGTAAGAGGGATAATAAAGAAGTTATCAAATGACAGAAAAACATTGCTTGTGTGGGGGAAAAAATGGAATGACAGCATAAAACTAATGAGGCTATTGTGTGGAGTGAAGAAACAGAGAGGCATAAATTTATACATTTACATTCCCTTATAGATAATGGGCAAGATCACTAAGATGGATACAAAGGCATAGGGGGTACTTTTCTTTATTGGCCAAAGAATGGAATAGACAGAGGGAAGGTTAGACTAGAGCCCCTTTTCCACTGTCATCCCAATTAGTTGGATGTGCAGTGTCCCAGGATAGTAAGCCCTTTGTGCTGTTTCCACTGGGCTACTCTTAGCTGGGACACAACTCATCGCCAGGGATCGGACTGTTGTACCTTCAACTGGAAACGAATGTCTTTCTGCTGTCCCATTTCCACTGGTTTTATCAGCACGCCGGCGTCAGCTGACACGGGAAATATGAGTAAGGGTCGAGATGGTTAATCCCAGGTGTGAAATTATGTCATTTGACACCGGCTTGCTGACAGTTTTCTTTTTCCACTCGACCCTGTCCCAGTTAATTCCTAGGTCAAGGTGACAGTGGCAAAGGGGCTTGGATCTAGGTACCAAACTGCATATCACAGCTTAAGTACTGTACCTAGGTCTGGTCACCACTTTAAAGAAAGTTGTGATTTAACAGGATGCAGTATATAAAACAGATTTACCAGAATCTTGCAAGAGGAAAATTATAGCTCTGAAGAAATATTGTTGTGAACATACACAAAATTTGTTGTTTTGAGACAGCAAAAATGCTATAAATTACATTATAAAAATTAAATCAGTGGAAAAGAAGAGAAAAGGTGAGATAGTGTCAGTGGTCCATCGCCCATTCAGAATCTGACGCCAGAGGGGAAGAAACTGTTTTTGTACCGTTAGGTGTTCGTCTTTGGGCTCCTGTACCTCTTTCCTTAGGGTAACATTTAGAAGAGGGCATCAACTGGGTGGTGAGGGTCCTTGAGTATAGAGGCTGCTTTCATGAGTCACTGCCTCTTGTCGATGTCCTTAATGGAGGGAAGACTGATGCCCATGATGGTGCTGGCCAACTTCACAACTCTTCACCTCTTCCTGCCTGGTGTATTAGCACCTCCATAACAGACAGCGATGTAACCAGTCAGAATGCTCTCCACAGTACACCTGTAGAAATTTGCAAGCGTCTTTGGTGATATACCAAATCTCCTCAAACTCCTCACGAAGTATGACCTTTTTCTTGATTGCATTGACATGAAGGCCTTAGATTGATCTTCAGAGATATTGACAACTAGGAATTTGAATTTCTTTACCCTTTGCACTGCTGACCCCTCAGTGATCTCCTGGATTCCCCTTCTTGAAGTCCACAATCAATTCCTTAGTTTTGCTAACATTGAGTGGAAGGTTGTTGTAAGGCTTTTAATAACTTACATTCAATGGCCAGTAAACACAATAGTCCTCAGGTGAATCTGAGTTAAGGCGGGAAAACTAGAGTTTATATTGGAGTAGGTGAGGGTGGAGCCAGGAGAGGAGCCAGCCATCTGAACAATACATAGACAGTGAATTCCAGTTCATTGCACTATAAAAGTTTGAGTAGCTGAGACAAAGTAAATAAGAAGGATCCAGTTTTCTCAGAAGGGCGAGAAACCAGGAGACAATGAGACATGAAGTTTGAATTCACATTGCAAAATTACATTGAAAAGAGTGACATTAGACAAATATTGGTTTTTGCCTGAAGAATTAGCAAAGAGATGGCACATAACATCTATCCCTTTAAGCCAGTGATTTTCAAACTGCCACCCGCCCCCCCAACTCACATTCCACTTAAGCAATCCCTACACCATAAGTGCTCTGATATTAGTAAGAGATTGCTTAAGGTGGGATGTGAGTGGGAAAGGAAGGTTGGGAATCCCTGCTCTAGACCCAGTTGTTACTGAAATACTTTGCTTGAGAAAAATTGTCATTAGCCCATTTCCTTTGGAGTTCTGAAACCGTGCACATAACGAGTCAATGAGGTACGATTAAAACAGTGGTTTTCAAACCTTTTCTTTCCACTCACATACCACTTAAGCAATCCTTTACTAATCACAGAGCACACCTATGGCATAGGGATTACTTAAAGTGGAATATGTATTTTGGGGGGGCGGAAGGCAGTTTGAAAACACTGTTTTAAACCATATAAACCCAACAGAAAACGTAGACCAATGATGGCAAACAAAAGTAGTTAAAAATTATTCAAAATCAAAAAGATTTCTAATGTTGCTTGACAGGGCAGTGAGGAATAGACAATTTTCAAAATTCAGCAGAGGAGAATCTAGATGTTGAATAGAATAGGAAAGGTTACACCAGAACTACATACCACAGTCTGAATACTGCAATTCTGATCATCATATTACAGAAGAGTGATGAGGGCACTAGAGAGGGTTCAGAGGAGAATTAGCAAAAATGGAAGCATAGAAAAAAAGGAAGAATTATTTTTTTGGAAAAGGAAAAAGTGAGACAAATTAAACTTAGAAGTCATGGAAAACTTGCCAGAAATAATATGGAAGAAGCCATCTCATGCAAATAAGGAGAAGGAAGAAATTAGATGTTTAAAAATAGTTATTAAACAAATTGATGGGACTTTAATTCCTCACGACGTGTGGACCTTCATCCAAAGTGTTTGAAAGAGGCGGCTATGGAGATAGTGGTGTTCTTTCAAATTCCATAGATTCTTCAAGGCTTTGCATAGATTGGAAAGTAGCAAATGTAACCTCATAATTTAAAACGTGAGTGAGAGAGAAAATGAGAAACTACAATCCAATTATCCTGACATTGTTAGCATCTATTAATAAGTGGTTCAATGCAGACAGAAAATAATTGGAATCACATTGTAAAAGATTCTATTTTTGAGTCATCCAGAAGCAACAGTTATTAGGAAAACACATCTTTATTAAAATATTAATTCAGCTTCCCTACATTTAACCCAAGGTTTTAGGGGATGCATATTAACAGCAATCCCACAGGTTCTCTCCCAGACTAATACATTAGCATTTAGATAAGCCATTCAAAGTCACACACTGTTAACGCGAGCTGACAGAAGCGTTAACAACTTAGCGATCAAGTAGAATCTGTCAAAGTGAAACTGATTCATTCATAAACATTTCCCGTGCACATAACTGTTGTCTGAATCACTACAACTGCCAACTACAAGGAAGCGTATCATCGAGAGGTGCCGATAATGTCTCCCTTTCACCGCCAATCTTAATCTGACTTTTCCTCTCCTTTGTGAATCTTAAGAACTCAATTAATTCCCGAACCTTCTGATTTACATGTGTTAATTAAATCATGAAACTCATATGCATTGGACACAGATGTCAAGGCATATTAGAGACAAGACCGTCTAGACAATATTTCATCTGTTTGTAAGATATGAAGTTTGAGCAATATTGACTGTGCTTTTGGATATCTGATTGGCACTAATCATTTACATTTCTTAAGAAAGGACACAAGTTTTGATATTAGCAAGGAACTGTAACAATATACTTCAAATGAATTCAAAGAGATATGCTTATCAACTTGTAAGAGATATGATGCCAATAATTATATAAATATTGTGCTGTTTCACTGTGATTTTTCAATGAGGTTCAATATTGACCAAGGTGACATTGTCTACCTGACATCACTATCATTCATTCCCCCACCCCACCCCCAGCGTGACTTAATAAATGTGTCTTATATCCTCTATAGTTCTGTTGTGTACTTTTGACAGCACTGACTGTCACAACATGGATTTATGAAAGAGAAATCGTGTTTGACCACTTTTGGAACGTTTCGGGTTTTAACTTGCCAAATAGAAAAGGAGAGAATAAGTGGATGCAGTGTAATTGTATTTTAAGGCATTTGACATGTCATGGTAGAACAGGTTAAACAAATTGAAAGCACATGGGATTGGGTGTAATACTCCTGTGAGAACTGAGGCGGCTTTGTACCATTTCCATAATGCTGAAAAAGAAAACAAACCAGCTGTCCATATGATTTGTTTTCTCTCATCCTTTATAAACCTGTAGAATTTATTTATCTGTGAAGCAAAGAAATTTATTCCACTACTCTAACCACCCTCTCTGTAGGAGAGGAGGTGAAGAAAAGTGGTTATGTCAAGCTATGAAAATGACCATGTGAAAATACTGCGCAGGCCTGACGCTTCAGGCAGGGTTAGTTTGTATTATATACACCACTGCATCGAAATAACACATCAAAGTCGATTTTGATTGATTCTGTTTACAATGAGTCATTTGCTGTTGAAAATCTTTACTGATCTCAGTTTACCACCAGTAATAAAAAAAAGTTTTTCTCATCTGGGGGGAGCTTGCAAATGCAATAATCTTTACTCAAATAGATATGCAGCTGGTGATTAGGTTATCAAGTAAATACCTGTCGTTTGATATGTTGCTGGAATTAGGATCACAGAATAGACTCTCAAATAGTGGAAGACAGTCTCACCTTGAACTTGTTGGAGCAATGTATCAAAAGCGGTTTTTACACTTATATCCCAGTAAATCGGCCACTCAGTTAGGAATGGCGTTTTTGCTGTTTCCATTTGGCCACTCTTAACCGGGTTACTCCACACTCTCATACTCACCACGAGATATCCCCAGGGATAGGAGTGTTCTACCTTCTACTGGAGACAGCATGGCACATCAAGCGATGGTGGATCTGCCATAAATCCTGATCAATGTCTTATGATCTTATATTTAAACAAGATTAATCAAGCCTAATTGTAACATAATTAAGCTTTATGTACAGCAGAGTATGAGCCCTTCAGCCCTGTTGTTCTTGTGCCGACCTATATAAACCTTTATAAGGGACTGTAAAAAAGTGCTAGCAATAAATAGCAATAGCGGACAATTTTTAAACAGCGTGGGAAACTTGGTAGCATTATGACACACAATTTATAAAGCGATGGCAGACCTGCCCTCCTAGAATTCCATGCAGCAGAGAAAGGGTATGGAGTGTTTTCTCTGCCACATGGAATTCTGGGAGGGCAGGCCCACCGTCCCTTTTTCACTTGGTCTTTATAAATTGTGTGCTATTGCACTACCAACTTTCCCACACCGTTTAGAAATTGTCCACTATTGCTATTTATTGCTGCACTTTCTCTTTCTCCCACTGTGACTTTCCCACGGCAAAGTTTATACCTTCATTTGAATCTTTGTTTTCCTTCACGTTCCTCCACTCACACAAAACTTGTGTCTTTTCTGTCCTAGAAGGCAATTCTCAGTTTCACACTTGACGAATTGGAATGCCAGCATCTGCGGAGGCAGTCTATCCCTGGCGTGAAATGGCGTCATTTCAAGCCTGCATTCAGACTAATTTAGTTTCACACTTGACCCATACCCTGCCAATTGTCCGTTAATTCCTGGGATAAGACGTAAGTGTGAAAGGGGCTACTGAGTGAAGTTTTCCCTTAGAATTCAGCTGTGGTGCGCTGTTAGCCAGAATCAGACACACACAAGGTAAAGACTGTACAACAGGCTTTAATCCACAAAGACTTCCACAGAGCCATGCTGGCTATGGCTGCAGCAACTCTGAGTGAGGCCTTGGGAGGCTGGCGCAGGCTTTATATCCTGGAGGGTGATTGATACCCGACTGGGTGGGGCTTGATCCATTCAGGCCGACTGATTGACAGCCGACCAGGCGTTGTCCTGTCCCCTTACACTCCTGCAGGTTACAGAGGTTGCCCCCTGCAGTAGGCTGGTGGTGTACCACCACAACAGCACTCTAAAAATGACTGGGAATGTGAATCAAAGGCAGCATGGTTAGCATAGCAGTTAGTGCAATGCTGTTACAGCGCCAGCAACTGGGATTCAATCGGGCATTGTCTGTAAGGAGTTTCTATGTTCTCCCCATGTTTCCTCCCACCCGTACTGGGGGTGTAAGTCAATTGGGCAGGCATGGGTTCATAGGCCATGGAGGATTTGAACAATGGGACACAGAGTCATATTCATTACGAATGTGGTTTAAGGACAGAGAAACAACTGGATGCAACCAAAATTGAAAAAAAGTGTGGAGCTAAATGACACACTTACCATGTTACATGAGCTGGGCTGTAGTTACTTGGTTTGCTTTCTTTCCCCTTTGTTTAACATGGCAGGGCCATGCCTTCAGGTAAAGCTGCCTTGCTTAGGACAGATGGGATCCAGCAAAAAGATGAATGATACATTTGTGCATGTAGTCATCTTAAAGACTGAATTAGCTGTGAATTATCTGGGGCACAGGGAGATAAAATATTTGGCAATCAAGAACTTCAAATTATATGTTTTTGTTTCATTTGTGGTTGTTTATATTGAAGAATCTGTCCATAAGAAACACTGCCTGAAAGCAGCAAGGTACAATCCTCACATGGAGAAGTATTTGACTTAACAATTGGCAGCGCAGGTGCCTGAAGTGTTTTAAGCATCGTGTAGATAATTTGTCAAATTGTCGTAGAAAAAAAGCACTAATCTTATTTACAGTTCATACACAAAAGTACTGGAGAAACTCAGCACGTGTCCAGCATCCATAGGAGGCAAAGATATATAACCAATGTTTCGGGCCTGAGCCCTTCCTCAAGATAGGAGCAAAAAGCTGACAGGTGCCTGAATAAAATGGAGATAGGTGGAGGGAAACAGGGGCAGGGGCACAGGCCAAGGTGGATATGGATAGGATGGCAAGAGAGAAAATTGATTGGGTGAAGTGGGTAAGACTGTGAATGGAGAGCTGGAGGAAAGGAGGCAGAGGGATAAGGAAAGAGAGAGATGGGGATGTGTGGGTTGCTAACAAAAACTAGAGAAGTGAATGTTAAACCCATCTGGTTGGAAGGTGCCCAGGCAGAATATGAGGTGCTGTCCTCTAATTTGTGGGTCATCTCAGTTCATCAGTGCTTGAGACGATGGACAGACGTGCAGGCATGGGAATGAGGCGGGGAATTGAAATTGGTTGCCTTTAGTAGATCCCTGTTATTATAGCAGACAGAGTGAAGGTCCAGTCTCTCTGATATAGTGGAGGCAGTAGATGACCCCCTGCAGGTTCAGGTGTTGCTTCATTTGAAAGGATCCTTTGGACACCCCCCCCCCACCCACCCAGTGGCGGAGAGGGAGGAGATGTGGACGCATGGAGCATTTCCTGTGGTCACAGGGTAAGTACCAAGGAGGCTATTGTGGAAAGGGATGAGTGGACGAAGGCGGAGAGGGGAAGGTGGCCAAAATTGCGTTGGAAATGTTGGATGTGGAGGCTGGTGGCATGGTAGGGGTCTGGAGGGGGCCAAGGTAGATGTGTGTGAAAATGGAGGCTATACAAGTGAGTGTCAAGCTGATGGCAGTAGAGGGGAAGCCATATTGTTTGAAGGAGGAAATATCGGATGATCTCACATGGAAGACCTCGTCCAGAGAGCAGATGCAGCGGAGACAGAGGAATTACGAGTAATGAATAGAATCTTTTCAAGGTGTTTACAATATATTTCGGTATTGAAAGAACGGTTGTTAGTGTATGTGAAGGTCCTTGCCTTTATATTAAGGTCAGGATGGCACATCAGAGTGGCAAGCAATGTCAGCGGATAGTCGAAAATATCCACACTCAAATTCAGCTGGTTTTTCAAAGTAACATTTTGCAACAAACCCCCCCCCCCCCCCACCGCCCCCTGCTCTCACACCAAAAATATCTGCGATTCACCATTGGAAGTTGCCATGGAAATTAAACTTGAGCTTGCTGTGATTCATAATCCACACTCCCTGAGAGCAACCCTTTACATCAGAAGCCTACATTACTGATTGGTCAAGAACTGTGGAAGATTTACTCTTTTGTCAAGTAATTGCAGAAGCGATTTGTACAATTGATGTTTTTTCCAATTTCCACCTAGGTATTCTCCATTCTATTCTAAAGACGCCAGAGTTAATTTTTAGCTGAGGGATTGACAGCTGGTCAAGGAACCTGGTTAGTCACTCATTTGCCCATCAAAGAGTCATCAATAATCTGGGGAGCATTCTCCATGCAGTGGATCAGAATGGTGAAAGACGACAAGCGACTGTGGCCTACTGGGAGAGAGGTTGCCGACCGGTTGTGATGATGGAGTATGTAGCTCCTGGAGAACAGGGGACCATGTTATATGTTTGGGCCACAAGTGCTCTCTTGCTCCTCTCGGGCCTGTAAAAATAATTTGGCACTTAACTTCCTAAGTTAAGAAAGGGGCGCAAGTTTAGCATAGCGGTGGGCACCATGCAATTACAGCATCCAGCGACCGAGGAACGAATCTAGTGCTGCCAGTCAGGAGTTTGTAGACTCTCCTCATAATTTGTGTGGGTGCACCAGTTTCCTCCCACCCTCCAAAACAAATGGGCTTGGTTCGTTAATTGGGTGTAATCAGGCAGCACAGGTTTCAAAGGCCAGAATGGGCTTCTACTCTGCTATATTATCAACTTCTAAAATAAAGATATATTTTCTCCATTATCATTGGAATTGATTCAGTGTGACCAGTTCCTATGTAAAATAGTAGTGCAATCTTGATGACTATAATGTAGGGACATATTGGGCCAATCATTCAGGTGCTATGTTTGTTAAGTTCCTTTCAAATAGATGTGTTAATCAGGGGTAGCGAACCATCAAATCCAATTTTAAGTTTGTTGCATCCCATTATGTGAAAGGGGTGTTGCACAAAATTAATGCCATCAATTCCTATCAGCATCCTAGCCAGTTAATGCCAAAGCTGAGCAGTCCTGATGTAGGGCCATCAGCTGTCACGTTAACTCAGTTTCTGTATTCTCTCCACACATGCTGGTTATTCCCACCATAGAGATGACCTGGCTTCATTCCCCTTTCTCAGGACTCATTATTTGCAATTCAATCACTCTTGGTACCCAAACGCTGTCTTTCCTTCACTCCTACTCGTCTTTGGAAATGTATACAGTAGTTCCCTATATTTCCCAGTTCTGATGAAAAGTCATTGACCTGGCCTTCTGAGTATTTCACACATTTTGGGGGGGGACATTATTTGTGATGCTTCAATGTTAGGAAATGTTTGCTTTTCAATCTTAACTCTTCACAAAGTAGATGTTACTGGTAAGAGAACAAGGGAACATAACCATTCAATTAAAATTGAAGTGTTATACTGAACTAGATTATCTGGTTTTCATCACTTGGCTTTTTGTGGGAAGTTGCTCTGTGAAAATTAGAAATTTCGTGTTATACCCTCGCATGTTACTGCACAAGATGAGATCAGCTAAGTCAGCTCAGTCTTAGGGTTCCAAAAGGACCACATCGTTGCAAGTCTGGGATCATGTAAGTACACTATAACGTTGTAGAATTTCACAGCAAAGAAAGGAGGCAATTTGATTCATCACCTGTGAGAGCTCTACCTGTTCTTCAAATTCCATTCTTCTTATCTTTTAATTTTATTTACTTTTACCCATTTAAAAATAAACCCTACCAGCTTTCCCATCAGAGAATTTCATGGCTCAGAGGCACTCAATATATAAATAAATTCTCTTCTGTCTTCCTTGAATCTTTTGTTGATGATCTTAAATTGCTACCTCTGACATAACTGGTTTCACAGACCAGTGGTAGAATACACTCATACCGGCTCAGGCCCAAAATGTCTGTAATATATCTGTACCATCTATGGACACTGCCAGACAGCATTTCTATGTTTTGAGTAGATTAGTTTTTTGCAGAGAACCCAATCAATGCCTCTCATAATCATTTGCCTTCCTTTCCACGTTTTGCCTTCTCGTGGGTAGGGCCCGGTTTCTCTTGAAATTCTTCTGATATAAAGCCTCTCATCCATATGTCTGTGAATCTCTTCTGTGACCTCTTTATGCCAGAATACCATTCCAAGAATAGGAGATATGGACATAGTATTCAAACTGTGCCTTTTATGGTGATTTGCCTGGTTTGGTTTGAGCACAATTTTGGACTAATCAATATATGATTCTCCATCACCCCAAAGTGGATCAACCTGTTCCTTATCATCTCATTCCTCCTTTTCTCTACAAACTTTTCCCCAGGTAAAAACTTTTAATCTTGCCACGTCTCTAAATTGAATTATTTCAACACCGGTAGTTGTGCCTCCACTTGCCAAAGCCCTCAGTAATGGAAATTCCTCGCAATATTCCTCTACAGTTTTTTCTTTAAGTCACTCTTTAAAACTTATCTCTGACCAAACTGTTGTCAGCTATCCCTGTGTCTCCATTTGGGGCTTAATATCAAACGTTTTATTAGCTAATAGGAAGTACTTTGGAACATTTTTGTGATTGTGATAAACCACTGTTGTATTGGATTTGCCTGGTCGGGCACACCCATTGGCCGGCTGTACCACAACTCCCTCCTCAGTGCAGAAGAGTCGAGCTGTATGGCTGTGCCTTTGTTCTTTAGTGAGCAAAAGCTATCGGTCTCTCAACCTCGCTCTAATATTAACAGAATTTATTGTTGGGATACTGCTGTTTACGATTCCCCCTGCATTATCCCATGGGATACTAGAGTATTAGATTGACATTAATTCACTCACACTGATACTACCATCAATTGCCAAGGAAAAAACTTGGAAGTGGTGAGGATTTGTGAGGAACTTAAACATAAACGAGAAAATAAATGAGCCCATAAAGTTTTACAGGTTCCATAACTCTGTTCTACAATACAATCTAGTTCGCCCACACAAATTCTGTAAAAGTGTTGCAAAAGCTTCATCCACTTTATCCATTGTGGCAATCTAGCAACTAACAAATCATTTAAATGACTGAAAGTCTCATAATTAACGATTTTAGTTATATTCAGGTGAATCTGATCTTGTTTTCCTATTATGAGTTCCAGAATAGTTCCCAAAAGTGGACATTATCTCTTCAAAATGGAAGCGACTGTACTTTCAATAAATATGCCTCTTCCAACAATCCAATCACTTCAAGTTAGCCAACAAAAAAACTAAAGCTGTAGAGTTACAAGACATCAAAAAGTAGGCTAATAGCTTCGAGCACAAGGCAATTAGATTCACATCCATGTGGCAAAGAAGAAAATGACCTCTTTTCATATCTCTTGATATTAAACTATGAATTGTTCATGACTACTTTCAATGTCAAATTAATATGTTTTCAAATAAAATGAGAAAATTTACATTTGGATAGCACCATCTCCAGCACAAAATGATCCAAAATGTTTTTGCAGCTTACCGAAAGATTTGGAAGTGAAATCACTGTTGTAATATAGGAAATAGAGCTTCTAATTTTACACAGCAAGTTCCCAGAAAACCCCAATTGATAATATCCAGATCATTTGTTTCAGTGATAACCAAATGTCTAGTGACATAAATTTGCAATGTAATACTACAACACCGAGACACATCTCTCCTTCCGTTTCCCTTCCAGCGTTCCAAAGGAACCATTTGCCACTTCCTAGTCTGCTGTTCCAACTCTACCTACATCCTCTCCAGGCACCTGCCTATGTAATTGCTGGGGATACACTTTTTTCCTCTGTACTTCTGTTGGAATCTAGGGGTTAAAACATTATGAAAGAAATGATTAATTAATAAGTTTATATTTACTGCATGGTTCAGGGAAAAAGAGGAATGTGATTAAGTGGCAATCACAGCATGGAGCAAAGTTGGCTGAGCAAAATGGTCTGCTCCCAAATACAGGGAGAGGAAATGCATAAAACGATTTAGGAGGAATGCTCAAACTGAAGGAGGTGGTGAGTAGCACAGGAGACACAGGCCAGACCAGAACAAAGAATGGCCTGCAAGAAACAAAGGGAATGGAAAACCAGTCTAGGAGGAAGATTAAGGCATGAGGAGGTGTTAAAGAGAACAGCAGAAATTGGCCAGACAAGAACAGAATGGTGATTAGAAATATCTGGGGATGAATTAATTTCTGATCAACACAACAGGATAGTCTGGCCTGGAGGATTAAGATGGGAGTGCTACACCCCAGATATCTGCAAAACAGGAGATGACTTGTGATAACCCTTATGCAAAAAGATCTAGCAAAGGAAGACAACTTTTGTTCTGTATGATAATGAAATCTAGCAAAGGAAGCCAACTTTTGTTCTGTATGATAAGGTTGACCTATATAAACTGAACCAACTGGACAATAGGGGTCAGTCTTGGGGAGTAGCTCACTGTGCAGGTGACCTATGAACTAATGAGTGACCCAGAGCTCTGTTAAGTTTTATTCTTGTGCTGTGTAATAAATTGACTGTTGAACCGAATACCTTCTCCTAACACTTCATTCAAAGAACACACTGGACTCAGACTACACATAGACTAAATTAAGAGTAAGGTAAAGCCAGAGTCCGACAATTTGGTGACCCCGACGTGATGAAGATGGAGAAGTGACGGAAGAAAAAGTTACGAAACACCGGTCGATTGTGGTGTGGTGATAACAACAAGTGACCATCCTACAAAGGGAGGTAAGCAGACGCCTGTTTTAACGAAGTTCTGCTATTGGCAAAGATAAATTGTGTGTTGTCACTACTCTGCAAAAGCCCTCGTTAAAGCCAAAGAATAAAACAAAAGGGGGTTGGAGTCCCCCTAGTAAAACGGGGTTGGAGTCCCCTGTAGTAGAAGGGGGTTGGAGTCCTCCTAGTAGAACAGGGTTGGAGTCCCCTGTAGTAAAAGGGGGTTGGAGTCCTCCTAGTAGAATGGGGTTGGAGTCCCCTGTAGTAAAAAGGGGGTTGGAGTCCTCCTAGTAGAAAGGGGGTTGGAGTCCTCCTAGTACAACGGGGTTGGAGTCCCCTCGTAGCGATCTCGAGAGATAGGTTTAGACACTTGGCCAATTAGAATAAGGTGTATGGTGATGGTTATTTGTTTCTGTAGTGTGTATTAGGTATTTGATTAAGAATCGTGTACCATAGTAGTGTATAAGTATCTGTATAAGGTGCATTGTGATAGTTATTTGTTTTTATAGTGTGTAATAAGTATTTGATTAAGGATCGTATACCATAGTAGTGTATAATCAGTATCTGTATAAGGTGTATTGTGTTATAGTTATTTGTTTCTATAGTGGATAAGTATCTGTTTAAGAATCGTCTAGTGTATCATAATAGTTTATAATAAGTATTTGTTTAAGGATTGTGTACAGTGTGCCGCTGGTGTTTATAATAACGTGGGAAGGGACGAAGTAGATTGCAGGGTGTCAAAATCCTACCAGGGGAGAGACCCAGTGAAGTACGAAGTCTAAAGGGTTAAAGATCAGAACGGAGATGGAAGGAGTAAATAGGGATGTAGGGCAAGAGCTCGGGGGAGACAGAGGGGTTCCCCCATCTGTAAACCGACAGTGGGAAAAAACAAGGAATCAATTACTGGGAGGATTACCGAAGGGAGAGGAGGTACAGGCTATGGCACGGTATGAACAGATATGGAAAGAGCTGCAGAGTCAGGGGAAGGTACCGCTAGGGTTTGAAAAAATCCGGCTGGTAATGTACTTAGGAGAAGCAGAGAGGGAAACGGCAAAGGAGGTACAGGAACATGAGGCAAAGGGACAAGGATCTATCTGGAAAAGAAGAAGGCTTAAACAGCAGAAAGAAGTGAAGGAACAGAGAAGGGCAGATTTACACAATATCACATTGGCTTGCATGGCTGTGGAAGTGAACCTTCAACATGATATTAAAAAGGGACCCCCTATCATAAAGGAGAAAACGGGGGAGGTTAAGCCGTCAGCCCCGCTATATCCAAAGTTACCAGAGACGTTGCCACCACCTTATCCGATTCCACAGATGCCAGTGATGCAGATAAATGAGGGAATAGTGAATGTCACTGAATTAGCAGGTCACGAACTCCAGAGGGCGAAGGAGAGACTTAAGAGAGTTATGCAGGAAAGGGTGGAGGAAATGAAGGAGTTAACGAAGGAAATACAGAATGTATGTAAAGTAAGGGAAACTAGTATGCCACTGGAAAAAACAAATGAGAGAGAGCAAGAACAGACACTTGAGAATGCCTTCTCGGTGGGAATGTCAGAGGATCACTCACCCCCACTCCTCACAATAGACAAAAGGAGTCAGAGGATGAGGAGATCTTGACCTTTTTGAGTCAGTGTAAGGAGAGTTGGACGGATAAAGCAGGAGTACACCCAGCCACAGATCCCTTGCAGACTACACTCTTTAGGTCTGCAGTAACGAGTGGACTGCCAGCTGTAGTTAGGGAGGCGTTAGAGAATAACCCTGATATTCCTGGTTGCTCGACTGAGCAATGGGAAAAACATTTGACCCATCACATGAAACGTTACAGGGCTAAGCAAAAGGAGGACAAACAAATTACGGAGTCTGCACAAGTGCAACTCCTTAAGCTTCAATTGGAAGAGGCTAGGAAAAAGGCAAATGAGACAAAAAAGAATTCCTCAAAGGGTGCGAACCAGATGATTCAGCAGCCAACGCAGCCACCACAAGGGAATAATATGAGTTGGCACCCGGCCCCAAATTGGGCACCGGGTCCCACCTATATGGGCAGAATGGGAGGTCCAATGGGGGGATTCCGAGTAAGAGGGAGAGGTCGGGGTGCTCCACAAATGCAGCCAGCCGTATGTTTTGTATGCGGTCAGCCAGGACACTGGAAGAGAGACTGCCCCCTAGTTTGGGGTCCTCAGGACACTGGGGGAAGGGGATATGGACCACCACAAAATGAGCATTGGGTCTAGCCCTAGAGATCGTCAGTGCCACCCCCGGTACATCAGGCACCCCATGCGGCTCTAGCTCCGAAGAGACAATTCCCTTTGCTGACAGAGGAGGAGCAATATTGCCCACAGTGACTGAGCCCGAGCACCCACGAGCAGGCTAGGTTGGCAGACCCTTTCCTGCAGATTAAAGTTATGGACATGGAAGTATCCTTTTTTAGTGGATACGGGAGCCAGATTTTCAACACTCACTGGCACTGAATTTCAAGATAAAACATCATCCTCTAGCGTCCAGCTGATAGGGCTCGGGGAAATCAGGAAGCAGACATGGCTGCTAAAAGGGCAGCAGGATACGGCC
Organism: Narcine bancroftii; assembly: GCF_036971445.1. Classification (NCBI taxonomy): domain Eukaryota; kingdom Metazoa; phylum Chordata; class Chondrichthyes; order Torpediniformes; family Narcinidae; genus Narcine; species Narcine bancroftii. Next base: position 23,636,566 of record NC_091482.1, read on the forward strand.
CTCAGTTTATTATGATACAGGCAGACAGAACAGCACATGACTTATTACCACCGTGTAGGGTAGAAGTAATAATACAGGAACAAGCAAAGGCATCACCTTAGGAAAGGATGGTATGGGAGGAAAGGGGGGGGTGGCCACTACGGTAGGACTGACATCTGAACAGCTGGAATGGTATGAGATGGCAGGTGAGGCCATTCCTCATGTCACCCTTGCAATTGGCACTACTCACCAGGCAAAAGATTTGGGACCGATGTGTCGGAACTTGATGTCCCTTAGTGACTGGTCTAACACCCAAATACCGACAGTGCAGTTCTCCTCATCTGGTCAGGCATACAGAATTTTGTCTCCGACATATGATCAAGTCCTCCTTGAGCATAGACAGATTGAACGCTTTCATTGTAGAGAGAAGATGGATCACCCCGACTTGGCCCCTATGCTAGATTCTCTCCCTGAGAACCTGTGGTCAGTGGGATCAGCAGATGTGGGTTTTTGTCAGTAGGTTGATCCCATAACCTTCGAACTGTCAGATTACACCCCTATTTGGCAGATGCAGTATCCCCACAAACCTGAAGCTGAGGAAGGTTTGGCAGAGACCATGGATGGCCTTATGTATTCAGGGGTGTTGGAACATTCGCGTTCTAGTTGGAATACACCCATTTTACCTGTTCCTAAACAAGACACGGGCAAATATCGGATGGCCCATGACTTAAGGCGCATCAATGGTATTGTGAGAACACCCACAGTTCCAGCACCAAACCCATATACTGCCATGACTGCTTTAACCCCCAACTACAAGTGGTTCTCTTGCATAGATTTAGCGGATGCTTTCTTTTGCTTGCCGCTGGCAGAACCATTAAGAGATGTGTTTTCGTTCACGTATAGAGGTAGAAAGTTGCGGTATACTAGGCTTCCGCAGGGCTTTATCTTATCTCCAGGGATTTTCAATCAGGTGTTGAAAGAACAGCTGGGGGGGCTAGCACTGCCAGGTGGGGTAGTTCTGATCCAGTATGTAGATGACATCCTATTAGCAGCACCTGATCATACTTCCTGTTTGGAGGCCACCTGTCTCCTGCTAGTGCAGCTGTTCAAGGCAGGCTTTAAAGTCTCTCGCTCAAAGCTGCAATGCTGCAAACAGGTGGTCACCTTTTTAGGGAGAATGGTCTCAGCGAAAGGCACAGGGATTTCCCCTACACATCGAACAGCGATACTACATCATCCAAAACCAAAGACAGTAAAAGAGATGCTTTCGTTTTTGGGTTTGTCAGGTTATAGTAGGCAGTTTATCCCATCGTATGGTGAGTTGACACATCCACTGCGAACTTTGGTGAATGAGCAGGGGATGAGGAATCTGGGAGCTACACTTGATTGGACTGCACAGGCTGAGATGAGTTTTATTCTATTGAAGCAAGCTCTTACAACAGCTACAGATTTGGCGATTCCAAATTATAAACTACCTTTCTTTTTGGATGTTTCTGAAAAAGCACACACAATTGATGGTGTTCTTTTTCAGAAAAAAAGGGGGTGGAAGATGTGTGCTCATGTTTGTGAGTATCACACTAGACCCAACGGAAGACAGACACCCACCATGTACGAGACATGCAGCGGGAGTAGCAAAGATTTTACAAAAGGTGGCACACATAGTAATGGGACATGGCCTGACGGTATTAACAACACATAGCATTGTAGCATTTGTGAGCTCGACAGCATTTACAATGACTTCACTAAGGCAGACGAGACTAGAAAAGATCCTGAATGCTCCAAATGTTACATTTACCCATGAAGGCATTAACATGGCAGACAATATGGGAGAGGGAGAACCACACTGTTGTGAGAAGAGGGTAGTGAAGGATATTAAAATAAGACCTGACTTACAGGCTACACCCTTAAGAGAACCAGATGAAACCTTGTTTACAGATGGGTGTTGTTACAGACACCCCACAAATGGATTGAAAGCTGCCTATGCGGTGGTACGAAAAACTACAGGAGGATTTGAAGAAATCATTACAGGGACAGTGAGAGGAAAGGAGTCAGCACAACTCGCAGAACTACAGGGAATGATAGCAGCATTAGAATGGGCAGAAGGGAAGGAGGTCAATATATATACAGACTCGGCATATGTGGTAGGGACAATACAGGTTGAGCTTAGTCAATGGATTAGAAGTGGGTTTTTAACAGCAGCAATGACCCCAATTAAACACGAGAAGGAGGTTAGAAAACTGGCTGAGGCCCTCCTGAAACCAAGGGCATTAGCAGTTCTTAAATGTAAAGGACATGATAGAACAGATACGATGGTGGCTCAGGGAAATCAGGAAGCGGACATGGCTGCTAAAAGGGCAGCAGGATACGGCCCTCGGTTTATTATGATACAGGCAGACAGAACAGCACATGACTTATTACCACCGTGTAGGGTAGAAGTAATAATACAGGAACAAGCAAAGGCATCACCTTAGGAAAGGATGGTATGGGAGGAAAGGGGGGCAACCGAGGATCAAGGACTATGGAGATCGATAGACGGGAGGCCAGTTTTACCATCTGGACTCATGAAACCCCTCCTCGAGGAGGCGCATGGGCTAACACACTGTGGAAAGAAGCAGATGATAAGGTACTTGATACATTGGTGGCACCCCTTCCTGCCGGCGATGATGGAGAACCATATTAGAGAGTGTGAGGTATGTATAACTTTCAATGTCAAGGCGACTGTAAAGCCACATGAAGGACAGTTCCCGTTACCTTATGTTACCAGGGCAGGAAATTGTACTTGATTATACGGACATGATTGAGAGGGTAAGTGGCTATCGATACCTCTTAGTAGCAGTAGATGTGTTCACAGGGTGGCCGGAGGCAATCCCTGCCAAAAGAGAAGATGCAAGGACAGTATGTAAATTCCTGATCAACCAGTATATTCCGAGACACGGATTTCCTAGAAAAATTAGGTCCGATAATGGAAGTCATTTTAAGAATAAAGATCTACAGGAGGTAGAAGCGATGTTGGGGATGAAACATGCCTTTGGAACGGTGTATCATCCACAATCCCAAGGGAAAGTGGAGAGGATGAACCAAACAATAAAAGGTAAGATCGGGAAAGTACAGGCACGGACCAAACTAAATTGGGTGGATGCGTTGCCCCTGGCATTAATGTCAATAAGGAGTTCGGTAAGTTCTGTGACAGGATTTACTCCATATGAACTACAAACGGGGCACCAGTTTCCGGGACTGGGAGCCGGAATTCAGACTACGAAGAATGAGGTAAGTTCAATGCGATGCAAGCTTTATTATGATAAACTAACGGCTCTGGTGTCAGATTTTTCACAACAGGTCACAAGTCCCAACAGAAAAGAGGAAACACCGATACCTTCAGTCGCGGAGTGGGTTCTGCTAAAGGTCATCAAAAGAAAGTGGTCAGAGCCCAGGTGGACAGGACCTTACAGAGTGGTGGAGAGGACGTCCCACGCGGTTCGACTACAGGGAAAAGGCGAGACGTGGTATCATTGGAGTCAGTGTGCAGCAATGGACCCACCGACACGGACACTGGAACAGATTTGAATGGAGATGACTGGGACTCTGTAAAGAAACCATGGACTAAGAACACTTAACACGTCCCTTTTTATAGAGACTATTGGACTACGGTGACTGTATTTCAGTATTCGAAGTGATATTTCTATATTGAAGTCAACAGAATTTAGGGGGCTGTGATGGACACTATGTGGGGACTATGGGTGATGTTGTTCCTAGCCCTTGAAACATCTGGAGAAGGAAACAACTGTACAAAGTGTTTGTGGTCAGCATGGGGGGCCCATAACGAACCGGAACAGTAGTTTGCGGATTGGACTGACTTTCCTGAACACTGTGTTGGGGCCCCCACTGGACTGAAGTGTGTTCATAATGGCCAAGTTTGTGAGGTTAAGTTTAACAAGGGGTCGGAGATGCCGGTCCTTGCAAAAACTCATGAGGTCTTGGTCCCATAAGTTAACTGGTGGTTGGTCTCATTTTCATGAGACCAAAAGGGGGAACTGTTGGAATCTAGGGGTTAAAACATTATGAAAGAAATGATTAATTAATAAGTTTATATTTACTGCATGGTTCAGGGAAAAAGAGGAATGTGATTAAGTGGCAATCACAGCATGGAGCAAAGTTGGCTGAGCAAAATGGTCTGCTCCCAAATACAGGGAGAGGAAATGCATAAAACGATTTAGGAGGAATGCTCAAACTGAAGGAGGTGGTGAGTAGCACAGGAGACACAGGCCAGACCAGAACAAAGAATGGCCTGCAAGAAACAAAGGGAATGGAAAACCAGTCTAGGAGGAAGATTAAGGCATGAGGAGGTGTTAAAGAGAACAGCAGAAATTGGCCAGACAAGAACAGAATGGTGATTAGAAATATCTGGGGATGAATTAATTTCTGATCAACACAACAGGATAGTCTGGCCTGGAGGATTAAGATGGGAGTGCTACACCCCAGATATCTGCAAAACAGGAGATGACTTGTGATAACCCTTATGCAAAAAGATCTAGCAAAGGAAGACAACTTTTGTTCTGTATGATAATGAAATCTAGCAAAGGAAGCCAACTTTTGTTCTGTATGATAAGGTTGACCTATATAAATTGAACCAACTGGACAATAGGGGTCAGTCTTGGGGAGTAGCTCACTGTGCAGGTGACCTATGAACTAATGAGTGACCCAGAGCTCTGTTAAGTTTTATTCTTGTGCTGTGTAATAAATTGACTGTTGAACCGAATACCTTCTCCTATCACTTCATTCAAAGAACACGCTGGACTCAGACTACACATAGACTAAATTAAGAGTAAGGTAAAGCCAGAGTCCGACACTTCCCACCATTCAGTGACTCAAACGCTCCTTTCAAGTGAGGTAGTAATTCACTTTTAGTCCTTCCAATGTAACATTCTTCCTGCGATGCTCATGATGTAGTTTGATCTGTTTTGGAGAAGCTAATTGAAGATTGGGTCACAGAATATCCCTATACTATCAGCAAGCGTCCCATTGCCTATTAATTTAAATCACCATATCATTCCCACTCTTTGTCTTTGGCCTGTTACCCTATTCCAATAAAGCCTAACTTAAGTAAAAACACAAAACACTGGAGAAACTCAGCTGGTCAAACAGTGTCCTTTATGTAGTAAAGGTAGAAGTACATAACCAACATTTTGGGTTTGAGCTTTTTGTCAAGGTATGAGAGAATGTCGGCAGGCATCCAAACACAAAGATGGGGGGGGGAGGGGGGTGGCAAAGGCAGGAGATGATAGGTGGAGAAGGGAGGGAGGGGACAGCAGCGATCAGGGGGAGGAGGGATGGCTGGGTGGGTGGAGGGTGAAGAGAGGAGAGAACTGAAAAAACTGGAAAGGGGAAGGGAAACAAAAGGGGAGCAAGTTTAGCAGAAAGCAGAGGTCGATGTTGATGCCATCTGGCTGCTGAGTGCCCAGATGGAAAATAAGGAGTTGTTCCAGATTGTCAGGGTGGGATAGTACATAAGGGCATGAACAGACATGTGAGTGTGGGAGTGTGGCTCAGAATTGAAATGGTTGGCTACTGGGAGGTCTCTGCTGTGGCGGACGGAGTAGAGGTGCTCAGCGAAGTGATCTCCCAAACTGCGGCTGGTCTCTTCGATGTAGAGAAGACCAAGGATAAGTACCTGACAATACTGAATTCAACCTTTTCATGCCATATCATACCTTGATAATTCTGAAGAAAGATCGTCATCTTGTAATATTAACTCAGTATTTCTCCCTCCATAGATGGCACCTGACCTGTCAAATATTTCCAGTACTGTCCTTTATTTCAGATTTACATCAGCTGCAGTGTTTTACATCTTGCAATTCCAGCCCTTCCCCACCTCCCCCCAACCCCTCTCTCTTACTATCTGAACCTCAGACAAATCAGCAATGATTTACAAGCCTTTCTTCCCTCTCTCAGCTGGCTCCACCGTCTTTTGTTTCATTCATTGTCTCTTAGTCCACCCGACCAAAACTAATCCCATTCTTTACTCCACCCTTCCATTTCAAGCATGCTTCATATCTAACTGTTCCTAGTTCTCATGAAAAGTCACAGTTTCTCAGAGTACTTTCAGTATTTTCTACTCTAATAACAAAGTGACATTATCTTGGCTACAACGATGCATTAAAGCACACAATGTGTTATCAACGAGGTGTAAGCACTCTTCCCACTTCTGTTGGAGAGCTAAGTATTGATGAGACCCATGAGAGAGCGTCTCTGCACTTCTATGAAAGGTTCTCATTAGTTTATTTTGTGTCAATCTGAGGGAGAACATAGAGCCTCGGTCTAGCATCTCATAGGAAAAGCAGCAACTTAAATGGGGTGGCAATCACTTAGTACTTCATGGAGATACCATCTTAGTTCATGCTTGAAGCCTCTGGAGTTTGACCTAAGTCCATAATATTCTAACACATAAGCCCCTTTCACACTTGCATCCCATTAAATTGGCCATTCAATGTTCTGGGATAGGAATGGGAGTTTGGCTTTTCACACTTGACCATCCCTAACTGGAACAATGAACGGTTTCACACTTCCAAGGAGCCATTCCGGGGTTAGGACTCTTCTGCCTTCTACCAGTGATGTCATGACGCATCAAGGGATGGTGGACTTACCCTAAATCCAGATCAATGTATTATGATCTTATATTTGAACAAAATTAATCATGCTTAATTATAACATAATTAAGCTTTATGTACAGCACAGTATGAGCTCTTCTGCCCCTGTTGTTGTTGTGCCAACCTATATAAACCTTGATAAGGGACTGTGGGAAAGTGCTAGCAATAAATAGCAATGGTGGACAATTTTTAAGCAGGGTGGAAAAGTTGGTAGCACTATCGCATACAATTTATAAATGCCATAGAAAAAGCGAGGGTAGACCAGCCCTCCCAGAATTTCACACAGCAGAGAAAGGGCTGTATGCCCAGCTGCATGCACAAAGCATTCATGGAGGGGTTTCTCTGCCACGCAGCATTCTGGGAAGTCAGGTTCGCCATTGCTTTTTCCCCACAGTCTTTATAAATTGTGCTCTATAACGCTACCAATTTTCCCACGCTGTTTAAAAGTTGTCTGCTATGGCTATTTATTGCTATTTATTTCCTCTCCTCTCTCTCTCCACCTCTGCAACTTTCCCATGGCAAAGTTTATACCTTCATTTTAATCTTTTCTTCCTTCACGTTCCTGCACTCATGCAAAAACTTGGGTCATTTCAATCCCACAAGGCAATTACCTGTTTCACACTTGCCTGATTACAATGCCGATGGGATTGTAATAGGGGTCGAAGCCATCCATCCCCAGTGTGAGATTACATCATCCGACGCCTGCATTGAGCTGATTTTGCTTTCATACTAGGCACTTTAAAGGCCAATTGGCGGTTAATTCCTGGGATCACTAGCAAGTGTGGAAGGGGCTAGAGATGCAAATAATGGCAATGTCGATCTAAATTTTGCTTCAAAAATTTTTTGTGAGAGTCTGCTTGATTAATCCTAGGAAATTGCCGCATATAATAGGAAGAAGCTAATCATTATTCTATAATTTTATTTGAAGTGACATGTGTTGAAAATAATTTACACAGATAACGACAACATAATGGCAATTGGGATATTCCATCGTATTCCACTGGCTTCAGATACAACTTCAGCCATTTTGAAAAATCAAACAACGTTTAAGCCAAAAGATAGCGAGGCTGTTAAAGAGACAGGAAAACCAATTGCTTCAGAATGCACAAATCCCAATTTAAAGGACTGTTGGAGAATGGATCAAAATCCACTAACTCATCCTCAAATGCCAAATCCTGTATGAATCATACAATTAAAAAATTGACACCATTAATTTCATAACCATTCCTTTAGATGCTAACACAAAATCCTACTAAACTGCATTGGGCATCCACAAGCACAGGTGCCCTCTGGTAAGACAGCAATAGATAGTGTCTATTTGAAAATGTCAAAGTCCCAACTAGAAAATATATAATGATCTCTAAAGTTTGGTTATATAATGAGGTTCTGAATTTTTTTTTAACCACTGTTCATAAAGGTTATAAAGCAGAGCAAAGGAACACAATAACCCTTCGGAACCTCAGAAAATTAAATGCTTTGCATGGCTTCAGAGACTTAAAATAAATTTTAGTGTCTAGATACGATCAGCACTACAATTGAAAACTCTGAGATTGCTGCATTGCGTCAATATATTCATTTCCAAGAGGACAACAGGATTAAATTATATTTCAATGATATTCAGACACATATCAAGATGAGATAGAATGTTGTCAATACATAACAATAATTAGATCAGGCTGGATGGGGTATGATATTAGCATCAAAATAAAATGCAAAAGCCAGGCAAACAACAAAAGGGACAGGGGAAGCCTTTGTTGGCAGTACAAAACGTGCATTGGTTCCTGCTTGGTTTAGCCCTTCGTGTTCATGGCTGTTCTTTTCCTAAGGATTTTCCTTCATACTGCTGCGGGGAGAGCCGAAGGCAAACATTCCGGGAAGAGTAGAACTGAGAATACTTTGTAGAAGGATCAGAATCATGTGTTGCCAGTCGCTGACTTCATTTCAATGTCACCTTTTGAACCAATCTGGGTTTTTTTTCGTTTCAAAGCAAATGATTATAACCGCACCATCTGAATAAAGATATCATTTCCAATCTTTAATTCACTGATGGAATCTTTCATTTGTACTTGTTTTCGACCACGAGGGGGAAAAAATCTATCACTATTGATTTCATCCATAAAATTGAAGATCACTGCATTATTTGAAAAGACCAGATACGTTCGACTTGTATGAGAACCAATGGTTTCAATGCTACAATTTAAGTAACCCTGGTGATTTATCCTCATGGTGTTTGTGAGATCATGCTCTGGGTGCTGCCCAATTTTTTTTTAATGTATGCAGAAACCATGATAACAGGCCTTTCTGGCTCATGAGTCCATGCCATCCAAATTCTTCTAATTAACCAACATTGGAGAAATATATTACCGAATTCAGACATTTTGAGTTGTTTTAGAAGCATTCAGTTGGAGCTGATAGAAGTCAAAACCCTGTGACACAGGGGTTGAAAGACAAGGTTGAGTTATAGTAACCAGAATTGGTGCTGTTATTGTGTGTTACTCCTGGAAATAGGGGAAACACAGAATCAGTGGCTTTTGAAACAAGGAAGACCATTTTGCTGTCTCTTTGGAAGAGAGGACAGATTTCTACTGGGTCTATTTTTGTGTGGCCACTTCATTTAACCCTTGTCTGGTTTGTGACTTCACCATGGAAGAGAATAACCATATTTGTTTAACCCATGTCTGGGTTTGTGAATTCATCGTGGAAGAAAATTATGAGTAAAGAGACCGGAAGATATAATGTTTAAAAGCATTTTATAATTATTTCTGAACTTAGAATTTAAGACCTTCAAGCAAGACTAACTTTTAAAGATTGATTTTTCAGTGGGACTTTAATAACACACACACACACACACACACATACACACACACACACACACACACATTTACATGTGTGCATAGTGGGGTTAAATTTAGATAAGTAAGTTTAGAGATAAGTAAAAAGTGTTATGTTGTTAATAGTTTAATTTTTTAAAAATCTATTATTTTGAATACCATTGTCTGGTGAATTTTCCATTGCTGTTCCTGTGTTAGTGCTAACAAAGACCCCTTAGTCCCAAAAATAATTAAAAGGGTTGATAATTAGTAAAAAAAGACACAGATGTTATAGTGGCCGATGTGAGAGCCCACTACTCAGCCCATCTAGTCAATGCTAACACTTGGAGCAGCCACATCAATCCTGCTCCCCCACTTATAACCCTGTCGCTCTCCTATCTCACATGCCCCTCAACTCCATCCTGATTCTCCAACCACCCCGCCTTCCATACAAGGGAGGTAACCTACCAAAGACAGTTTACCTAAAAAACAAGTCTTCAGGATTTGAGAGGAAACTGAAGCACCCAGAGTAAACTGAGAAGGTCACAGAAGAATGAGTAAACTCCACATAGCCTGCACCAGAGATTAGAATCAAACCTAGATCACTGGAGCCACAAGGCAACACGTTACCTGTTGAGTACAAGCAGCCCCCCACCCCCCCACGGTTATAAAAGGCCAACTTATGAACAACTCATACTTATGAGCAGACTACATGTGGCTTCAGCGGTTCAAAGTCAGCGTAACTTGCCCTGTTAGCCTGTACTTTAGCACAAGAAAATGCTCCAAGCCTTTTCAATGGTTTAGCAACTGCACATGCGACAAGTTCTGACTTACCTCTAAGATAGACCTCGGAACAGATCTCATTCATAACCTAGGTACTCCCTGTACTGAGCATTCATGTTGGAAATAAACTGACGGCTGAGATTATGTGCTCTAGTCTCTGTAATGAGAATTGAACACAATTGACTGAGAAGAGGATCTCGAGGATAGACGCAGAGCTTAATTGATTATTTAGAGCTATAATGAGTAAATATAGAAGATTCCATTGTTATACCTTCTCACCTTTCTCCATCAATAAATACCATCCAAACCTATTATTTTGACATGACTTAAGATTGACTGTCCTAGTTTTATCAATCCAAGGATCATTTGCTTGCATGTGCAGCTGTGGGTCTGTCTCAATTACAGAAAACGCACACAGCGGTCGGTGTACCTACCGAAAATAGACCCTATGGCAGGCACTGAAATTGTGCCCCTGTCCAAACATCTGACACCCATCTTTTGGATAACCAGCTCAAAAATACAAGTCAAGCTCATTAATCTTTTAATTAACAAATTGTGGCACTACATGAAAATTATAACAGCACCTTCCTTGCTTTCACTATGAAAATTGGTCTATGCTGTGATCAAAGTCAGCTTTTTTCAGTTTCTTCTCTTTCTACATTCACCAGGGCAAGATCACAGATAAAATCTGGTCAATAAACCCAACCACCACCATCGCCTTCCCCTCCTGTCGTGTCCACGTTCTCTGCAGCAGCCTCACCCTTAATCTCATCATACTCGGATTTATCTGACTTGACTTCCTCCTCAGCTTGTGACACATTTGTACTTGATGCACCTTTGGATACTAACAAACGTATGAGGTGCAGGTGACTCCATGGAACACGTCAAACTACTTGGTCCGGGCTTTTCAAAGAAGGGCATGAACTTGCTCAATTTCTTGGCTTCCTCTGCCTCCAACTTTCATCTTTCCTGTCCTTCAGCTCCACTTTCCTTCTTCTTTGTGAGGAAATGTTTCATGGTTTTCTAGCACAATGCTCCAAAATAGGGAAATGGCATTTTTAATAAGAACATTACATTTCATAGATTTTGCACAAAGTTCTAGGATACCTCCCTTGTTTACATGGGAGAATGGTCCTACTGCCAGTGGGCACATGTTGTGTTGGCAAGAGTATCATGTTTGGTGGATTTGCAGAGAAATGAGTCTGGACACAAGTGTTACAATCAGAGGTAACTTTAATTAACACACAGGAAACAAACAGAAGAGAATTTTAAATGGACACGACACTGTTTCACTTAAGCAACGATATAGACATTCACCTCAAACTTCAGTTGAACTCTAATAATGGTAAACCTATACTTCGCCCGCCCACACACTACAAACAAGGACTCTGACACACACACACACACACACACACACACACACACACACACACACACACACACACACACACACACACATACACACACACACACACACACACACACACACACACACACACACACACACACACACACACACACACACACAGTTCCATGACCAACGGGGTCACAATACTATAGTTCAGCTTCAGTGTAGCATACACCTTACCAGCGACACTTCCAGCAATGTCCACATCAGTGGCCTGGCATGGAGCGGTGGCCATGGCTTCAACTACAAGGCAGAGAGAAAGAATGTGTTGTGCATTGGTGTTATACACAGTGCTAATCTAGGTGATTTAAATTAGCCAACAGCAAGGTGTGCACTAATGGGTGGCCGAAGTCCAACATTGATTTAGAGGTGACGTGACTTCCAAATAAGTTTCAGGTGGGAAGGTTTCATGACCAGCAACAATCCACACATTCCAGACAAGCAGAGAAGCCATGATTCCTCCACACAGAGCAGGACAAAAACAGAAGGGACACACACGGAGATCTCAAAGGATTGTCCACCAAGTTAAGATTCCAAAAGTAGAGAGAGCTAATGCAATGAAATAATTTGAAAATTTGACATTTTAAAATCAAAGCAAAGCCAGGTTCACAACCAAAGAGCAAAGGGAGAATGGTGAACAAAGCTGATGTATCAGTGTATGGGCTTTAAAGGATTGGGAGGAGCTCAAAATTTTGTAGGAAAGAGAATTGCCAGGAGACTACAAAAATTTCAAAGGCATAATGAGACATTTATCAGCAATGGGATGAAATGTAAATGTCTGCAGGACACAGAGGTGTCAGAATGTGATGTAGACCAGCCATTCTCAACCTTTTTTTGACTGCAGCCCCCACTTAGGACTCTGCTCTCCCTGTGAAGAGTCAAGTTCAGTTGATTTTTTCTGTACTTCCCTTCTACTGACTACACAAAAAAAAACATCTTAAAAATATTTTATAATTTCAGTCCATGGACCCCTTTAAATGTGCTGTGGCCTCCGTTGAGTGTGTATTTGCAGTCAGAAGGTCAACTATAACTCCAACGTTATAAGCTGTCTTGACCTGCACTGGACAGTGCTGGAGGGATGGATGGAATAAATGACAAAGAAATTACATTTGTGGAGAAGACTGAAGACAATGGGGATGGGTTTTTCCAATGGTTTGGTTTCTTTCCAGATGTAGGAAGTGGAGAGCATAGACAGGGAAAGGGATGCCCCAGAGGAGCAAGAGGTTAGGATTAGGTACAAGGAAGGAGATCTGCCAACCTTACCATGTCTTTCCTAAATGTGACTCCAGAAAACAGCAAAGTAGTTGACTTTTTTGATGCCTCCTCAGGTTAGGAGCAAATAAGGAGGGACAATAGAGGTTGGTTGGCATTGTCAGTGATGCCCGTATCCTGTAAATAGAGGAGGGACAATAGAGGTTGGTTGGCATTGTCAGTGATGCCCGTATCCTGTAAATAGAGGAGGGACAATAGAGGTTGGTTGGCATTGTCAGTGATGCCCGTATCCTGTAAATAGAGGAGGGACAATAGAGGTTGGTTGGCATTGTCAGTGATGCCCGTATCCTGTAAATAGAGGAGGGACAATAGAGGTTGGTTGGCATTGTCAGTGATGCCCGCATCCTGTAAATAGAGGAGGGACAATAGAGGTTGGTTGGCATTGTCAGTGATGCCCGAATCCTGTAAATAAGTAAAGGGAAGATTTATGCATCATTGTACAAATGGGAGACAGAAAAGGAGTTGAGAGACGTAGTGCTTAAGTAGAAGAAGGCATTATCCATGTGCATACTACTGCCCACTACTGCTTTCTGACCACAAGAAGAGAATCTTCCCTATGTACAAAGAAACATTAAAATCTTTCTACTGTCATTTTTTTCTCCAGACATTTTAGATCAATCTAATGGGCCAATCCAAACCTCAGATTTTTATATATCCAGATTTGCTTGAGATCAAAATTAATCAACATCACCCATTGTTTGGAAATTACCTTGCAGTTTTGAGCTATTTCAGACCATGATAAATTCTGATATCAATCTCGTAAAATAGGTGTCAACGGTATGTCTAAAGTTAAAGCATAATAGATTTGCAAAAACAAACACTTAACAACAAATAAATTACTAATGTTTTTATCATTCCTTATCTTAAACAGGAAGGAAGCCTTTCATGCATCTACTTGAGCAGATAAAATAATCAATAATCCATTTCTTACTTTTAAATATATTTTTATTGTTTTACAATATAAACAATTGAACAGTTCAACTATGCAATGCGCTACAATGCAATTATACAATGTGGACTTCAGGAGAAAGTCAGGGAAACACGACCCAGTCCTCATTGAGAGTTCAGTAGTGGAGAGGGTCAAGAACTTCAAATTCCTGGGTGTCAACATCTCTGAGGAACTGGAGCCTCCACGTTGATGCAATCACAAAGAAGGCTCGCCAGCGGCTATACTTTGTGAGGTGTCTGAGGAGGTTTGGTATGTCACCGAAGACCCTCGTAAACTTCTGTGTGGAGCATTTTGGCTGGTTGCATCACTGTCTGGTATGGAGGTACCATCTCTCAGGACAAGAATAAACTCCAGAGGGTTGTTAACTCGGTCTGCAACATCACAGGCCCCAGACTTCACTCCATCGAGAACATCTACATGAGGCGGTGTCTTAAAAAAGCAGCCTCTATCCTCAGAGACCCCACCACCCAGGCTACGCTCTCTTCACTCTGCTACCATCTGGGAAAAAGAGCAGATGAACACTCAATGGCTCAAGGACAGCTTCTTCCCTGTTGCCACCTGATTCATGAATAATCAATGAATCAAAGACACTGCCTTACTTTTCGTGCACTATTTTTATTATTTTATAGTAATGTTGTAAGATGTTTGCCCTGTGACGCTGCTGCAAACCCCGAATTTCATGACTTGTTCATGACAATAAATCCTGATTCAGATTCTGACAAGATTCAAAAAAGAAAGAAAAATTCTTTCCTTCTCTTCTCCTTCTATAATTTTATTAATGTTTACATTTTTCATAGTTGAACAAAACAATTATCTATTATATTATCAAAATCAAAAGAAAGAAAAGAGAAAATCCCAAACAAACAAGAAAATAAACACAGAAATCAAAACCCTTTTCTTTCAAACAGGTTTAAAGCCAGAAATGACAAGTGCACACACCACAGGGAAGTTCATTTGCATGTCTATGTAGCATGAACAGCAGGGAACCAGCAACTGGTTTTACATCCTTCTTGTTTTAATTCTGTGGAGATGAAAACCTCCCCCAGGGAGTGGTTCAGTTGAGGCAGGAATTGGGACAGAATTGCCCTGCTTCAGGGCTATGTGGTGATATGTAATTACACCACTAGGTCACCAGGGGTCATCCCAGTGACCTTGTATATAAAGTAGTCCAGAGCTAGTCTAGCCTTCAAGGTTTGTCTTGCCACTCAGCTATCAGACATAAAAAACAAAGAATTTGGAATTGATTTGGAGGATGCACAAAAAAGATTTGTTAAGATAGCCCTAGCCGTAGCAAAAAAATGTATTATGTCAACCTGGAAATTGGAAGGTAATTTGAAAATACAACAATGGTATATAGAAATGAATAAATGTATTCCATTAGAAAAAATAACATATAGTTTAAGAAATAATATTGAAATATTCAAACAAGTATGGGAGCCTTACATTAAATACAATAGCGAAAACCTACCGGGGACAAACATTACCTAAGTTGATGGAAGGAGAAGGAAAGAAAAGAATGGACTCAGTAGAATTTCTGGTGTATTTTTGTTGAATGACAACATTGTCTGACTGGTTTAATGCAACCTAGATTGTATACCTAAAATGGATGAGGGGGGGGGCGGTGGGGGGGAGGCTTGGGAGGAGGGAGTGGGGGGAGAAAAAGTCACTGTATATGTGTGAAAAAGAAAAAGTGTATATCATGGCTAATGTGATTTATGGTGTGAAAAATAAAAAATTTAAAAAAAAAGGTTTGTCTTGCAGAGACAAGATGTCTTAGTGTACATATTAGTTTATTAAAGCTGCCTTATACTAACACTGCTGTTGTGGTTATTGTCAGTACAATTTAATAAACTAATGTGATAGCTACTAGGATGGAAGCTGCTTCTGATCCAACGCACATTCCCGACCACCTGGAGACTCTTCCTGAGGAATGGAATCTGGGGACAACTAGTACGCACGTGTTTCCGAGGACAGAGACGGCGAGGATAAGGCAGGTAAGAAACAGCCAAGAGCCCTGCCTGCCCGTGGGTTCGACGGTACAGGCGCAGCCGACCCTAAACTGTTGGAATATAGGGGTTAATTAATCATAGAAAATATGTAGACTTTATGCTTATGTACTATTCAGTTTGTATACATGAATCCAGTACTATGTAACAATTTAATATTTACCTCATGGTGAAGGGAAAGAGTAATGTAAGTAAGGGGCAGCCACAGTATGCAGCAAAGTTGGCTGATTACAGTAGGTTTAGAATTGTCTGCTCTCAAAATACAAAAGAGAGAATAAGTATGAAACAATTTAGTAGGAATGTTAAAAAGGAGGTGTTGATGAGCACAGGAGACGACGGCCAGACAAGAACAAAGAGAATCCTGACAGAGACTGTCAGAAACAAAGAGAATGGAAACTAACTCAGTAAGACAGAAGGAGGTGTTGAGTAGAACAGAAGAATATGGCCAGATGAGAACAAAGAAATAATTAGAAATATCTGGGGTCTGAATTGATTTCTGATCAAAACAACAGGATATTCTGGCCTTGAGGATTAAGATGGGAGCTCTACACCCCAGATATTTGCAGAGCAGGAAATTACTTGTGATAAATCTTATGTAAGAAATCTAGCAAAGAAAGCCAACTTTTGTTCTGTATGATAATGAAATCTAGCAAAGGAAGCCAACTTTTGTTCTGTATGATAAGGTTGAGCTATATAAACTGTAGAGACTGGACAGTAGAGGTCAGTCTTGGGAAATAGGTGACCTATGAACTAACGACTGAACCAGATCTCTGTTAAGCTTTATTCTTGTGCTGTGTCATAAACTGATTATTGAACCGAATACCTTCTCCTATCGCTTCATTTAACGAACATGCTGGACTCAGACGACACATAGACTAAATTAAGGGTAGGGTAAAGCCAGAGTCCAACAAAACCCCGGTCCGATCAGAAAGGGGCCACTACAAGTGCGGGTGGAAGGATCTCCACAAAGTCATGCTCCCAAACGCCACGTATGCGCAGAATTCCCAACCACTCCAGAGCCAGGGAAAGCAGACACCGCTACCGTCATTCCCCCAGCAGCAGTTTCCCTAGTACCACGGAGACCTGGCACTACTGCTGGGATCCACCCCTAAGCCCGCTCCAAATGTCCCAAAGCCAGAGACTCAGCGAACAGCTCCAAGTGCCCAGGTTACTCCTCCAGCAGACACAAGCCCCACAGAGGCTCTACCAGCAGCTCCCAGTACCCCAGGGTCCATCCTTGCTACACCTAAGGGACCAGAGACTGCGGCTTAGCCATGTGCTGTGATCAGACAGGCTGGAGCTCGACCCCAGAAATCCCAGAGCCGGCATGCACTTCGGCCGCTGGCAGAGATGCTTTCTGAATTATGTGGAGGGTGCTGAGGCATCGGATAAAGAGCTATTAATGCTGCTGTTAGCGCAGCTGGGAGACCATCCTTACTCCCTTATACAGGATGCTAGGTCCTACCAAGAGGCAATGAGCATTTTATAGAGGCATTACAGTAAGGGGGAAAAACCCAACACCCAACCCCAACCAACCAATTTTCCCTTGCAACCGCTGCAATCGTGTCTGCCTGTCCCGCATCGGACTTGTCAGCCACAAACGAGCCTGCAGCTGACGTGGACTTTTTACCCCCTCCATAAATCTTCGTCCGCGAAGCCAAGCCAAAGAGAACAGTAAGGGGCATAGTGAACTCCACTCCCGGTACAGAGTCATGACCAGGTCACAACAAGTAGGGGAGTCTGCCAGAGACTTTATACTTTCTCTGAAAGACCTGGCGAGAGGCTGCAACTTTAAAGCAGTATCAGTCAGGAGTATGCGGAGGAACTTATTAGGGACAGAATTGTTGCGGGCATACGGTCCACTGAGACGAGACATCGATTGCTGGAGAAAGGAATGGTGGGGCTAGATGAGGCAGAGACTATTGCAGAAGCCAGGAAAGAATTGGAGGAGTACTCACTGGACCCTGGGGATTGCACAAATGTCACACTGCTGGACTCTCTAGCCCCACGAAACGAAAAGTTTGCTGCCTCACAGGAATTCACAGCAGCAGCACACCTTGAGGGTCCAAAGTGACAGAAAAAGCACCCCAGAGCCCTCTGCCCTGCCAGAGAAGATGTCTGTCCCAAATGTGGAAAACAAAGTGGGCATTATGAAAAAGTCTGCAGAAGCCCCAAGGCCACAGCCAAGGCCCATTCTCATGCTAATGAGAGGCGAGAAAGCTCTTCTTTCTCCACAGACAAACAGAAGAAGAATGCCATGTGCAGCCGGCCATCTTGGACAAATGCTACAGAGCAGAGGACAAAGTCTTCAGGAGATGAATATGACGCCGAGTACTATCGGATGGAAGGACACGAAGGACACGCCAGACTTGCTTCCCTACTCATGAATCAGGCAAGTCCACTCAATTTATCTGATGCCACTGTGTGCATCAAAATTAATTATGTGAGGGTAAATTGTTTAATAGATAGTGGAAGCACTGTAAGTTTTATTGACCAGGGTTTAGTCAACCGCCTTGCCCTCCCCACATGCCCGAGTGAGCACCAGATCCTGTTAGCAGCCAGCAGCCTTGCAGCTGAGGTAAAACAGCTGAGGTAAATCCAGGGTACAAAATACAAAGGGTTCAAATTACTAGTTCTCCCTCACCTCTGTGCCCCAGTACTATTGGGGTTAGATTTTCAGTGCCAGTTAGGAAGCATTACAATAATGCACAACGGGCCTCACCGCCCACTACACCTTATGAAGAAACAACACCGCAGCCTGTCTGTCCTGAACATAGAACCCCCTCCGCTGTTCACACTCCTGACCCCAGAATGCACACCAATAGCCACAAAGAGCAGGAGGTACAGCCCGAGGGATAGAGCCTTCATTAGGACAGAGGTCCGCAGGCTACTACAGGAGGACATCATGGAGCAGAGCACCAGCCCCTGGAGAGCCCAGGTGTTTGTAGTAAAGTCAGGAGAAAAACTGCGCATGGTAGTGGATTACAGCCAGACAATCAACAAATTTACACAACTAGATGCCTACCCCCTGCCACGCATAGCAGACATGGTCAACAACATTGTGCAGTATAAGGTGTTCTCCACCACAGACCTGAAGGCAGCATACCACCAACTGCCCTTTAGAAATAGCGATCGCATTTACACGGCATTTGAGGCAGACAACAGGCTGTATCAATTTCTGTGACTTCCCTTCGGTGTCACCAATGGAGTGTCCCTGTTTCAGAGAGAAATGGACTGAATAGCAGATGAGTTTCAACTGAAAGTGATGTTCCCCTACTTAGACAACGTGACAATCTGTGGCCACACTCAGGAGGATCATGACACGAATTTAAAATGCTTCTTCCAAGCAGCCAAGGAAATGAACCTAACGTACAACAGGGACAAATGCATCTTTAGCGGCAGGAAGTTGCCAATCCTGGGCTACATAGTGCAGAACGGGGAAATCAGCCAAAACCCAGCCTGTATGCGCCCTCTCCTAGACTTCCCAATGCCACACACGCTGAAAGCACAAAAAAGGTGTTTGGGGCTGTTCGCTTACTATGCCCAATGGGTCCCCAACTACACCGACAGCGCCCGCCCACTTATAAAAGCCTCAGTTTTCCCACTGTGCCCAACAGCCACCAGAGCATTGGGGACATCAGGGACCATATCGTTAAAGCTACCATGAGGTCCATAGATGAGTCAATCCCGTTTCAAGTAGAAACGGATGCATCCAATGTGGCTCTGGCAGCCACCCTAAACCAAGACGGACGACCGGTGGCCTTTTTCTCATGAACCCTACAGGGGTCAGAAGTAAGAGACTCAGCAGTAGAGAAGGAGGCCCTTACCATTGTGGAAGCAGTAAGACACTGGCGACATTATCTGGCGTGCAAGCACTTCACCCTCGTCACGGACCAACGGTCTGTGGCTTTTATGTTCGATAACCAGAACAGGAGGAGAATTAAGAATGACAAAATCCTGCGCTGGCGGATAGAATTATCTACATTTAACTACAACATTCTATACCGCCCTGGGAGACTCAGCGAGCCCCCGGACGCACTGTCCAGAAGCACTTGTGCCATCCTTAACCACACGTCCCAGTTGCAGAGCTTGCACAATGAGCTGGGCCACCCGCGGGTTGCTAGACTGTTTAACTTCATTAAAACCTGAAACTTCCCATTTTCAGTAGAGGAAGTGAGGTCAGTGAACAAGAGCTGCCCCATCTGTGCGTAATGCAAACCGCAATTTTACCGGCCAGACAAAGCCACCTTGAAAAAGCTACCAAACCTTTTGAGCACCTCAGCCTCGATTTTAAAGGCCCACTCCCGTCCAATAATAGAAATGTCTATTTCCTAAACGTAAAAGATGAATATTCCACATTTCCCCTTCGCAATCCCGTGTTCTGATGTATCAGCAGCCATGGTTATAAAATGCTTCCAACCCATCTTCAGCATATTTGGGTACCCAAACTACAGACACACAGACAGGGATGCTACATTCATGAGCGCAGAAGTACAGCAGTACCTGCACAAGAGAGGGATTGCTACCAGCCGCACGACAAGTTACAATCCCGGGGGAATGGACAAGTCGAAAGGGAAAATGCCACTATCTGGAAAACAGTCCTCTTGACTTTAAAAGCAAAAGACCTGCCTGTTACTAGATGGCAAGAAGTGTTGCCAGAAGCCCTACATGCTATACGTTCTTTTTTGTGTACTGCCACTAACATGACCCCACATGACCGTATCTTTTCTTTCACAAGGAAAGCCATGACGGGGACAGTACTGCCTAAATGGATGATGACACCGGGACCTGTTCTCCTCCGGAAGCACTGCAGACCCCACAAAGTGGACCCGCTGGTGGATCAAGTGGAGTTGAGGCACGCAAACCCTCAGTACGCCTTCGTCACATTCCCAGATGGAAGAGAAGACTCGGTGGCCACCAGGGATCTCACGCCGGCCGGATGTGTGAACAACGCGGAGGAAACACAGATGTCTATGGATCAACAAGGTACGCAGCAGCAGTAACTAGAACAGTCGTCCATCGAGTCACCCCTGAGGACTATACCACCCACCCCGAAAATCAGGACCCTGGGTACGCCCGCTCCACAAAATATCACCACCCTAGACTTGATGGCAGGTCCTAATCCCATACAAGAGGATCCCCAGCCCAAACGGCCACATGGCCATCTAGTGCTTCCCACTCCCACACCTCCACCAAGAAAGGCGGAAAGACAGACCGCACACCCCACCCCTGTACCACTACCGAGGACGTCCAGAAGGCAACGGAAGCCATGAAAAATTTTGGACATATGAACTTACAAACAAGGGAAGGAGGACAGTGGGGTGGGGGGGAGATAACAATTTTTTAAGGTGGGGTGAATGCAATGATATGTAATTACACCACTAGGTCACCAGAGGTCATCCCAGTGACCTTGTCTATAAAGCAGTCCAGAGCTACAGTCTAGCCTTCCAGGTTCCTCTTGCAGAGACAAGACCTCTTAGTGTACATATTAGTTTATTAAATTGTAGCTGTCTTATATTTGCACTGCTGGTGTGGTTATTGTCAGTACAGACTATTATCAGTCTCATTTCCTAATGACAGTTAATAAGTACATTCCATTGAGGAGAGGATATTGGAATATGATACACATTAGAAGTATGTCATCCACCTGATTTTCTGTGACACGTCTCAGCCACACACAACCCAGGAATCAAGTGATGCCGAACTGGTGAAGAGAATAACAAGAAGTAAAATTATTTAAAAAAAAATAAGTTAATCAGTTTTATCAGCAACTCAGAACCTGCACTCAAGGCAGAGGAAGTGGAACTCCAGAGGCACCTGTATGGCAACCAGGTGTCAAGTTCAAGTTTATTGTCATCTGACTGGCCATATACAACCAGACAAAACAGCGTTTCTCTGGACCGTTGCGCGCACACACACCCAGCCGCACAGACAAAATACACAGTACATAATAATCACAAATATATATCAAGATATAATTTAAAATAAATATATATAAATATTTGGGACTAATTTACTTGGTTACAGGATACCATTCATCAATCTCACACGCTGCGGGGAGAAGCTATTCCCCAGCTGTAGTCCTGATTTTGAATCTCCCTCTTGATGGTAGTGCTGGATGGGTCTTCTTAATGCTTTGAGGCCTATGTAAACAATGCTCCTGGTAAATATCAATAGAAGAAAGGGAGACCCCAGTGATCTTCTCGGTCATTTTGATGATCCTCTGGATTGACTTCCGGTCCATTGCTTTGCAGCTGCCGTACCACTCAATGATGCAGTCAAATAGGATACTCTCAATTGTGCTCCTATATAATCTTGTCAAGATGGGCCTTGTCTTCCTCAACCTCCTTAGGAAGTGCAGCTACAGCTGTGGCTTCCTGACTAATAAGGAAGGTTATTTCAGGGGGTGCTGTGGTCCATTATATGCATGCCAAGGAACTTTGTGTTCTCCACTCCCTCCATGACGGAGCCATAGATGTGTGGCGAAGAGTGGTCCACTCTCCCAGCCACATCCTGGACTTGATCTGTAAGTGGGAAGGTTTATTCAGGGATCAGCTATGAGGAAACTGAAAAAAGAAGAGCTCATATCTCAGTTGTCCTCGGAGCCCCACGGTCATCAGCAGTACCCAGCAAAAGTGACGAATTTAGAGTTCTCTTCAAGGTCCTCGGCCATAGAAATTCAAATGGAGTGCAAGCTTCAAAATTCATTCCATCTCCTATCACAGTTGATCACAATATTAAGAAGCTAGCAATGGTTTTAAACTTTCAATTTAGTTATGAGAAATGCTCACAAATTCCTGATTGTACAGATATCTGGGCCGAAAGGTTCACTATTTCTGCACCATCCAGGATCTGCAGCCTTGTTAAGATGTGTTCTCATGTGGCTTTAGTGAAGAAAATGTCAGGAAGACTTACTGGAGGATGAAACACAAAAGTCTGCAGACACTGTGATTGTAAGTAAAAACACGCAGAAATGCTGGAGAAACTCAGCCGGTTTCTCTGCGTCCACAGGAGATAAAGATATATGACCGACGTTTTGACCCTGAACCCTTCCTCAAGAAATAAGCAAAGAACAGGAAGGAACAAGAATAAAGAGACCGAACACTGGCTGGGGGAGAGGAGCCCAGACCCAACAAAAGGTGATAATTGGAGATGATGAGGTGAGAATTGATTTTGGTTTTGTGAAAGGAGACAAAGGGAAAAGGGGAGAGAGAGAGAGAGACAGACAGACAGACAGACAGACAGGGGTGGGTAAAGGTGGCAAGGGGAAGAAGATGGGAGGTGGTTTAACGAAAACCAGAGAAATCAATGTTAATCCCATCTGGTTGGAGGGTGGCCAAACAGAAGACAAGGTGTTGCTCCTCCAATTTGCGGGTGGTCTCAGTCAGGCAGTGCATGAGCCATGGACAGGCAAGGTAATGGGACAGGGAATTGAAATGAGTGGCCCTGAGAGATCCATGCTATTGTGGCGAATTGAGCCAAGGTCCACAACAAACAATCCCCCATTGACTTACCAGAGAGCCAGTCACTTTTTTTAAAATAAAAGGCAAAAAGATGTCCTGAAACACTGTATTTTGCCCTTGTTAATCAAAAAACAATTTAAAATCCCTTCTTCATGGATGTTGCACAGTGGCTTTGGAAGTTTTTGCTGTGGGTAGTTAAATTCAAATGAAAAAATGTGTTTTTAATTTGTGTTTAATTGGGTGACCCTGGCTCAGATCGGAAAACAGCAACATTCATTGTCATCAGTGCCCCAGGGTTCAGAAGAGCAATATGTCATTGCAACCCAGATTGCTTTCTTTCA
Organism: Narcine bancroftii; assembly: GCF_036971445.1. Lineage (NCBI taxonomy): Eukaryota > Metazoa > Chordata > Chondrichthyes > Torpediniformes > Narcinidae > Narcine > Narcine bancroftii. Next base: position 23,660,221 of record NC_091482.1, read on the forward strand.
AGTGCCCCCTACTGGACCACGTGCCTTCACACACCAGCTGAGGATGTCAGGCCTTGAGCTTTGGAGACTCCTTGACCAAACAAACTCACAAGTCCAATTGGACAAGATCTCAGAACATTACCTGCATCAGAGTGTCTTCAATCCAAGATTTTATTCATGTGAGCAGATAGAGATGAGTCTTATTTATCTTACATAATATTTTGACTTTTTTGTTGACCTTTTTAATGCTAGTGCTTTTTACCAGCCAAGAAGATTTGAAGTGCCTCTCAAATTATATATTCATGTTATATTTATCAGTTCTATTTTACACTACACTAGAAATATATTTTTTTAAAATTTAGATATATGTGTAAATTCAGAACTCCCCATGATAAAAAATGAATACAAGTCAAGATTTTCCTATATTATTCATTTATGGCTCTTTGGTGCATCTATACCCATTGCCTCATCATGTACAATTTTGTTGGCCCTCATTAATCACGGTTAAAAGTGGCTATACGAAGAAGTAATCACTTCTCATATATAATGTTATGGTCTGCATCTACACCCGCTCGGTTACTTGTTCCCTTGTCAACCACCTGTGTTAACTAATTATATTGTCCTTAAGAAACAAAATGGCGAGACTCACGACTGACCTGGATTTTCAGGCAATAGTTGCTTCAGTTTTGTTTAATTCATTGGCTAGAAATGGAGATCAGTGGCAAAGACATCATTCATCTTCCATCACAATACACTAAAGTGCTGGAGAAACTCACCTGGTCACACTGCATCTATAAGGAGTAAAGGGTAAACAATGTTCCGGGCCTGAGCCCTTTGTCAAGGTGTGAGCGGGGAAAAAAAACAGGCAGGATAAAAAGGTGAAGGGGGGGAGGTGGGGGGAAGAGGAAAGGAAGGAGGGAGGAAGGGGTGGGGGGGTGGGAGGGGGGAAGCACCAGTAACATGTAAGAGGTCATAGGCGGATACAGGTGGGAGAGTAGAAGAGAAAAATCCTGTCAAGTGATGGGGGGAGGGAAACTCTCTGGCTAGAGAGGGGGGGGGAAGGGGGTTGGAGGAAAGGAAAAATATGGATAGAGAAAGAGAGAGACTCGGGGAGGGGTTTAACAGAAATTGAAGACATCAGTGTTTGATTGAAGAGTGCCCAGACGGGATAGCCTCAGTTTGGCAGTGCATGAGGTCATGAATAGACATGTTGGTGTGGGATCGGTGTGTGGAATTAAAATAGTTGGCCTCTGGGAAGTCCTCGCTATTGCAGAGTGAAGGTGCTCATTCATAGTCTATCACCCACTGCCTTTGACCTAATGACTTGAGGGAGCATATAGGAGTCAAACATAAGGCTATACCAGGCAAAGGTAACAGATGTGATGACGGATCAGATAGGGCGACAGAGTTAGTGTATCAGTTAGCGCAAACCCATCACAGTGCCAGCAATCAGGTATAAAATCCGGCGCTATCAAGATTCAACAATCTTGATTCAAGATCTGTACAGAGTTTATATGTACTCCCTATGTATGTGTGGGTTTCCCCTTGGGTGCTCCAGTTTCCTCCCACCCTCCAAAACTATATAGGATTTGTAGGTTAATTGGGTGAGGTGGGCTCATGGGTCAGAAGGACCTGTTACCATGCTGAATGTCTAATTTAATTTTAATTTCCCGAATATTAGTTAAACCAAACTGATTTTCATGGCAACTAAGCAGATACTCAGAATTTTTTACATATCAGTATGTTTTTATTATGTTAACTATTCAAATTTCCAAGTGGTGCGATTTGAACATTTCTCCAGAAAATCAAAGCCTCTGGTTTAACTTCATGTGACATCCAATTACATGAGCACCTCATGTGGATGAATGGTGTTAGCCAAAAGACTATGCACGGATACATAAAGAAATCAATAGCATTATTGTCTGCTGCAGGTATCCAGATCACCAGCTTCCCCAGGGAACCCACCACTCTAATTTTAAGAACAGTTGAATTCTCCAAAGAGTTGGAGGTTAGAACGCCATGTGTAAGCATGATGCCCAGATTCATTCCTTCAAATACGTCAATAGTAAAGGATTCTACGATACAATTTTAAAATAATTGGTAAAAGAAATAGAGGAAAGGTTAGGGAAAAAAATTATTGACATGATTTGAAACAAAATTTTCAGGGCTATGAGAAAAGAGTTTGGGTGTGAGATTATTTCAATAGATATTCTGAAAAATGGCACAGCCATGAGGTGGTTAGTGAACCATTTTTGTGCTCTATATAACTGTATGTTTGGGACTTGCAACATCATATCACCCCAGTAAATGCTGCATTTTAAACACTTCTCACAGTGCCATTATAAGCTTACCTACTAGTCCACAATTCTTTCATCAGAAAGGCATAACTTTAACGAATATTGGATGGTCAAATGGATACCAAATGAACAGTGCAATAATGTATTCAAACCTCTAGAGGAGAGCTTGAACCTTCTGACCCCAGACTTTTAGATATCTCCGCCAATAGAGGAGAGCTTGAACCTCCTGACCCCAGCCTTTTAGATATCTCCGCCAATAGAGGAGAGCTTGAATCTTCTGACCCCAGCCTTTTAGATATCTCCGCCAATAGAGGAGAGCTTGAACCTTCTGACCCCAGACTTTTAGATATCTCCGCCAATAGAGGAGAGCTTGAACCTTCTGACCCCAGACTTTTAGATATCTCCGCCAATAGAGGAGAGCTTGAACCTTCTGACCCCAGCCTTTTAGATATCTCCGCCAATAGAGAGCTTGAACCTTCTGACCCCAGACTTTTAGATATCTCCACCAATAGAGGAGAGCTTGAACTTTCTGACCCCAGCCTTTTAGATATCTACACCAATATGATGCAGATCTTCACTCATTGACAGAATCAGCCTGCCCCTATCTTCCCATATTCTGTAATTTCCATTATTTTATTTCAGTCAAGCAACCAAATTTTTGTGCCTGAACAACACACATCAATGCAAGAATAATCTGTCCATCTCCTTTACTTCTGCTGACCATAAGACCATAAGAAATAGGAGCAGAATGCATTCACTCAGCTCATTAAGTCTGCTCTGCCATTCAAATAATGGCTGAAGTATGTATTGACACTTCGCTACTCTTGTGGTTCATCACTGACATGCCCTTTCCCACCATCTTCTAACCTCACTTTTTTCCTAAGTGCTGCGTTGAAGTAAATTGCCCGCACAGCTGAAGCCAAGAGGGATTTGCTGTGACCTGTATCTCCTATGCTGGGCAGATAGATACAAAGCGAAGAGAAATGCAAGGACAGTATGCCTAATGTATGAGAGACAGAGAGGGCAAGGAGAGACAGACAGAGAGGCAGGAAGGGAGTCAGACAGACAAAGACAGAGAGACCGAAATAGAGACAGAGAAACAGAGAGAGAGAGAGGTAGACAGAGACAGTGAGGGAGATGGGGAGAGTGAGAGAGAGAGACAGACAGACAGACAGACAATGGGGTACAGTGAAAGAACAGAAACAGACAGACATAAAGCAGACATTGAAAACAGCCCGGGGGGGGGGGGGGGGGAAACCCACCAGGTACAGTAATAAAGAGACGGCATTTTCCCCTCGAACTAAATAGCATCATCTATCTACACTGGACAAGTTCTATCTCCTGAATTTTGAAGGCAAGGCTTTTATTGAGGTAGTCGTAGAAACAAAATGGATAAACCAATTTAACTTTCGGTAAAGTTCAACTAAATCAATAGATATCAATTGAATTTATTCCGCAGATGGGTTTCTCTTTAACTTGTAAATAATTATTAAGCAGCAAAAATCAGCAATAATGAAAATCAGGGAAAAACATTTATTGCAAAAATTGCATCATTTCAAAGCACTTCGTACAATTACAATTTTGGAAAGCATAACTATAATCTACAGACGACTGTAGCAGATATTTTGTACAGAGCAATAAGATTAAATGAATATTTAATCTGTTTTTAATGAAGGAAGAATATTGCTCAATTCGATTTGATTTTAGATCATGATAGATATGATCTTTAACTTTAACCTTCCAACCTCATTTAAAGGAAAGCTGCTCTAATAATTCAACAATTTGGTTCAGCAACAAAGCATCAGCGAAAATTACAAGGGCTTGAAACCAAGAGTGAAAATTTTGCTGATTAAGAGAAATCATCTTAAATCTGACACTTGCTGACGGTCTTAACTCATTAGCCAGTTGTTGTGTTGAGGAATCGTGGCCTCCCTGCCTGTCTGGAATGTGTGGATAGCAGGTGGTCACATGTCCTCCCCGTCTGAAACTTATTCGGAAGGCACATCAACTGTCAATCAAGGTTGGACTCCAGCTACCTATTATGCACACTAATTGGCTAATTGGCCATTGGCTAATTTAAATCACCTTGAGTCATTATTGGCTAGAAAATATTAGCACTGTATATAACACCAATGCACAGCACATTCTTTCTCTCTGCCTTGTGGTCCAAGCCCTGGACATCACTCCATGCCAGGTCGCTACTGTGGACATTATTGGCTAGAAAATATTAGCACTGTATATAACACCAATCCACAGCACATTCTTTCTCTCTGCCTTGTGGTCCAAGCCCTGGACATCACTCCATGCCAGGTCACTACTGTGGACATTATTGGCTAGAAAATATTAGCGCTGTATATAACACCAATGCACAGCACATTCTTTCTCTCTGCCTTGTGGTCCAAGCCCTGGACATCACTCCATGCCAGGTCGCTACTGTGGACATTATTGGCTAGAAAATATTAGCACTGTATATAACACCAATCCACAGCACATTCTTTCTCTCTGCCTTGTGGTCCAAGCCCTGGACATCACTCCATGCCAGGTCGCTACTGTGGACATTATTGGAAGTGTTGCATGTAAGGTGTGCTCTACACTGATCCTGAGCTATAGTATTGCAATAGATCAGTACTTGCAGAGAGCCTGTTGATCAGGGAACTGGCTATGTGTAAGAATCCCTGTTTGAAGTGTGTGAGTGGGTTAAGTATAGGTTTACCATTGTTGGAGTCCAACCAAAGTCTGAGGTGAATATCTATATTGTCGCTTAAGTGAAATAGTGATCGAGTACCGTTTAACGTTCTCCCCATGTGTTAATAAAAGTTACCTGTGATTGTAGCACAGACTCATCTCTCTGTGAACCCACCGAATATGATATTCTTCTCAACATGACACCAGTCAATTGAGTTTTTGTAGTAGTTGCAACTGTGGCACAATTTGCTTAAATTCTGCCTTAACATTGATATCTATTATCGCTTCCAGAGAACTACAACCAGCCTATTCACCTATCACTCCATGAAACATTTTTTATACAGCACCATTATATATATCTTGAATATGCCTCACTTACTTCATTCTTAATTGCACCAAAGTTAAATGCACAACAAACTGCAAATGCTGGATATTGGAGCAAAAATAAAATCAAACTGCTGGTGTAACTCAGTGGTCAGGAACATCTGTGGAGGCAAACTTGCCTTGTAATAAAACCAATAGATGTGTACCCGAAGAGACCAAGTCCCAAGCTGATCACTGCTTTAGGTCTCCAATCTGTAATTCCCTTCAAAGTCCCAAGATAAACTAGGTTCAATAAACAGGCAACTGCAGTCATCCTGAAACATTGACCAGTCACTCAGTGCAGTTGGGTGAGACAGTCCTCGTTCAGCATGGCCAAATGTACAAAGTTTAGTCTCCTAGGTTCAGGATGCCCAAAGCTCTGAGCTTCCTGGTTTCTAGATGAACATTTAGTGAAAAAGCATGATAATTTTTTTAAGAAGTGAAATGTTTATTGACTTCAGCTCATCATTCAACACAATCATACCTCAGTACCTGATAAGGAAGTTGAGCCTGCTGGGTCTAAACACCTCTCTCTGCAATTGGATTCTTGACTTCCTGTTGGGGAGACCTCAGGCAGCCTGGATCAGTAACAGCATCTCCAAGGCCATCACACCAAGTATGGTGGGCCCCCCAGGGCTGCGGGCTTAGTCCACTGCTGTTCACTCTGCTGGCCCACAACTGTACAGCTAAACACGGCTTGAACCACATTATCAAGTTCGCTGTCAAAATGACAGTAGTGAGCCTCATCAGTAAGAATGACAAGTCAACGTACAGAGATGATGTGCAATCACTAATGGACTGGTGCACAGCCAACAGCCTGTATCTGAGGATTAAATAAAACAAAAAAGATGGTTGTCGACTTCACGACCATTGACAGCTCCACCGCTGAAGTCATCAAGAGGATCAAATTCCTTGGAATATATTTGATGGAGAATCTCACCTTGTCCCTTAACACCAGCTCCACAGCCAAGAAAAGCCCAGCAGCTCCTCGGCTTCCTGCGAAGGCTGAGGAAAGTTCATCTCCCACCCTCCATCCTCACTACATTTTGCAGAGGATGTATCGAGAGCATCCTGAACAACTGCATCACCTCTTGGTTTGGACCCTGTACCTCCTCAGACCGCAAGTCCCTGCTGAGGATAGTGAAATCAGCAGAAAAGATCATTGGGGGCTTCTTCCTACCATGAAGGACATCTACAACACTCGATGCAGGCGAAACGCAATAAACATTGTGAAGGACTCCACACACCCCTCATGTAAACTGTTCTCCCTTCTGCCATCTGGTAGGAGGTACTGCAGCACTCTGGCCCCTATATTCAAATTGGGCAAGTTCTTCCCCCAAGCCATCAGACTCCTGAACTCCCAGAACATTTGGCGATAGGGTACCATGGACTTTTACTGTATATGTCTTGATATTTTAATGTGTTGAACTTCTATTCTAACTTATATTTATGTAAATATGCTCCGTGGTCCCAGAGAAAGAGTATCTTGTCTTTACTGTGCGAGCATGGTATGAACGATAAATAAAAGTGACTTGACTTGTTTGGAGAGAAATGGGAATAAATCTGCCAACTGTTGCCTAATTTTCAAGAGAGCATGCAATTTTATTTACATGTTTGTTGTAGGTCTCACCTTTTTTGAGCAAAATCTCAAAGAAAAAAATGTGCTGGTTTTTGTTAAAAAAAATATACAATCATGTAAAGAAAACGTTTTCAGGTAGTGGAATTACAAGCATTGACGAGAAATCATTCTATAGTTTTTCTCCTCAGTCAATAAATGAAGAAAGGTCATTAACCCCAAAGACTGAACTGTAAAAGGCACCAAACCAGAGATAATGTTGGTGGGAAGAAGATCAAGTGTTCATGAACACTCTGCAAAGAACTATTGACTCAGATTCAGTAAAATTTGGGTTTTAATGCAAATCCAACAGTGAGTCAAACATAACTGGCAAATGGAAGAATTATAGTGAAGTGCATTGTGATCCAAGTTAACCATAGGCTCTGCATATCACAGAGGAGTACGTGGTAGTACTACAGTTTGGATGAAAGAAAACCCACAACAAGTTAGAGGGACTACAGTGTCTGTCCTATCAACTCAACAGGCCATAACGAGTGCAATGGATGCAGCAGATGACCCCTGCTGATTCACAAGTATTGCTTCACTTGGAAGGACTGTTTGGGTCCCCGAATGGTGGTGAGGGAGGAGGTATGGACACAAGTGTATAAATTTGCTTCTGGTCACAGGGTTAGGTACTGAGGGGGGCGATTAGTGGGAAGGGATGAGTGGTCCAGGGATTCCCAAAAGGAGTGGTCCCGTGAAAAGAGGAGAGGTGAGGGGAAGATGTGATAGGATCACGTTGTAGATGGCGGAATATGCAGAGGATAATATGTTAGATGCGGATTTGACAGGGTGGTCGGTAAGGACAAAGGAATTCCTGTCCTTGCTGTGCCCAGGAATGGAGAGGGCCAGGGCAGATATGCAGCAAATAGAGGATACATGGGTAAGAGTTGAGTTGATCGCTTTAGTGGGGCCTCCTCTGCACTGGAGAGACTGGACACAGACTGGATGATCATTTCATAGATCAACTTTGCTCTGTCTGCTGCAATAACAAATGTGGCTTCCCCTCTACCATCAACTCTGTCACTTGGGGAGTGCAGAGGGTGTGGACCACACCGGGTGTGACACAATCAAAGGGAGCAACACCAAAATGACTGTCTATAAAATCTATAAAAATGTATTTTTTAAATAAAAATATCCCAGTAGTTAGTTATATCAATAAAAACATTTTCGTACGCCCAGGTTACAAGCAGCAATACACCTACAAGGCTAAAGCTCGATGCTAATTTACTTTTTAAACCTTCCAATGTGCTCCAGTCAGAGCTGTCATTATTAACCAGTTACAAAGATGCTTCAAATCACGTGGTTTCGTCTGCACGCGCTCCAAGCACGCGCTGTTTTGCCCGTTGCTGGTGCTTTTATAGTCGCTACTTCTGTCAAATTTTCTGGTGCTTTCACCACAATATTGTGGTAATTAGTATTTGTGATTTATGACCAACATTAGTGCAAAAAACATTACTAAGGATTCTATATGGTCTGGTATGGGAGGAGGTCCATGGGGGAAGGGGTGACACCATGAGTTATCACACTAGGTTACACCAACCCTAGTGATTCCCCTTCTTCTCTCCTCTCCTCTTCTCCCTCCCCTCCCCCACCCTCACTTTTTTATTCAGGCTACTGCCTTTTTTTTCCCTCACACTTTGATGAAGGGCTCAGCCCCGAAACCTTGGCTATCTATTTTTGCTTCCTGTGGATGTTACGTGACCTGATGAGTTTCTCCAGCAGTTCTGTGCATTGGAATACCTAGAGATTATTTGTTTTATTTGAACAATTCATGACAAGTCACCAGGTGTTTATTTTAAGTTTTGCCTCTGGTAAGTCCAAGCTTGATGGCCTTGCGCACTCAAGGCTTTTCATCGCACACTCTGCTTTTGCAGAGAACATGTGAAGCTAATTAAATCCAAGACTGGATCTGATAGGAACAGTCTATGTGGTGGTCACTGGGAAGAGACATTTGGGGTGAAGAGAGGAAAATCAGGTACAATAATAGCAAGCAGGTCCAGTGAATGGGTGGAGGGGCTGTTGCAGATGAGTATGGAGTAGGATGCAAATTGTAACCATGGCTAGCCAGGGTTTCAGGTTTGTGGTCAGGCGCTGAGTTTGATAGTCGTGAAATAGCCTTGCAAGTTGAATAACTTGGAGGTTAATTAAATGGTAAAATTGGTATTGGGACAGATGGCGAGGAGTAATCAATGATGTAACTGTTGAATGGGAATGGGGTAGTGGTCTGAATGCAAAGTTGTTGGTTGGGATTAGTGTTTGGTGATGTAAATCTTGTGGGACATCAAGAGGGCTTGGATGCAAAAAGAGTGGTTTAGGGATGACGATAGAGTCTGCTGGTCATTGGGTGGACTGCAGTTAGATCAGATGATCTTTGGGTGGAGAAGGTGAAGATTTCAGACATGGTGAATTTTGGGCAGGCTCATCATGAATGGTGGGGCATATGGAGTTCTTGAAAAAGCCAAGTATGTGGGCATGTTAAAGAAGGTCCTCTGGAATTAGGTCAGCACCAATATGGGTCTTGCTTACAAAGAGGACTCATGACTGAAGTAGGCTCAGCAGACACTTTGAAGGGTTACTTCCTCATAAATGCCTGGAGCATGTATGTACTCAAGCATGCGCTGTGAACTTGGACATCACTACACGTATCCAAGGTCTTTCGCACATCTGTGTCAAATGAACGGAGGAACAGGAATGAATGTCACAGACTACACGCCTCACATGAAAACCCTTGGCTTTCAATCAGAAATTGGAACTGTGGTGTTTCAAAATGTGGTCTTTGTACATGATCCAATTTCTAGGCAAAAAGATTTCCACTGGAAGGATACAGTGAAATGCAGACACAACATTGATAGAATTAAATATATTGCAAATGTTAATCACACGAAAGGAGTCTTAATCCAGAATATAATTAACAGGGTTTGATAGTTCCTTGGGCCACATACAGTAAATAAGTTTGTACTGGTGTCTGTTGATTTATTCTTCTGACTCTATCCATTCAAAGATTACAGGAATCTTGCTGCAGAAAAGGAAGATTCTCCATCCTTTTATTCCATCTGCAAAGAGTTATCCAACCACATTCAGACAAGAATCTACGAAATAGAACACTTGGCCCACCAAATCTACTAATCTTGGCCGATCGAATCATTAACTCAGCTCTGCATTCTCATCTCCCCGTGCTAACCTTTCATCTCCTCCTCATCAAAAATGTATCAACTGCTGCTTTAAAAATATACGAAGATCCTGCGTCCACCCCTCAAAAGTTAAAAATCGGGGTTTCTGCAGCCCGCTGTAAGTCGCTGCATTACCCTCAAAGAAAGTAAAATGCCCTTTTTCTGTCTTAAATGGGTGACCCCTTATTTTTAAACAGTGAACCCAACTTCTAGATTCTCTATCAAGGGAATTATTATCTTCACATCCATCTGTTAAGACAATGTGTGAATCAACTTCTCTCTGTTCTCTTGTGTCCTCACATCCTCAACAATATGTATGTGGTGAAACGACCACTAGGCTACTGCAGTGGGCGATATCTGTACCTGCAGGAAGACCATCCAATGACTGTCTCCACCTGGCCGGCTGTCAATCAGCCAACCCAAATATAGGCCTGAGCCGGCCGCTCCTGAGCCAGTCACTCAGGAGCCACCACAGCTGAACTGCTGGGTACAGACTTAGAGCAGAATGAAGCCTGTAGTACAGTCTTTCGAATTTTTGTGTATGCTTGCTGCTACCATGGCACGTTACCATATACAATTCACTTTGTGAAAGTTACCATTGCCTCTCTTCCACCAATCTTTTTTGCAAGAATTGCACGTAATATTAATAGACTGCTGCTTTAAAAAATATATTTCCTTAGTAGATCTTTTTGCCGGATATTTTAAACATCTTTCTTCTGGTTGATTCCAGAGATGAGCCTGTGAGGAGAGATTGAGTCGTCTGGGACCGTGCTCGTTAGAATTTAGAAGAATGAGAGGAAATCTTATGGAAACATAAAATTATGAAAGGCATAGATAAGATACAGGTAGATAAGTTGTTTCTACTGGTGGGGGAGACTAGCACTAGGGGATGTAGCCCCAAGATTCAGGGAAGTAGATTGAGTTCAGAGGTGAGGAGGAACCACTTTTCCCAGAGGATAATGAGTTTGTGGAATTGGCTGCTTATTGAAGCAGTGAAGGCAACCTCAGTAAATATATTGAAAACAAGGTTGGATAGATTCTTACATAGTAGGGGAATGAAGGGATGGGGGAAAAGGCTGATCATCAGATCAGCCATGATCTCTTTGAATGGTGGAACAGGCTTGATGGACCAGATGGCCGACTCCTGCTCCCTCTTCTTATATTTTCTTCCATACTGATTTTTTTTTTTATCTAGTGGAAACTTTATCAAGAAATTATCGTTATCAAGATTTTCAACATTTCTGTTTAAGCTCCTTTCTACCTACTTTCCTCCAAATGGAACAATCCCATGTTTGCTATCCTTTTCATGCATCTGAAGTCTCTCATCTCTGATGGCATCTTTTTGTTGAGCAGCTGATTTGGGAGTGTGGTTCTCCACATTTATCATTTGCAAATTAACACCTACTAGAGCCAAGTGAACAATTGAAATATTGGAGGGCAACATTAAAATTGATCACTCTTGTCTCATAATTACTCATGTTGTTTGGATTCATTGAAGTGTAACTATCCATAGAATTAGAGCTCTCCACCACAAATAATAATGTATTCAGTCATTTTAGAAAACCTTTCTCAGTTTCATGGCTGGATGAGGTTTTTAAAGTTGATACAAGAGTTGTAAAGCAAGAAAAATCCAGATCTTACATATCCAAAATTAAAAACAGAGAATGCTTGCAATATTTGGCATGTCAGGCAACTTCTGAGGAGAGAGAAGGTGGATAGGTGAATATAATATGTTTTAAGACACAGAGAAAGGAGATGGTTGGAGAAAACAAAGCAAATGTTTGTGATAAAGGTAGAGACTAGAGAGATATTGGTGGTGCTCCTTGAGTGAGGATGATGAAAGCTTGTTCCCTGTGGAAAAGATGCAAATAGAAGGAGAGGAAAAAGGATGCTGGAATTGTACTGGTAAGTGCAGGCAGGAAATCTAAATGCAGGCGGCTTCCACATTGCAGGGATGGCGTTTCTAAAAAACCACCTATTCTACTTCCCACAATGAAAAGACATCATCAAGAAATGAAAGTTGGAAAAAAGAATGCTCTGTGTGAAGGCGGTGTTGTCGGAGCTGCTTTAACGGCAGCACTGCCGCTGATGCGGACCCCCGGAGACTGGGAAAACAGCACTCCCACGGGGTCCATCTGCCCAGTCCGACTGTCGTCGGCTCTGTACAGGCTTTTAAATGCCTGTTAAAGGAGCCAACAGTGGGTTTATTTTAAAAAGTCTGCAATCACAGGGTCTGCGCCCAAGATGGCGGTGCCCAAGATCGGCAGCAGCCACGAGGGGCAGCAGAATCCGGGGAAGTGAAGGACTAGCACCAGAAAATGGAGAGTCCACCCCACCCCTCTCTGGTTGGGAAGGAGAAGCAGAGGAGATGAACCATGGGATGGTGACCACAACAGCGAAACATTGAGGGGTTCTGCAGTTGAAGAAACATGCAGGCGGCAGGCTGTTAACGATTCAAGGTGAGGAACCCTCGCAGGCTGCTGGTGACTGCAGTCAAGGGATTCTCACCAGGCTGCAGACTGCTGGAGACGCGGTAGAGACTGGCTGAAGATGTACCAGGTATTGGAACTGGAACGTGAGAGGGTGCTGAAATGTTCCTGATCGTGTCTGAGGTTCTGATCTGGAGCTCAAGCTGCCAATGGTTTGGACTGTGTTCCTGCAGGGGCTGTGGAAGTGCTGGAGGCAAATCCATGGACAGTGACTCTAGGGGGAACTCTCTTTTGGTTCTCTTTCTCTGGCTGTAAGAGGCGCTTCAGGCAATTTCTGTCAATGGCCACAGGAAAAAACAAATTCTCTGTCATATTACATTGTCTTTATTACATGACAATAAATTGAATCTTGAACCTTCATGTGTTTATTTCACATAAATTCAATGAGGATGAATTGTTTTGGTCTGAGATTTTTTTGAGTGTGATTTGTGATTCGCTAACTGCAAATTTGTGTTACCCTAAACTTTATAACACAGAGATTTACCTGTGGAAGAATATGTTAGAAATAATCAGTAAAATGGACGGAGAAAACACCTGGTGATCTTTCATCAGAATCGCCCAGTTTTGAAAACTGTGCCTAGGAACTGCAGAAAGCACAGCTGCAGGGTGGCATGGTTAGTGCAACACAGTTATAGCACCAGCAACTGGGACTGGCATTCGAATCCCGCACTGTCTGTAAGGAGTTTATACATTCTCCGCGTGTCCGCCTGGGCTTCCTCCGGTTGCTCTGGTTTCCTCCCACCGTTCAAAACGTTCCAGGGGTTGTATGTCACTTGGGTGTAATTGGGTGGCACGGGCTCATGGCCCAAAATGGCCTGCTATTATGCTGGAGGTCTAAATTTAAATTTAAAGTGGCAAATCTAGTCAAGTCCATTCTGAGCAGTTATCTCCTATCCAGTGAAGACAATTGCATGAGACGCTGTCTCAAGGAGGCATCCAAATCATAAATGAGACCTATCACCCTGGTCACAACCTCTAGGTTCAAGAGGTATTTTTCCAACAGCTAACAGGCTCTTGAGCCTTTCCAGTACTATCCTTACCCTAACTATAACCTACTCTATCATCAATATGTACAACTTTTCTTTCTTTGGCTTGGCTTCGTGGACGAAGATTTATGGAGGGGGTAAAAGTCCACGTCAGCTGCAGGCTCGTTTGTGGCTGACAAGTCCGATGCGGGACAGGCAGACACGGTTGCAGCGGCTGCAGGGGAAAAATGGTTGGTTGGGGTTGGGTGTTGGGTTTTTCCTCCTTTGCCTTTTGTCAGTGAGGTGGGCTCTGCGGTCTTCTTCAAAGGAGGTTGCTGCCCGCCAAACTGTGAGGCGCCAAGATGCACGGTTTGAGGCGATATCAGCCCACCGGCGGTGGTCAATGTGGCAGGCACCAAGAGATTTCTTTAGGCAGTCCTTGTACCTTTTCTTTGGTGCACCTCTGTCACGGTGGCCAGTGGAGAGCTCGCCATATAACACGATCTTGGGAAGGCGATGGTCCTCCATTCTGGAGACGTGACCCACCCAGCGCAGCTGGATCTTCAGCAGCGTGGACTCGATGCTGTCGACCTCTGCCATCTCGAGTACTTCGACGTTAGGGATGAAAGCGCTCCAATGGATGTTGAGGATGGAGCGGAGACAACGCTGGTGGAAGCGTTCTAGGAGCCGTAGGTGATGCCGGTAGAGGAGCCATGATTCGGAGTCGAACAGGAGTGTGGGTATGACAACGGCTCTGTATACGCTTATCTTTGTGAGGTTTTTCAGTTGGTTGTTTTTCCAGACTCTTTTGTGTAGTCTTCCAAAGGCGCTATTTGCCTTGGCGAGTCTGTTGTCTATCTCATTGTACAACTGAAATGTCACTAACTACCACTGTGAATATTTATCTCTCTATCTTTTTTAACTTATTATCTATTTTTTGTCTTGGCATTTTTATGGTCGTTTAATTTATACTGTTGTTTTATCTTATGTAGCAGTATGGCTACAGTATGTAAACTTTTCAATACACCTGAATAGTGGTTAGCGTCGACGATCGGAACTGGACTGGGGTTCAAGTCCCACACTATGTGTGAGGAGTTTGTACGTTCTCTGTGTGGGTTTTCTCCATGAACTCCAGTTTCCTCCCATCCTTCAAAACGTAGCAGTGGGTGTAGGATAATGGGGAGTAAATTGGGCCGAAATGGCCTGTTGCCGTGCTTTATGTCTTTTTTTTATTAAAAAATAATAAAAATTTTAAAATAAGCTCTCATCTCATCATCTCCTATCAGTTTTAACTGCTGAGACTCCTTATCCAAGATTGCTGAATTCATTCCTGAATTCTGAGGGTTGTAACATATCAAGTCGAGGATGAGCTTAGGTTCCTCGAGCTTACATTGGGTTTTGTTAGTACAGGGCAAAAAACTAAATACAAGGCAGGTCTGAGCACAAATGAAGTGGAGAATTAAAGTGACTTAAAAAAGGTGTTCAAGTAAAGTCAAGTTTATTGTCATCTTATTTTACAAGTTCAACTCAACGAAACAGCGTTCTCCAGTCCTCGGTGCAAAACACGCAGACATACAGCCAGACATAACACACATACAGACAAACAATGCACATGCAGGACAAGTAGTTCATCTGTACTAATAAATAAATATATTGTTTTGTACATATGAGAGTCTCAGAGGGTCAGTGTGAGCAGTTCCTTTGGTCATTCAGCATTTTCACCGCCGTGTGAAGAAGCTGCTCCTCAGCCTGATGGGGCTGGCTCCGATACTCCTGTATCTCTTCCCCGATGGGAGCAGGTGAAAGATGCTGTGTGCAGGGTGAAAGGGGTCTTCGACGATTTTGTGCGCCCTCTTCAGGCAATGATCCCAGTAGATCACATCAGTGGGGGGAGGGAGACTCGTGTCGCCGGTGTCACACAGCTGTCTGTGAAATTTCTGTGTGTACCCCCGCTTTGCCTTCCAGATTGCACAGGAGAGTTCAACCCTGACTGATCTTACAGCAAAGTTATAGTCCATCAGTGTTTGCTTTCCCCAATGCAGACCTTATCATCAATATTGGAGTCACTGCAACCACACTGAGTTTCCAGCCTATCCTGAGGGTTTTTCCACCATTTTCCATTCTACCACACAAAAGGCTGGTCAAAAAAAAGTAGGTATTCAAGTTGAAGAGTGAGATGGAGAGACAGAAGATGCAAATATTCAACAACAGACTGTACATTAGCCGAAAGGGCACAGAGGGGCATGCTACTGCGTCACAACTCTGGTTGGCCCGGCTCAATTACTTAAGGTGGGATGTGAGTGGGGGAAAAAAAGGTAGAGAGAAAGAAGGACAGAACAAGAGAGAAAAAGAGAGAGAAAGAGAACCAGTGCTCTGGACTCAACTGTTATTGAAATATTTTGCTTGAGAAAAATTGTCATTGGAGTTCTGAAACCGTGCACATAACGAGTCAATTAGGTACGATTAAAACAGTGGTTTTCAACCTTTTTCTTTCCACCCACATCCCACCTTAAGCAATCCCTTACTAATCACAGAGCACCTATGGCATAGGGAATCCTTAAAGTGGGATGTGAGTGAAAATAAAAAGTTTGAAACCACTGCCATAGAAGAAAGAAGAAGCAGAAGTGGGGGAATGGGATTGCACTGAATAACAATTTTTAAAATGGGATTTCTGGTGTGATGAGGATTGGAAGGCTAAATAACTAGAGACAACTCCCGTAGATGGTGGCAGTTGGCCAAAGCCAAAAAGTTTCTCAATATCAAAGAACAGGAAACTGAGGAATAAAGAGAGATTTTAATTAAGAGCAGGTTAAGGTCACTTGGCTCCTCGATATTTCTCCACCCTAAGATAAGATCATGACTTCAACCTCAAAAGAAAAACAATTTTAGAGGAGAGGAGGAGTGGGGTCCTCTGACTTCAAGAGCTTCTTTGAAGTGCCTTAAGCAAACAAGAGGCAAGAGTGCAGAGCTGGTCGAGTTAGTCTGAAGACACATTTCTTGGCCCTTGCAGTCTTTATGGATATAAGTATTGCAATCTTTAAAAAAAAAAATTTAACGGCACAGTTCCAGCCCACGAGTCCATGCTGCCCAAATACATGCATCCTATGTTTTTGGAATGTGGGAGGAAACTGAGGAAAGCTATGGTCACAGGGAGAATGTGCAAACTCCTTATAGACAGCATTGGATTCAGACCCAGATCGCTGGTGCTGTAATAGTGTTGCACTAACCACCATGCCAACTGGGCTGCCCATTCAAAATTACATAGAACATGTGAGATTTTCAGAGTCTGATGATTATTCCATAAGTGACTTATGGAAACCTTAAGGTGTGTCTCCTTTTGGCAGTTTAAAAAGTTGTACTCCCTGCAAATATAAAGTTACAGAATCACTGCATGGAAATAGACCCATCAGCCCAACTCATCCATGCCCAATGAGCTGGTCCCATTTTCTGCCACTTGGCTCATATTCCCCCATCACCTCCTTATCCATATACCTGCCCAAGTGTCTTTTAAATGATATAACTCCACCCATTTAAATGTCGAATTATGCCCAAATGAAAGTTAAATTGGCCCCTGGGAAAAAGTCTATGATTATTTATTTTATCTATCCCCTTCATAATTTTATAAATCTCTAATCCGTTTCTCCCCCACCCCCACCCCCCTCAGCCTCCTACACATCAGGAAGAAAAGTACAACCTACCCAGCCTCTTCCTATAGTTCAAGTCATGGTAACATTATTGTGAATTTTTCCTAGATCCTTTCCAACTTAATGATATCTTTCCTATTGTTGGTCAATCAGAACTCTGAACATTACTCCAAGTGTGGTCTCACCAATATGTGTAAGCTGTACTCTATACCCTGATTGATGAGCCTTCTTTATCTCCCTGTCTACCTGCGTTGCCATGTTCATAGAACTGTCCCTCTCTGTCTCTCTGTTCTCCAACATTCTCCCGGGTCAAGACATTTACTGTTCAAAGAGGGAAGTTCGAGAAAGAAACATGACAGTTATGAGGTGCAGGCATATTTTCATTTGTCCCACCCTCTCTGCAATAACAAACCTGTTTCTCAATTCGAACAAATGGTCTTTGATCAGAATATTTACTCACTTTTTCTTTCTGTAGATGCTACCTGAAGTTGCACCCTCCCTGAAGTTGCACCCTGGCTTCCTCCAGACGAAGCCATTTGGTGAAGTCACAGAACATATCAAGTGATCACCCCCACACGTATAACCCAGACGTTGAACACACACAAAACAATTACATGGTGCCATGGGGGTCAGAATTCAAATGCACAAATCTTCAATGAAGCCACAACTGCAATCTGAATTATTGCCAACCTCTTGCAAATCTGCAAGTGATGACAGAGAGATGTTCAAATGCAACCAGTTAATGCCCTTATATCGGCAGGGTTCAAAATTCTGAGCACTGTGAATCCTGAAGAAAATAAACCTTTCTGTAAATCAACAGCTGGCTACAGAAGTCAAACACAAAGGTCTGCAGACACCATGGTTGAAGTATAAACACAAATGCTGGAGAAACACAGCAGGTCAAACATTGTCCTTTATACAGCAAAAAGAAAGAATCATCACCGACATTTCACGCTTCATCAAGGTATGAAAAATTCCCCACCATTATGTTCGAGTGCCTGTCTACATTTTTTCATTCCTTGATGTATTACGTTTTTTTTTTCTTTGCTACATAAAGGACACTGTTTGACCTGCTGAATTTCTCCAGCATTGTATTTTTACTAGCTGGCTATCGAAATACATTTTAAAGGAAAAACACAAAGCTTTTTACCTCTTACACTTTTAAGAACCACATTTTTAACAATTAATGTGTTATATCACATCAGATGGTAGCTCGTTCCACACTCCTACCACTCTCTGAGTGAAATTTCCCCTAATGTTCACCCTAAACCTTTCCCATTTCAGTTTAAAACTATGACCCCTCGTATTTATCTCCCCCAATCTAAATGGAAAGAACCTACTTGCATCCACCCTGTCTATACCTCTCATAATCTTGTAAACCTCTATCAAAATCTCCCCTCATTCTTCTTCGTTCCAAGGAATAAAGTCCTCACCCGGTGATTTTTTTCCCTGTAATTCAACTCCTGAAGACCTGGCAAAATCCTAGTAAATTTTCTTGGGCTGAAACATCAAATGAACAGTTTTCTAAATGTGACTCCCAAAAGCCATCAGCTTATTTTAATCTGCAGATTCAAGTGCATCCAACATTTGAAGAAATTGACGTCAGATTGCTTCACATCACATTGATCATGCATTTCACCCAGAATCATCAGCAAGTTTACCAGCTCCATTTATGAATTGTTAATGGCGCTGAGGTAGCTTTAGTTTCAAGGGGTAAACATCTCCAGTGACCTGTCCAGGTCCACCCACGTCAACACACTGGCCAAAAAAAAAAACATACAGGAAGGATATCAATAAGACTGAAAGAGTGCAGAGAAAATTTATTAGGATTTCGCCAGGACTTCAAGAGTTGAATTACAAGGAAAAAAATCACCGGGTGAGGACTTTATTCCTTGGAGCGAAGAAAAATGAGGGGAGATTTTGATATAAGATTATGAGAGGTATAGACAGGGTGGATGCAAGTAGGTTCTTTCCATTTAGATTGGGGGAGATAAATAGGAGGGGGTTAGAGTTTTAAGCTGAAATAGGAAAGGTTTAGGGGGGAGCGTTAGGGGAAAATTCACTCAGAGAGTGGTGGGAGTGTGGAACGAGCTACCATCTGATGTGGTGAATGCAGGTTTGATCTTAAAAAAAAGATACATGGATGGGAGAGATCTGGAGGGTTATAGAGTGGGAACAGGTCAGAAGGACTAGCACAGTGGTTCTCAACCTTTTTCTTTCCACTCACACACCTCTTTAAGTAATCCTTATGCCACAGGTGCCCTGTGATTAGTAAGGGATTGCATAAGGTGGTATCTGGGTGGAAAGAAAAAGTATGAAAACTACTGTTTTAATTGTACCTAATTGACATGTGCATGGTTTCATAACTCCAAAGGAAATGGGCCAATGACAACTTTTCTTAAGCAAAATATTTCAGTAACAATTGGGACTAAAGCAGTAATTCTCAACCTTCCCTTCCCACTCACATACGACCTTAAGCAATCCTTTACTAAGCACAGAGCACCAATGGCATAGGGATTACTTGAAGTGTTATGTGAGTTGAAATAAAAAGGTTGAGAACCACTGGACTAGCAAAATAGTGGTCAGCACAGACTAGATGAGCCAAATAGCTTGTTTTCTGTGCTGTAGTCTTCTATGGTTCAAGTGTCTCTACTTCCTCAGAAGCATGAGGACATTTGGCATTTCACCTATGTTGCTCAATAATTTCTAAAATGCAACACTGAAACTATTCTGTATGGAGGTGCCAACTCTCAGGACAAGAGTAAACTCCAGAGGGTTGTTAACTCAGCCTGCAACATCACAGGCATAAAGGACATCTACATGAGGTGGTGACTTAAAAAATCAGCCTCTATCCTCAAAGACCCCCCACCTCCCAGGCCAAGCCCTCTTCACTGCTACCATCGGGAAAAAGATACAGGAGCCTGAAGATGAGCACTCAGCGGCACAGGGACAGCTTCTTCCCCGCTGCCATCAGATTCTTGAATAATCAATGAGCCAAAGAGCTGCATCAGATTCCTGAATAATCAATGAGCCAAAGAGCTGCATCAGATTCCTGAATAATTAATGAGCCAAAGAAACTGCCTTACTTTTTGTGCACTTAGTATTTTTATTTTTATAGCAATGTTGTAAGATGGATATAATATTAATGTTTGCACCGTGATGCTTCCGCAAAACACTGAATTTCATGACTTGTTCATGACAATAAATTCTGATTCTGTAACTGCACTATACTCTAAATTCCTTGCTGTACTATGTAGCGACAGGTCGCAAAACAACTTTCTCACTGCACCTTATTGTGACAATAAACGAACTTATGCTTGAATTAGTTTGATTGGTTAATAATAATAGCCTGTAATTCAGATCAATGAAACACTTATAGACCAGCATGAAGATTCCAATATTACAGAACAGATATTGGGCCAGGGACCATGAAGGAAAGGGGATGTTACTTTATGGTAGGGAACATGCAGGAGTTTTGAACCGCTTTACTCTTCTAGTTTAATTATTCTGCACAATCCTAGCCCACAACCAGCCCAATTGACTGGCTAGAGGTTTCATGATCAAAAACTCCTTTAGAAAGGGGCGTAACATAGCAGAGACGTCCATTCACAGTGACGCGAGGCTGCAGAGAGTTTTGGGGAAATGCTCCCAACTCCTGGCTGTAAAGTTATTCACCTGTGGATTCAACCCTTCTCTTCCTTTACCTGACAAGTTTCCCCAGACATGGGAAACCCAACCACCAATAGTGAAAATTGGAATTACTTCAAAAATGATGACACATAATACCACTAAAATCCTTAAATTGCCAACATAGCTCCTGCAACCAAAATGGTCGTCCAGTTCACTTCATATCTCCACTAAATACGCATGAGGCTCGGCTTAAGGCTGGCGTCAAAATTTTGACCCAGACATTTTTGTTGGCTAAGATTTGCTCTGACCTCCCATTAAAGCACAGTTTGTTGACACATATAAATTATTAAAAACTACAGTAAAACCTCTGTTATCCAGAATTCAGGCAACCAGCGTTCTCAATCAACTGCCAAAAATAAATAAATAAATAGATTTATTGACATAAATAAATAGAATAAGAATAAATATGTTTAAAATTGTAAAAGTAAATGTTCTCTGAAGTAACACATAAAACTTTGATGAAGATGGGAGCAAATACCCAGCCAGTGGAGTGCATTGATCATGCTTTGCTCGTAGCAGCTGTTTGAATAAAGTTGTATGAAACAGCAATGGCATCGTCCAGGATGAAGAGGTGGTTGATACCGCTCGCCATTGGGGTGACTCTCTTAAAGTATCTCCTTATCCCTGCTTAGTAAGTGTCACCCCAGTCAGAGGTTCTATCTGCAAACTTAGGGGAGAAGGGTTAATTATCTATAACATTATTGTTCATCTTTCAGCCAGCTCTATGGAGGGGGAGGAATCTGCAGATGCAATGACAGTTAAATGTTTTCAAATAATGTGACTGAAAATAAAGTAAAATGTTTTAAGGTTTATATATTCATGCAAGTGAAATTTGTTCAGTGTAAGTACAGTATAGTATTTTTGTCTTTTAAACTGTTTATTCTGAATGTAGGTATATTAGTTAGGTATTGTAAGAGTCTCAAACAACTGAAAAGCTCACTTTTCCAACATCTTCCAATCCCAGTAGGTACAGGATACCAGGGGTTTTACTGTATATGCTTCTTTCGACACACTCAAAAGCAAGACTAGGATAAGGACAATTTGGTGACCTTGGAACAACATTTTCCAATTCATTATCATAAAGCATATTAAACTGTCCATTGCTATTCTGAGAAAGTTAACTGTTTAATCTCATATGGTTTCCCCACTGCCTTTCTAATGTTTCTGTTTCAAAGATACATTAAATTTCCTTTGCAAGGTTGCTATTGAGTCTACATTGTCTGTTGTTTCGGGGAGGGTGATACCAGGGCATAACAACTCACTGAATAAAAAATAGATTTCTCTCTAGTCCTTTTGCCAATTATCTTAAATCTGTCTTCTCTCATAACCAACCCTTCTGCTAATTGGTGTTATTTTCTGTGAGTTATTGCCAGTGCTAAAACAACACTGCACAGTAAGTCTTCATAACTAATTTGTTAAGGATATGATGACATCTTGAAAAAAAATATTAGCCTGTTTTTTGGATTGCTGAAGTTGAATAATTTATTCTTAAGTTGCAGGAGACAGACATGGGCTTTCAGTGACGTTCTAAGCATCTTCCCCAAAGGAACTCAATTTCCCTGATATTATCTTATCTTGTTAGATGCAAGACATGGTGACTAATAGTTGACTTGTAACAATACACTACCAGCCCTCTCCAGTTGAATTAATGATAGTAAATACACGAGTGCCATTGCGTCCATGGAAACAGCACACTTCCATGAGCAACTCTTCACTGAGGACCTCTTAATCATGACACATGCAGGAATGCCTCGTGTTCACCTCTGGGTCATTTATGAGGTCTTACTATGTTTAGAAACTTGTGATTCAACAGCTTCCACAAAACTCCAAGATAGAAACTAACCATCACACCCTGGAATAGACGTTGCATTTGTTTTTATAATTGTAAAATGGTGTCAGTGGAAAACCATTTGAAATTAATAGAAATTGGAAATAGCTTTACCCGGTATAATCTACCTATTAGTCCAAGACCATCTGGTATGTTTATATGAGATTACCTCATTTTTTGTCACTATAACATTTGTTTCTGCAGATAATTAAATGGCAAAATATTGGCACTTCAACTGAATAGACCACAGTACAAATTGAGCTTGAAAGTAACAATATCCCAAGGGCAGGCACTGCTTTATTTTGCCACACCATTAGAAGTTGAGTCATGTGTAGAAGTTTCATTGTTGAGGACTGAGACACAAAATGCTGGAGGAACTCAGCAGGCCAGGCAGCATCCATGAGATGCTATAAATAGTCAAAGTTTTGTGCCAGGAATAGCAAAAAAAAAGGCAAAAGCTCAAATAAAAGGGGTGATGTAAGGGTTAAAATGTATTTCATGCTAGCAAATTCTGTTATGTGGTTCTCAAGCAATTGCTTACATTTTCGTTTGAGTGTCTCCTAGCAATGAATTTGAGCCAAGGTCTAAGGACTTGTTAAAGATTACACATGTTAGTTTAATTTCCTTTTTTAAAAAATGGTAAGGAATTATAATGTCTGACAATTTTTATTGTCCATCTAACAAAGTTTTATCACCATCTAACAATGTTTAATGGCTTGCAATAATGTATAGCAACTGATAATAATGTTTAATAAACCATGGAAAACTCAACTCAACTTTTGTACAGATTTGTTTGAATATCCTCAAAGCAATTATAAAGGAAAATAGTCGCTATAGGTGGGGTGTAGGGGAGGGGGAGGAGCATGAGGTGATAGGTGAACGTAGGGGTGAAGAGGAGGAAGGGGAAAAGAGTAAGAAGCTAGGAGGAAGAGGCAGTAGGCTGAGAAAGATGCACTCTGATAGGAGGTCAGTAGGTCATGGAATGGAAAGCGAGAGGAAGGAAAGTGTGGGAAATGGACAGGTAGAAAAGGTAAGATAGGGAACAGGAGGAATGAGAGATTGGGGAAAGCAAGTGGTAACGAAAAAAGGGGAGTTATTAGAAATAGGAGAAGTCAATGCTGATATTTGAAGTGTAGATTGTGGAGGGTCATGTAAGCCCTCTGTCTGGAATCTAGTGAGAATGTGGATTACAGAGGGGCATGTAGCCTGGTGGGAATATAGATTGTGTAGGGGGTGTGTAACCTTTCCACTTCACCTATCAATTAAGGTCAAGTCTTGCCCACAGGTCATTAGCCCCTTCAATTGGTTTATCGATACTTGGGACGGACCCTGCAGCTGATGATATGATAAAGCCCACCCCACATGAGCCATTTTCCTCTTTTTTCTTCTGGGACAACCCGAGCTCTACTCCAGGTTGGGAACCGTGGACAATGCTGGTGGATCATAGAAACATAGAAGATAAGAACAGGAGTAGGTCATTCAACCCTTTGAGCCTGCTCCGCCATTCAACGAGATCATGGCTGATCTTAAAGTTCAGTACCCCGTCCCCGCCTTCTCTCCGTAACCTTTAATACCCTTATACTGAAGAAATAGATCTAATTCCCTCTTAAATATATTTAATGAACCTGCCTCTACTGCCCTCTGTGGCAATGAATTCCACCCTCT
The DNA here is from genome assembly GCF_036971445.1 of Narcine bancroftii. Classification (NCBI taxonomy): domain Eukaryota; kingdom Metazoa; phylum Chordata; class Chondrichthyes; order Torpediniformes; family Narcinidae; genus Narcine; species Narcine bancroftii. Next base: position 23,684,614 of record NC_091482.1, read on the forward strand.
GGGTAAAGAAATTCCTCCTCATCTCGGTCCTAAATGGTTTGCCTATTATCCTCAAACCATGGCCCCAGGGTTCTGGATTTTCCCATCCTTGGAAACATCCCATCTGCATCCACTCTGTCCAGTCCTGCCAGAATTTTATATGTCTCTATGAGATCCCCTCTCAATCTTCTAAATTCCAGCGAGTACAATCCCAATTTGCGCAATCTTTCCTCCTAAGTCATTCCTGCCATTCCAGGTATCAGCCTGGTGAATCGCCTCTGCACTCCCTCCATTGCAAGAACATCCTTCCTTAGATAAGGTGACCAAAACTGCACACAATACTCCAGGTGGGGTTTCACCAAGGCCCTGTACAGCTGCAGTAAGGTATCCTTGTTCCTAGACTCAAACCCTCTTGATATGAAGGCCAGCATACCATTTGCCTTTTTAACCGCCTGCTGTACCTGCATGCTCCCCTTCAGAGACTGATGTACAAGTACCCCTAGGTCTCTCTGCACTTCCCCATCTCTTAATCTATTGCCATTCAAATAGTAATCTGCCCTCCGGTTTGTATTACCAAAGTGGATAACCTCACATTTATCCACATTGTAATGCATTTGCCATGTATCTGCCCAGTCCCTCAATTTATCCAAATCATACTGGAGCTTCCTGACCCCCTCTTCCATGCACACAACCCCTCCTAGCTTAGTGTTATCTGAAAATTTGGAGATATTACATCCAAACCCCTCATCCAGATCATTAATGTAAATTGTGAACAGCTGGGGTCCCAGTACAGATCCCTGTGGCACCCCACTGGTCACCGCCTGCCACTCAGAAAATGAGCCATTTATCCCAGCTCCCTGTCTTCTACCTGCCAGCCAGTTCTCAATCCACATCAATACTTTGCCCCCAATCCCATGAGCCTTGATTTTGGAAGCCAGTCGTTTATGCGGGACCTTATCGAAGGCCTTTTGGAAGTCCAGGTACACCACATCCACTGGCTCTCCCCCATCTATTTTACCTGTCACCATCTCAAAGAATTCCAATAGATTTGTCAAGCACGATTTACCTTTTGTAAATCCATGTTGACTCCGTCCGATCCCTTCTCTGCTAGTCATATGCTCTGCTATTACATCCTTAATAATGGATTCCATCATTTTGCCCACTACTGATGTAAGGCTCACCGGCCTATAATTCCCCGCTTTTTCTCTACCCCCCTTTTTAAATAGTGGGGTAACATTAGCTACCCTCCAATCCATGGGTACTGATCCTGAGTCTATCATTGGGAAGGTGTGCGCAGATAAAGGGTTGGGAGCTCTAGTATTGTGTGCCCAGTGTCTCTAGTTTAGTTTGATAAAAGCTGTGCCATGTATTCTTACACAGTTACACGGATATCAAGGGGTGGCGGGTATTGTATGTGATAACATGATTGTAAAGATTTACAACCGTGAGTGGTTGCAAGTGTATTGTTTAATCCGGTGAAGGGGTTTGTGTGTGTTTTTTTACCGTTCTATCAGCTGTGTTCAGGCTCATTACCCTTTGTTATATCTCTTTATTACTTGGGAGGTTTCTTAAATAAGAGATGCAAAATTCAAAAAACATTGCTGTTTCCTTTTATGTGGTGGATATTCTCCTTGTCTTTTTCTTCACTGATATTACTGTATTCCTCAGACCAGACTTGCACATCTTCACCCAGTGCTTTGCTTTACCACAGGCTCTACATTCTGAACCATATGCGGAGCATTTTCTTTCGGTCATCGAAGGGGTGTTGTCTGTCACACTTCCTGCAGGTCTTGGAGGTTTGCACTTTTCTGATTGTGTTCTTTATAGCATCAACCCTTCCGTCTCTTTGCTGTGGGTGGGTCTGCATAGATGGGGATTTCATTTGCTTCTTCATGGCATAAAAGGTTCTAGCTGTGTCTATAGCTTCAGCCAGCCTCAAGCTATCCTTCCCTATAAGAGACCTTTGCACTTCGGGATGGGCACTCCCTCATATTACCTGATCAACTAATCTATCCTCTATAATCCTTATATCTGCATTTGGCAGCAACAATTTTTAGTCTAGGGAGGAAGTTATCAACAGTTTCATCAGTCTCTTGCATTAAGCCTTGAATTTCATAGCGTTTAATTCTATGATTAGACCTGGGTTCAAGATGAGAAGCAAACTTTGCAAATATCTGCTTGGGACCATTTTTCTCAATGTCTGTAAGCTCCCAGCTATTAAATAAGTCAAGGCCTCGCTCCCCTGTCCAGAGAAGTATAGAACTGATCTTGTCCTCTGATGTTGCATTTTTAAAATAGATTTTGAATGCTCCATTGCACATCTGCTGAAACTTTTTAAATGATTCAACATCTTCAGCCTCCCAGCCATCACTGGATGAACTGCTGTTGTTCCAGCCATTTTATTTTCCAGTAATGTTTTTTATATTCTTCCCCTTCATATTTCAGTGAATTATCATCAATTGTATGGTTTTATTCTGATTCTTCTATACTGCAGCCACCATGTTATGTCTCTGTGTTACTTGGAAGACTTCTTAAATAACATAGACTCAAATAACAAAAGAAACTTTACTCACTGATGCCTTCCACCATCTCAGGAAACTGTTCACACACACATATATGTACATACATCCCACAGGGGTGCTCTACAGTTACCACAGTGAGAAGGGTGTATTCTTACACAGTTACAAAATAGTTCACATTATCCTGACTATATAACACACTTGGGACCCATCGAACTGGTTTCACACACACACAACAATGTTGTCTAGTTAGAGACTGCTACTTGGAGAGGAATCTTGCAAAAAAAAAGGCTCAATTGTATGGAAGCATTGTGCTTTCTTAATGGCCTGTGGGTGACATAGCAACAGCTCAGGTTTTATCCATGGGCTTATCATGACAAGGGGAATGATGGAAGTGCTGCAATAGGAAGAAAAGCAGCTTGAAAGTTGAAATGGAGTTAGAATCGGCATACCAGCTATAGCATTATTTCCTGATGTGCAGGTCTTGATTTCTGGTGGTTCTTGCACCCAGTCAAGCTGGGCACACTTGAACGCTCAGAAGTTGAGCCTAACAATTGCTGAGGTGGGCTCAAACAAACCACATCTGCGGGCCTCAGGTCTACCGCAGAGTTCAACAACCCCCCCCCTTTATCATCTGACCTCCTTATATGCAGATGGCACAAGACAACACAAGGACAAGGACTCATGCACCATCCTTGCAGCCCCCTCGCCAGAGAATAAACATCTCTAAAATTTACCCACTTGGCAGAGCATGCCTGCTTGGAGCAGACCAGACTTTACGGAACCCATCGAAAATATTCAAAATAGCGAGATCAGTTGAATGCATGTTAGAGGAGCTATTTCTTCCAGTAAATCATTTAAATTGGCAAGGGAACTAGAGAAAAAAATAAGAAGAGCAGCTACACTGCGATACTGTCAGAGTGGCTTGAGTAGTCTGCCTAAGAATTTCCAAAGTGGATATTGTGGAGAAAAAAACTGCAACATGAAACTTTAACTGGACATCTCTTAACAATCTACCATATGCATGGCTCACGGGATGGGCTCAATTTTGCAGTGTGTTTCTTTGCTGCTACGTCTGAATATTTGCAAATAGTTCTGCACCTCGATGACACTGACAGCTCACCATTCCACTCACAAATCATACCAATGATCTCATTAAGGATACAAGTGATCCACTGAATAATTTGTATACTGTGAGTCTCCCCTGGAGATCACGAGGTGGCAAGTGTCATCTTTTGTCATATTGGGTCCACTTCCATGACAATTATTGCTATTTGTTTTGCACGTCCACAGCACAATCTGGCAGCTTGCCACATTTCTGTGTTGTTGAGCAGCAGAGTGAACAAAATGCTGGAACAACTGAGTGACTTTTACCAACAGTAGCAGATGTCAAACAGTCAATACAGAAGAAAAATCAATGCAGTGCCTCAAATTGCCATAAACAAAGCAGGCAAATTTTCACCAATCTTGAAAAGATTCGTTTTTGTTCTGAACTATAACTCTAAATCCAAAATTATGAATGTTATTGAACAAACTAGGAGTAATAACATTATTGCAATGCACCAATCTTACTCTTTAAACTTGATAAATATACTGATTGCTCCAGTCCCCAACCACACCACCCTGCACATGTTCTTGGCTGTTACTGCTCGAACAATAAATAATACCTTTATAAGTGTGTTTGAAATATTAGATATAGTTTATGCATCAAATCCTGCCCATTATTTTAGCTTAAACTATGGCTTACTATTGAATGCATAGAATGATTAACTGGCTGAAATTAAAGTTAAATCTGAAGATTCTACAAATTGATTAATTTGCTTTGTGTTGCACCCGGTAAACGGTGTGACTTTACATATTTATGTACAATTCCATTGTTGTGTAATATTGCATGAGATTTTTTACGGGCACAGATTACGGGCACAATTACCACAAGGCATCAAATGATCTTACCTGCCAAAATATCGAATCTATTGTGCTGCCGTGAAAACCTTCTCGCACTTCAGATGACAGAAGCTTTGGACCAAGTATTGTCATAAATTCGTCAAAATCCACTTGCCCATCACCTGTAAAACACAAAAAGGCAAATAATCAATGCTGCTAATCCTCCTGTTTTGATAACGTTTATTTTGGAGTTATTAAGATATCATTTATTGAGGTTTACTCCAGATAGCTGCCTTTACATCAGAGTTACCGCAACTCAGTCATTGTCCATTTACTATTTTGTCTTTATAAAGGGTTCCTGCTCAAAACGTCAATCGACCGTTTCCACCCATGGATCCTGTCGGACTTGTTGAGTTCCTCTGGCAATTCTTTGCCTACTCAAGATTCCAGCTTCTGCAGCTTTTGTGTTTCTCAGTATTTGTCCACTCCACTTCATGATAGAGGGGAAATTTAAGAACAGGATGGAAGAGATGAAAAGGATAAGCTCATGTGAAACGACATTATATTATACAGTACAACTCCAATTTTTCAAAATGGCTGGGACCGGGCCTATTTCGGATAAATGATTTTTTTTCAGAGAACTGGCCAATTTTTAAAAACAGCCCAGTAGCAACAGCAAATCACTTGCAACAGTGTTTAAATAACAAGGGATGGCTTTTTAAGCATGAAATAATGTTTCATTCTCACCAACAAAAACAACCTGGACAAAATAAGATAATTCCCATCAAAAACTCAAAATTCTACTCAGACATTTTTTTCCAAAATGTTTTCAACCCGTGATATCAGTTCAGTTCCAATAAAAATTTTGGATAACTGAAGATTTCCGATTGTTTCAGAGGCGAACTGACATCGCAGGTTGAAAAAAAATTTGGAATTTTGGCAATGATGTCATTTCGGCTTCTAAATTTTTCAGATAAATGAGGATTTCTGATTTTTCTGAAAACCTCAATTAACAGAAAAAAATTTCAGAGCTGAACAGATGTAACTTCCAGGTCCAAAAAATGTTGGATAACTGAGAATTTTGGATAATCCAATTTCACATAATCAGAGCTGCAATGTAATTGTTGGGGCGCTGGCACGTTTGAGTTCTTTCTATGTTCATTTGCCGACAGTAGATGCTCATCTAATGAATTACGACTTTGAACAAACTTCAATCCAGATATAATATATCTTCAAGCACAATATGAGTGAGCTCAGTTTACGGGGTATTGTCAAATCAATACAGGTATACCCCATTTTACGAATACTCACTTTATGAAAATTTGTTTTGACAAAGAAACCTGTGTTCGCTTTTACAAAAGGATATGAATGGGTTTTTGCTTTTACAAAAATAGCCTTCAATAGTAGTGAATGGGTCTTCACTTTACATCATTTCATCTTACGAAATGTTTCATAGGAACGCTCTAGTTTTGAAAAGTGGGGTATACCTGTATAGAAAAAACAGATTTCCAGAGTCTGTGAATTATAAGGATGACTCAGATGGAAACTCCATTAGAATTTCCACCCCTCTGATTGTATCTTCTCTGCTCTCGACTGCATTGGAAACCTGTCCAAACTAGCATTATGGCACTGACATTATGGCATCTTCCATTTGGCAGTTTACCGGATCCCTAGTGCACTGCATCAGCATCTCCATGTACATGGGACAAACTCACAATGCCTTGTCGGAGAGGTTCAGCAATTGATCTCAGCCTCTTATCTCTTTTGTGTCCCCTAGAATCCTTCACGACTGCCTGTGCCGTCCTGAATCTGAGCTTTGTGAGCAGAGAGCCATAGGAGGCACAGAGTTACAGCAGTTAGTGGTGGATTCGATCCAGATCTCAGATGTTCTCAAATTCTGAGAGAAAGCAGCAGCTTGATGGTCTGAATGTGAAAATAAAAAAAAGTGACCACACCCTGAGTGCTCTAGAGCTGGAAACCTGTACAATTTCACAGTAGCCCTCTTGACACAGCACAGACTGAGTCCCCAGCTCCTCCCACCATGCCCACTCCATTCTCCTTCATGGAGTAAGAAATTGAAGTGCAAAGGCTAGTGATCTGTTCAGTTGGCAACCCTTTTGAGTAATGACCATGTAGTTCAGTCCCATATCGCACAGTGGGGAACTTTGAAGTTGAGCTGACCTCCAAATGTTTCAGACACATGATTTAGGTTCCAATTCAACACATACAGCCTCTTCCACTCTCACTTTTTACCACATGAATGACTGAAAACTTTGGGTCTAATCTTATAAGTCTTTTACTATACTACATTTACTCTAAATTCCAAAGGAGCTCTGCACAGACTGAAAACACAGTTGCTATATTCTACGCCTCTAATACTCATTGCTAGATATTATTGACATCCGCCCATGGTGCTGAATCCCTCTGCTCCTTTAACCCTCCATCCGTGAATTATTCTTTATTCACATTACACAGTCAACTCCACCCTTCCCTCCCCCCACCCCGGTATCCGGCACCAATGGGGATTGGTAAACACCGGATAAGTGAATTTGCGGGTTGCTTGAGATTGTGTGTTGCGTGATTGGCAAACTGACTGCTCGGGGTGGTGGGGCAATTTTAAATTTCAGTATTTTTACCTATTTATTTTCCACAATTTTTTTTGCAGGTTGCTTGTGTGATCCTTACATTTAAATGTCACTGTCTCACAAGATACATTTGCTGTTGTTTCCACCAGGTTTCCTGATTAAATATTTGTCCGAAACAATTGTTTTCCTCATCAGGTTCTAAAATTCCTCACTTCAAAACCAAATAACAGAGGAGGAGTCACGTGATGGAGTAGTGGCCGGACGGTGAACTCCAGCCCTCTCCAGAAAAGTCGGGAAAAACAAGAGAAAACACAAAGGCACAGAAATAAAAGTTACAGAAAAGTGAGTATAAAGGTGGAAAGAAGATGGCGACAAAAAAAGAAAAATCGAAAGCAACGGCAAGAAGAGAGGAAGAGAAGACAAAGGAGGAAAAAGGTGAAGGCCTTACCTGTCCGAAGAGGCCCGCTGCGGAGAGAGAAACCCGCTCCCTCAGGTCGGTAAATAATGGACTACAAAAATGGCTCGCTGAGCCGAGTAAAAATGCGCGATGCGAATGAAAAAAAACACACCGACGGGAGGGGGGACCAGCTGGGGAGTCGATCTCCACAGCCGGCAACGACAGCTGCAGAACACCTGCAGCAAGAAGAGACCACAGAAGACAATAGAAACAAGAAAGAAGAGGAGGAAAGGGCAACAAAGAAACAACAGATGGTCAACCCAGAGGAAGAAGAAGAGGAAGAGTACAGTGAAATAGAAGAAGAAAAGATAGGCAAGGCAAAGGATATACTTGCTCTTATTAAAGGATACATGGAGTCATTTAAAGAATGGCAAACACAGGAATTTAATGATTTAAGAAGAAGAATAAACAACACAGAAGAGAAAATAAATAAAATGGAGATGACCTTAACAGAAATGGGAAAAAAAATGGACAAGATGGAAGAGCGGGCAGTAGCAGCAGAAATGGAGGTAGAAGACTTAAAAAAGAAATTGGAGGAATCTAATAAAAAAACTAAAGAGACACAAGAACTACTAGCTCAAAAAATAGATATAATGGAAAACCATAACAGAAGAAATAACATAAAGATAGTGGGCCTTAAGGAAGATGAAGAAGGCAAGAATATGAGGGAGTTTATAAAAGATTGGATCCCTAAGACCCTAGGATGTCCAGAACTACAGCATGAAATGGAAATAGAAAGGGCACATAGAGTATTGGCCTCTAAACCACAACCACAACAAAAACCAAGATCTATTGTAGTAAAATTCCTAAGATATACTACAAGAGAAAAGGTACTGGAGAAGACAATGGAAAAAGTAAGAGAGGGCAACAAACCACTGGAGTATAAAGGGCAAAAAATCTTCATTTATCCAGATATAAGTTTTGAACTCCTAAAGAAGAGAAAAGAGTTCAATACAGCAAAGGCGATTTTATGGAAGAAAGGGTATAAATTTATACTAAAGCATCCAGCGGTATTGAAAATATTTATTCCAGGACAACAAAACAGACTATTCTCGGATCCAGAAGAAGCACGAAAATTTGCAGAACAATTACAAAAATAGACTGAGGGAGGAAGACGGGTAATGAGAGTTAAAATGATCACGATTGATATGTATGTGGGTAAAGACAAAAATAGACTGAGGGATGAAGACGGGTAATGAGAGTAAAAATGATCACGATTGATATGTATGCGGGTAAAGAGGTATAAGAGTGAATAGAGACAATGAGCATACATGAATGTATCTGTACTTAGAGGAAAATATAGATAGTATAGACAAGAATTAATAAGGGAAGGTAATGGAATAGAGAGAATAAGGAGGGAATTAAAAGAGTGACCTTTGTGACATATGAAAAGTGAAATCTTTTCTGGGGGAGGCGGGGTGGGGGGAAATAGCGGTCACTGCAAAATCAGTTGACGCTTGCGAGTGGATTCGCAAATCCAAATGGAGAGGGGAGATGTGGTTGTCCGACAAGGGATAAAGGACAACTCAGGAGGTGAAGGGGAGATTGGGGATAAATAAGATAGAAATAGGAGAATAAGGAAAATGTTAGATGTTGTAGGAATGTTGTCTTATAAAGAGTTGAAAATAAGAAAACAGAAATGGAAAAGGAGGAAAAGTAATGATGGAAAAACGGAAAGAGAAGATAAACAAAATATAAAAGGGCTACGCTGAACTATATGTCTTTAAATATTAATGGAATACATAACCAAATTAAAAGGAAGAAACTACCAAATTTAAATGAATAAATGTATTCCATTAAAAAAAATAACATATTGGTTAAGAAATAATATTGAAATATTCGAACAAGTATAGGAGCCTTACATTAAATACAATAGCGAAAACCTACCGGGGACAAACATTACCTAAGTTGATGGAAGGAGAAGGAAAGAAAAGAATGGACTCTGTAGAATTTCTGGTGTAATTTTGTTGAATGACAACATTGTCTGACTGGCTTAATGCAACCTAGATTGTATACCTAAAATGGATGAGGGGGGGGTGGGGGGGTGGTTTGGGAGGAAAGGGGGGGGAGAGAAAAAGTCACTGTATATGTGTGAAAAAGAAATAGTGTATATCATGGCTAATGTGATTTATGGTGTGAAAAATAAAAAAATTTTAAAAAAAACCCAAATAACAGAGAAATCCATTAAATATACATCTCAGGGACTTGCAAACATCGCATTATTTTTATCAATGCTCACATACAACAATGGGTTGTTTCCAGAATGAAAGCTATGAAAAATGATGAATATTTCTAACACTCAAGAACATAAGAAATCGAAGCAAGAGTCGGCCATCAGGCCCATCAAATCAGTTCCACCATTCAATGAGATCATAAGTAAAATACCAAAGTCTGTAGACACTGTGGTTGAAGTAAAAACACAGTGTTGGAGAAATTCAGCAGGTCAAACAGTGCACTTTATATAGCAAAGATAAAGATACATAACCAATGTTTCAGACTAGAACCCTTCATCAAGGTATGGAAAAATCTCGGCAGGCACCTGAATGAAAAGGTTGGGGGGATGGGTAAAGGGAGGAGACTGGTCAAAGGCGGGAGATGGTTAGGGGAAGGAGAGCACAGCACAAGCAGGGGGAGGAGGAATAGCTCAGTGAATAGAAAGGGAAGGGGGTGGAGAGCTGTGAAAGAAGACAAGGGGAAGATGTGGGAGGGAGAATGAAAAGCAGGTTAGCAGAAACCAGAGAAGTCGATGTTAATGCCATCTGGCTAGAGAGTGTCCAGACTAACAATTGAGTGTTGTTCCTGCAACTTATGGGTGGTCTTGATGGGATAGAACATGAGGTCATGAATTGGCATGTGAGTATGTGACACAGAATTGAAATGGTTGGCCACTGGGAGATCCCTGTCATTGTGTGGACAGAGCAAAGGTGCCCAGTGAAGCAATCTCCCAGTCCTTCCGATGTAGAGAAGGCCACAAAGGGAGCACCGGATGCAGTAGATCACTATTGTGGATACACGTGAAGTGTTGCTTCACTTGTAAGGCCTTTTGGGGCCCCAAACTATGGTGAGGGTGGAGCTGTAGGCGTAGGTGTTGCACTTCCAGAAACCACAGTGGGGATTCATGAAGGGAGCAGTGCCTATGGAAGGCAGAGAGAGGAGGAGAGGGGAAGATATGTTTGGTAGTGGGATTCTGTTGTAGGTGCCACCTCATGTTCAATAAGATCATGGTTGATCTGATGATAGGCTCATCTCCACCTACTTGCCTTTTCCCTATATCCTTTAATTCCTCCACTTTGTAAAAACCTTGTCACTGAGGTAGCCTCCACTGCTTCAATGGGAAGCAAATTCCACAGATTCACCACCATCTGGGAAATTAAGTTTCTCCTCATCTCCATCCGAAATTTACTACTCTGAAGCTTGAGGCTATGTCCCCTAGTTCTGGTCTCCTCTACCATTGGAAACAACCTACCTACCTCTATCTTATAATGTTATACATTTCTATCCCTTATCATTATTTCTAAATTCAAAAGAATAGATCCCCAAAAGACAATCTCTCCTAATGGTACAACCCTCTAATCTCTGGAATCAACCTGGTGAACCTCCTTTGCACTGCTTCCAAAGCCAGTACATCCTTCTTCAAGTAAGGAGACCAGAATTGCACGCAGTACTCCAGATGTAGCTTCACCAGTATCTTGTACAGTTGCAGCATAACCCACCTGTTCTTAAATTCAGTCCCTCGAGCAATGAAGGCCAACATTCCATTTGACTTCTTGCCTCCTGCTGCACCTGTAAACCAACCTTTTGCCATTCATGCACAAACATTCCCAAGTCCTTCTGCAAATCAGCATGCTGCAATAACTTGCTATGTTATCTGATCTTCCATTTTTTCTTCCATTTAACCTCACATTTACCAAAGTTGTTCTCCATCTGCAAACCCTTGCCCATTCACTTAATCTCTCTATATCTCTCTGCAGACTCTCCATATCCTCTGCACAATTTCCTTTTCCACTCAATTTAGTTCCATCAACAAACTTAGATACACTACATCAATGGTTCTCAATCATTTTTTTTCCACTCACAACCCACTTTGAGTAATCTCTATGCCATAGGTGCTCTGTGATTAGTAAGGGATTACTTAAGGTGGTATGTGAGTGGGAAGAGAAGGTTGAGAATCACTGCACTCGACCCAATTGTTAATGAAATATTTTACTTGAGAAAAATGGTCTTTGGCCCATTTCCTTTGGAGTTATGAAACCGTGCACATAATGAGTCAATTAGGTACGATTAAAACAGTGGTTTTTCAAACTTTTTCTTTCCACTCACACACCACCTTAAGCGATCCCTTTCTAATCACAGAGCACCTGTGGCATAGGGAATACTTAAAGTGATATGTGAGTGGAAAGAAAAATCTTGAGAACCACTGGATTATACTTTGCCTCCACTTCAAGATCATTAATGTATATCGTGAACAGTTGTGGGCCCAGCACTGACCCTGGTGGCACCCTACTCACCATTGATTGCCAACGAGAACAACCCTGTACCCTAACTCTCTGCTTTCTACTGGTTAACAAATCCTCTATCCATGCTATTACATCACCCCCAACTCTATGCATTTCAATCTTATGTATGTCTTCTATGTGGCATTTAAATAACATCAAAATCTATGTAAAAAAGGATAAAAGGAAGAAACAGGCTGCTGGAGAAACTCAGCCAGATAGGCAACATCTGTCATCCAAATGAAGGGGCTCAACCCAAAATATTGACTGTCTACGTCCGCCTGACCTGCTGAGTTCCTCCACCAATTATTTTGCTCCAGTTTCCAACATCTGCAGTCAAAAAGGATTAATTGTTTAAAAAGTTCAAGCAAAATATTTTTTGAATATATTTAAAAATCTTTCTTAACTACTATTTTAAAAGATGGCAACTAATTAATCTTACTTCCTTGCAGCTTTCTCCCTTCACTAAAATCAATAGGCAACCTGCTTCTACCCTGTAAATGCAACTTCCTCTCCATGAGTTCAACATCAAAGTGCGTTGAGAAATAAAAACATAAAAAGCTGCTGTATGTTTTTAATGCTACGGTATGGGGATTTGCATATAGTTAGCAAGGCCAGAAATGATTGCATGTCTTTTATTTCTCTGAACAAGAAACGATGATGCACCCTAGTTGCATTCCTGCAGATCTCCTGATGGAGGTGCAATGATGCAGTTTGTGTATCCACTGTAACTGCCCTGCAGCCATCGCATACCACGTGGCTTGTCTGGGATGGAGTCGTACTACTCCACCCCTCTCCTCCGGGCAAATGGGAAGTTTTATATCACATGCCTGATGCGCACTTTGCAAATGGAGAAAAGGCTTTGTAAAGTCAAAATATGTCAGGCTACAGAATCCCAATCTCTGATGTACTCTTAGTGGCACTGCATTTATATGGATAATCTCATTAAGTTTCTGGTCAACTGTGACAAACATAATGTCAATGGTAATAGCGTGAGTATCACAGAAATTCAGGTTATACTCCTTCCTTGGAGATGGTCATTTAATGATAATTATAAGGCCAAATAAAGACAAAGTATACAAAAATCGTGTGGGGGGCACAGGAGAAATCTCATTCGTCAAGTTCCCCCTCTCCTAATTTCCCTGCACTTATACTCCCTCTCTCTTTGTTTGTCTCCCATGCACATCAACTCCCATGCAACTCTTGCCCTGATGTTACCAACTCCCAGACTATTCAACGAATTTCATGACTTGCTCATGACAATAAATTCTGTTTCTGCTTTTGATAACCTACCCACGAGCACTTCTATGGGATACGGAGCACCTAGAGGAAATTCACATGATCACTGAGAGAACATGCAAACTGCACAGGAATAACACCTGGGATTAGGATGAGGCACGGGTCCCTGGATCTGTGAGGCAGTAATGTTAACTGCTGTGCCAGAGAGCTGATATTTGTGTTGGGTGGCCCTACAAGTTCTATTCTCAGGTGCACTTCACTACAGCAATTTGGCGCCACTAAATTGCTTGCAAACTCGCTTCATAGGACAGTTAAGCCAAACACATTGTTGGGAATCTAGAGTGACACATATGGTAGTCCAGCTAAGGGAACCAAGTTTGCTTCTCCGAAGACAATTCATGAATCATAACCCTAAAAATACAATAAATACGTGATCACCATTTATTGAAACTTTTTTCATTCCATTTCAAGACAGGGTGATTAATCCAGCTTAAATTCCCCATTCACCTTGATAGGATTTAAACTTGTATTTCTGATTTGCGGTTATATGACATGGTTCTGTTCATAATTTAACTACAAAGCCACAGCTTATATTCAATGTCAGTTGACGGCATTCTCTTATAAATCCAAGCCAATTAGTTCTACAGTAAAAGTGACACAGTGAAATCTTGAACTATCATTTTATCCACAGGCCTTGATACATGTTCACCTTTCTGAGAGCTTCCCAGTCTGGTTTTGTCCCAGATGTTATAGAATTCCAAAGTGTGAATACTGCAATGCTCATGCTGGCATAATTAAATTTTATTTACATATTGAATAGGATCTTTGTCGAAGTCACAGCTAAACAGTGCGAACTTCATCCTGATAAAATTTTGAGTTGGATTTGAAAACAGCTGAATTAATTATGTTTCCCTGTTTCACTCTTCAGTGAAGATGGCAAGATATTGTATTTGGCTGAAAGTTCAACAGTTATAGACATGATTTACAACGCACACACAAACATGCCTTATCTTTGAATGCTTCACTATATTTCTGAATGTTCAATAGTGTTGAAAATGAACTGTCAAGACTAGGAACAGCTTTCAGGTGAAATTTAATTAATGTTCAAATTTAACTCAATCCATAAAAATCATACAATTGCTTTTAGTATTTTTAAAATAATTTCCAAAATAAAAATTGCAGCTGTTTGGAATAACATTCAGGCTAGTTAATATCTAGTTTATGTGCCACTGAGGCTCCAATGCAAAACTGAGGTCTGTAAAATGCACTGTTGTCACAGCATATGCAAGTTTAATATACATGGTTGCCATTGTTTGTCACTGAAGATCATGACATCTCATCTTTAGTATTGTGTACGTAGAAGGCTGATTTGGCCAATCTGGTCTTGAAAGTTCCCTTCACACAGTGATAGAGAGGTGGTAGGATGCCATCATTAGTGCTTCTTGGTTATTGAGATTCCCTTTTCCCCTTTTCTTGCTTCATTCTAGCTTCCTCTTATGAACAACAACCACCTTTTAATCCAGGTACACCAAATAGGATGATCCACTGCTTGTTGATCCCAGCGTGCAGTTCGGCTGCCAGATTTTCACAAGAAGTAGCAAGGCAAGATAAGACACCAGACGCACAGATCCTGTCCTAGAACCATTTGAATGTTTACCCAGGTTTTACTTTCCAAGAGAGTCAAAAATACTCATTGATCAGACAAGTGCTTCAGAAGTTGGAGGAAGTGGTTACCCATGAGGCTTCCATTTTAATTAAATATTCAGAAGAAATGCTGACAGCCAATCATTTAGTCGAAGATACTCAGATGCTTGCTTGATAGACTATTAATGTAACTATATTTGTTACAGAAACAAGAGAAATAAAATTTGGGGGATTATCGCAAAATATATTCAAGTATATCAAATATTTTATAATTATTAATATTTTTCTAAAATTGCAGCATTGCCCAATTTTACTGATTAACAAATTTTTTTCTCAAAAGCTTTGCTTCCTTGAAAGAAATTGGGAATTATGATCAACAATTTCAAGCTAAATGCAAAAATAATTTCAGATTTGCTGTATCACGTAGGAAGTTGGAGAAACATGAAATTAACTTTTATTGAATTTAGCATATTTAATCACATAATAATCCTCTACCGGCATCACCTACGGCTCCTCCTAGAACGCTTCCACCAGCGTTGTCTCCGCTCCATCCTCAACATTCATTGGAGTGACTTCATCCCTAACATCGAAGTACTCGAGATGGCAGAGGCCGACAGCATCGAATCCACGCTGCTGAAGATCCAACTGCGCTGGGTAGGTCACGTCTCCAGAATGGAGGACCGTCGCCTTCCCAAGATCGTGTTATATGGCGAGCTCTCCACTGGCCACCGTGACAGAGGTGCACCAAAGAAGAGGTACAAGGACTGCCTAAAGAAATCTCTTGGTGCCTGCCACATTGACCACCGCCAGTGGGCTGATCTCGCCTCAAACCGTGCATCTTGGCGCCTCACAGTTCGGCGGGCAGCAACCTCCTTTGAAGAAGACCGCAGAGCCCACCTCACTGTCAAAAGACAAAGGAGGAAAAACCCAAAACCCAACCCCAACCCACCAATTTTCCCCTGCATCCGCTGCAACCGTGTCTGCCTGTCCCGCATCGGACTTGTCAGCCACAAACGAGCCTGCAGCTGACGTGGACATTTACCCCCTCCATAAATCTTCGTCTGCGAAGCCAAGCCAAAGAGAATGCTGAGACATTTGTGTGAGGTCAACTGAACTAAAAATGTTTTGCCTCTGACTTTCTGATGCCTCTTGAGTCAGTATCCATCAATAGTTGGCCAGCATTGATGGATGCAATGTGCCCTGATACCACTTTTCCATGATCCTAATGCCCTGGTGAACCCCTTCACCATGTTCATCACTGACTGCACCAAGATCAGCAGGGAGGAAGTCCAAGTGCGAATGTAGAAAGTGAATTTTCAATGACTTTTGGCCCTTGATGGTTTTCCATGCTTGTAGCATCATTGAAAATATGACAGGAAATCACAAAAAGAGGTTATATATAAACAATCGGTACAGATAAGAAAATTTTAAGATGATTTACATGATCAGCAGCCCAAAATCCATAAAAATGTTCAGGAAGAAAAATCTTCATTGTCCAGTGTAATCTTTACAGATTCAATTCCAACAAATCTAAATTCTGCATGATGATTTTGTTTGCCATTTGCACACAAAGGGTCAATATACATATTTATTAAGATTCAGCTACTTTAAACCATCTGAAATAGAGAGGGAAATCATTTTCACTTGTCATGTTCACTTGTCAATGCTCACAAAACATGGCTCCAATCTTTACAGTGAATCTCAAATTGCAACAACAAAGTTCAGCAAAATGTTCCCAAGTTATTCTACAGGAGCATTGTCCATTGAAATTTCACATTGAAATCACATTAAGATATTGGCATGTAGACACTAACCAAACATTTGGTCAAAGAAGTAAGGTTTTAAGAAACAAGGTTATAAGGAAGAAGTCAAAATGATCTAATTTAATAGCAAATTAAATTTCAAGGATTCCATTGCACATCTGGAAAATATAGTTTCAGTGAAACAAAAAATGATTCAGGATAATCAATCCCCTTCTGTGATTAAAAAAAAACCACATAATCCTTTCAAATTGAAAAGAAAGGGCGACATTCTCTGAAGTTTAAAACAAGGAAAACAAAAGATTACTGAGAAGCTAGTTCACCTGATTGAGCTGGAGATGAGGTTGAATGGAATTGGAAGGTGCATTTGTGACGGGGATGGTGGGGGGTCGGTCATTTAAGTGTTATTTTCAAATTGAAGGAAAAGACCAGCGATTTAAATTATTCTCATCAACCAGGTTGGCTGCAACTGTAGCCATGAGGTGTATAAGTATGAGATAGGGAGAGCACATTGGCGATAAGATGAGAAACTACATAAAGAACACAGGTACTACTGGAAATCGATGGCTAGTGCATGATTGTGGCCTTGATTGGATCAATAAATTATGTGTCATGTTGAGGTGCTTTGTTCTGGCAGTAAAGGAGGGGGGAACAATAAGGAATAACATGATGTGGGTAGACTGATTCCTCTTTTCTCTGCATTGCTTGTGTGTATTGCTGAATGCTGGCCCTTCTTGTTCTCCAATAATGCCATTAATAGTGGTGAACAGCCACCTTCTTCAGAGAACCATAGCATTCTTGCACTGAAGGTACTCCAACATTGCTGCCCTGGCACTGCAAATCACCCAGAACACACAAGAGAAAAACCATGTTCTAAGTGCAGATGTGATATGATTTGGAGTCCACCTCGCAGAACAAGTAATAGGACGTCATAAAAAAGGAAAGAGCTGCTGGAGAAACTCAGCAGGTCATTAATAGGTAAAAATGGCCAGACATCCTCTGGACCCTTTATCCTGTCTCTGTCAAGTGTCCTGAACCAAAGTGTTGACAAGACGATGTCTGAACTGGTGATTTCCTCCAGCAATTTATTACTTGCTCGAGATTCCTGCACTTACAGTCTTTGTACTTCTCGGATGAGGGAATGTTGCCTCCGTCCCGTTGACAAGTCCATAGTTCGGGGTGGCCAAAATGCAACTCAGGAGCCACATGCAGCTTTTTGACATGTAATGTGTGGCCTGCATGTTGGCTGGAGGAGGTACCAGCACATCTGAAGCCTCCCCAGGGTACTCCAAATCCCTGCAGATAAACCAGGGGGTCCTGGAATGGTCATAGCCTAGGCTATGTGACAAGGAGAGGAATGAAGGAGTGGGCGCTGTCGGAATGACCCCTGTGCCACAAACATGGGGTGTGCAGTAGGAGGGTCGGGAAAAGCTGAGGGTAGGCACAGAGGTCAGGAAGCTGGGCTTGGATCAGGAAAGCTCTGTTGAGGAATGCCCTGTCCCAAAGGTGGGATGTCTGTCCAGGCACTCTGGCTGGGGGAAGCAAGTTGATGGAGAGGCTGGAGGGGTCCATAATGAGGACCCCATCTAGGTCCCAAGCCAGGGCAGAGCTGGAGCTGGCAGCAGCAGTGAAGATCCTGTCAGTGACCACGGGCAAGTCCTGGCCCCACCAGATAGAGAGACATCACCAGGCAGTGCAGGGATTAGACCACTCTATACCCAATCCTCCACTCCCAGCAGTCATTCACTCCAACCTGCTGGTGAGTGGGAAGAGAAGAGCAGAGGATAGGACTGGGAGGAGCAAAGCTGTGGCCCTCTGACTCTCTGTTCTAAGCGGACGGCCTTCAATCCTGAAGTTGTGCCTTCTTGTCCTTGACTCTCCCACCATGGGAAACAACCATTCAGAATGTTTCAATGAGATCTCCCTCAGTCTCTTGGCATGGTTCAAGAAATTAAGTGACTGCAGTGTCTAAAATTCTCCTGCTCCAGCCGTAATTAGGAACCTTGTGTAGGCCATTTACCAATCAATGTCTCAGTCTGGGATGATAGTGAGCAATAGTGTGTACTGGCATCACTAGGGGGTTGCAGGGGGTGTAGACCACACCGGATGACACCATCAGATGGGGTGACACCAAAATGAGAGCCTATAAAATTTCTGTGTTTCAGAAAAAAAATGTTTTAATAAAAATATCCCTGCAGTTAGTTATAACAACAAAAACATTTTTCATAAACCCAGCTTACATGTATCAATATACCTACAAGGCTAAAACTCAATACTAATTTACTTTTTGAACCTTCTAATATCTCCAGTCAGAGCTGTCATTTATTACCCAATTACAGTGATGCTTCGAATCACATAGTTTCGTCTGCACTCGCTACAAATACACCTTGTTGCGTTCTTTGCTGCCGTCTATATGATATTGTAATTTAAAGATGTAATTTAAATTTTGCTAGTTGTTTATTTCACTACTATTGCCATTACATTCAGTGAGATACAGGAATTATGATCTACGAAAAACATTACTAAGGATTCTGTATGGAGTGGAATGGGAGGAAGTCCATGGTTGACATCATGAGTTAAATATAGAAACATAGAAAATAGGGGTAGGATAGGGTATTTGGCCCTTCAAGCCTACACCGCCATTCATTTTGATCATGGCTGATCATCTACTCAGTACCCAGTACCTGCCTTATCCCAATACCCCCTGATCCCCTTAGCCACAAGGGCCAAATCTAACTCCCTCTTAAATATAGATAAGAAAGCGGCTTCAACTACTTTCTGTGTCAAAGAATTCCACAGATTCACCACTCTCTGAGAGAATTTATTTTAGCATCTCAGTCCTAAAAGACTTCCTCCTTATCCTTAAACTGTGACCACTGTTTCTGGTTTTCCCCAACATCAAGAACAACCTCCCAGCCTGTCCAATTCTTTAAGAATATTACACTTTTCTATAAGATCTCCCCTCAATCTTTTAAATTCCAGTGAGTATAAGCCTGGAAGATCCAGCCTTTCTTCATATGTAAGTCCTGCCATCCCTGGTAATCATCTAGTGAAGCTTTTTTGCACTCCTCTATGGCCAGGATATCTTTCCTCAGATAAGGAGACCAAAACTGCACACAATACTCTGGTGTCTCACCAGGGCCCTGTACGGCTGCAGTAAAACCTCTCTGCTCCTTTACTCGAATCCTCTTGCTATGAATGCCAACACACCATTTGATTTCCTTGCTGCCTACTGTACCTGCACGTCCACTTTCAATGACTGGTGCATAGCGACACCCAGGTCTCATTGCATCTCTCCTTTTCCTAATCGGACACCATTTAGGTAATAATCTTCTCTCCTGTTCTTGCCTCCAAAATGGATAACCTCACATTTATCCAGATTATATTGCATCTGCCATGCATTGGCCCACTCACCTAACTTGACCAAGTCACCCTACATCCTCTTAGCATCCTCTACACAGCTAACCCTGCCACCCAGCTTCAAGCCATCTGCAAACTTGGAGATGCTGCTTTCTGTTCCCTCATCTAAGTCATTCATATATATTGTAAATAACTGGGGTCCTAGCACTGAGCCTTGCAGTACCCCACTAGTCACTGCCTGCCATTCTGAAAAGAACCCATTTATTCCTACTCTTTGCTTCCTGTCTGTTAACCTCTCTATCCACCTCAATACCATCCCTCCTATACTGTGTGCTTTAAGTTTGTACACTAATCTCCTGTGCAAGACTTTATCAAGTGTTCTGTAAGTCCAGATATACCACATCCACTGGTTCTCCCTTATCCACTCTACTAGTTACATCCTCAAAAAATTCTATAAGATTCATCAGACATGATTTTCCCTTCATAAAACCATGCTGACTCAGTCTGATGATATCACTACTTTCCTAATGTGCTACATTACATCTTTAATAAGTGACGCTAGCATTTTCCCTACTACCGATGTCAGGCTCGCTGGTCTATAATTTCCCGTTTTATCTCTCCCTCCCTTCTTAAAAAGTGGGGTCACGTTTGCCACCCTCCAATCCTCAGGAACTAATCCAGAATCTAAAGAGTTGCCATACTGGGTGACACCAGCCTTAGTAACGCCCTTGTAGTGATGGCATTCAGTGTAACGGGCAAATGGTGAAGTGTCCAGAATTCCCATGGCACGTCCAAGTAGTGTTGTTGCATTTGGATAATGCATCTCTGTTGGCGCTGTTCATGGAACGTCTCCCACTTAGTCTGCTTCCATTCTCCCTCCATCTAATCACCAAGTAAATAATGATTCCTTTAGATAGCACAGGGATCGTCTCTGCTGATCAGAAATGTTTTATGGGTGTGTAGCTCACACAAAAGGAATTGCATTTTCAAGATTTATTTTGACAGGGGAGGTGCTAGCTGCATGTTTCTTTGCGGTCAGAAGTCCTGCTCCAATTTCTTTTTACTTCTGTTCAAGGTGAAATTTATTTGAATGAGCCCACTAAACTCTCATAAAAAAAAAGAAAGGTTCATCATTCATTTTTTACTACTTAACAAGAATGATTTTTAATTGATCTAGACCAGACATTCTCAACAGGGGTCACAGCACATTTAGGTAAAAGCTTTATTTTCTATTCACCTCATGTAACATGAATATTTTTAATGTTTTGTTTTTACGTAGTAGGTAGGAGAGAAGCATGTAAGAAACTTGACTGCTTCTCAGGGAAGGGGCCACAGGGTCGGCATCATGCGGGGCATTTGCGGCCTGTGCCCTCCCAAATGAGTTATTGTGCCCCCCCCCACCCACCCACCCACAATACTAGCATCACGGGGTGACATAACAAAGTGGGTGTCACCAAAATGAATCACTTGGATTTGTCAGGAAGCACGTACGTCTTCTATGCTGGAGGGAGGGGGAAGTGTGAAGCCAGAGGCCCCTCTGCTGACTGAGTTCTCAAACGACAGTTTGTGCCCCCCCCCACCCCCATCATTAGATTTGTCTGACATCAAATCTGGAAGGGGCCACATAAACTTTGAGCAGAGTCCTGGTGGGGTGGGGTGGTCATAGCCAGGAAAAAAAGGTTGAGAATGGCTAATTTAAACAAATCAAATATAATTTCTGAATGAATTAAAACATTTTTTTTTTCCAATTTTGTAATGATCTCCAGAGTACACAAGCTGTCAAGAGACTATCAGGGCAGCAATGGTCAGGACTTAGTTTTCATAATAAGGAGCATGGTTATCAGTTGTAACTTGTCCTACTTTACAAAATCCCTATGACAGCGAGGCCAGATGCTGAGTCACCACAAAGGTTAAGTGCAATTGTGGGATAAATGGGATCCAATGCAATCTGGCCAAATATATCCATGGATGTGACAGACGATGACATCTTACAGGATACGAAAGATATCAGCAATATTACATTGAGATGATCCCTGTTCTAATTTCATCCTCACTGATGACTGAGATAGGGTCATACATCCATTCTGACTGATACTGAGGGAATTAAAGAAACATGCTAACAGCTCTGTTGAATTTGACCCAGATCACAA
Organism: Narcine bancroftii; assembly: GCF_036971445.1. Lineage (NCBI taxonomy): Eukaryota > Metazoa > Chordata > Chondrichthyes > Torpediniformes > Narcinidae > Narcine > Narcine bancroftii. The sequence goes on from NC_091482.1 coordinate 23,706,684, forward strand.
GATGGAAATGGCCCACAGTCTGCTGTGACACAGGCACTGCACACCAGTGTGGCTCATTAGTGTCTCGAAAAGTAATCAGACAACCAGATGGCTGAGCAGCACTGGAGATGTTCAATAAAGCACAATATCCAATCAGAAAGTACCTTTCACAATTCTTTCAGTGCTTAACATGTAGGAGAACACAAGGCGACCTGTCAAGGATTGACATTAATGGGAAAGGGAGCCACAGGCTCCCGACAGTCCACTGACTGTGGGGTGATATGGTAGCCGCAACTTTTGGGAATTCAAATGAAATTGATCTATGACACTACAGAAAGGTAGGGAGGTGAATGGCTGCTTGACATCTTCACAACAAAAGAAGCTTGTTGGTGGGTCATCTTATAGTTGGTTATTGTGGACTTCAGGAGAACACAAACCAGTGCTCATCGAGGGGTCAGCACTGGAGAGGGTTAAGAACCTCAAATTCCTGGGTGTCAACATCTCCAAGAATCTGTCCTGGAGCCTCCACGCTGATGCAATCACGAAGAAGGCTCACCAGCGGCTATACTTTGTGAGAAACCTGAAGAGATTCAGTATGTTCACTGAAGACTCTCTTAAACTTCTACAGGTATACCATGGAGAGCATTCTGGCTGGTTGCATCACTGCCTGGTACAGAGGTGCTCAGGACAAGAAAAAATTACAGAGGGTTGAAAAGTTAGCCACCAGACTTCACTCCATCAAGGATCTCCTCAAGTGATGGTGTCTTAACAAAGCAACCTCTCTCCTCAAGGACACTCTTCACTACCATCGGGGTAAAGGTACAGGAACCTGAAGACCTGATCACTCAACGGCTCAAAGACAGTGTCTTCCCCTCTGCTATCATATTCCTGAATGAATAATGAACCAAAGAAACTTCTTTACTTTGTCTTTTTCTTACATTCTTTTTATTTATTTTGTAATGTAATGTTTATAATATTAGCACTGTGAAGATGGTGCCGCAAAACAATGATTTTTGTGGCATGTTCATGACAATAAATTTGGATTCTATTTACCTCTCACAGAATGCATACAGTGAGTGCTTTTTCTTTGAAGACTCGTTCCTTTGCTTCAGTTTGTGAGGTAATCTAAGAAATTAGACATGTGATTGGTTATGTTAGATCTGTAGAACACTGACCTACTGACAAGGTTTGCCAGTGTGCGGCAAAATCCATAGCACCTTGAAAGTGAAAAGGGTTTATAAAAAGCCTAGCATAGGTTTTGAGTATAAGAGTGGGTCCAGCATGTTGCAGTTGTACACACACAGTTTTGTGTACAGTTCTGGGTGCCACATTAGAGAAAGCATGTGGTAGCACTGCAGAACGTGAAGAAAAGATTCACCAAAATGTTGCATGAAATGGTGTGCTGCAATCTTAATGGATGTCTACAATATCTCACTCCATTTCAACAGGCCTCAATCGTACCTGTGCCCATTAGCACTCAAATCCACAGTGATGAAATGTCTTGAAAGGCAAATCAGTTCCTGTCTGAGCGGCGATGTGGATCAATTCCAATTTTCCCACCGCAGCAACAGGTCGGCAGCAGATGCCACCTCATTGAGTCTACACAAAGCCCTGGAACACGTGGACAGCAAAAAGGAGCAATAAGTCAGCTCACTGGAGGGAGATAAAAAATTTGGCTGAATGACATACTAATAACAACCTCACACTCAATATTCCTCAGGGGAATCAGAGGAAGATAGGGTGAGAAAATTTAAATTCCTGGGAGTCACTATGTCAGAGGGCCTTTCCTGGACCCAACACACAAATGTCAATGTGAAGACAGCACATAAGCGCTTCTACTTCCTGAAAACCCTTGGCAAACTTCTACAGACATGTAGTGTGCTGACCACCTGCATCACGAACTAATATGGGGGCACCTATACCTCTGAGCCAAAAACCCTGGCAAAAGGTAGTGGACACAGCTCAGTACATCACAGGCAAAACTCTCTCCACCATTGAGAAAATCTGCAATCGGAAGGCAGCAATAATCATCAAGGATCCACACCATGCTCAGTTCTCACTGCCACAAGACTCTTATCACCAGGTTCAGGAAGAGCTGATACCCCTCCACCATCAGACTCCTCAATAACAAACTCAAGCAGAGACTCTTAAATTACAAATTATTATTTATTCCTGAATTGTTTTTCTGAATTGTATAGTTAGTTTGTTTACATTTTTCTTTATATTATTTTCTTTTGTATACGTATCTTTTCTTGAGGTCAAATTTTTTGTACTACTGATAAGTAGAAATTCTGCCTGGCCCGCAGAAAAGAAGAATCTCAGGGTTGTATGTGATCTCATGTATGTATTCTGACAATAAAACTGAATTTTGAAACTTTGATAGGCTGGCTTTATTTTCACTGCAACGTAAGAGATAATGTTACGAAGGTTTTCAAAATTATGAGGGGCATAGATGTGATAGAGTCTAAAACTAAAATGAATACATTTAAGAGGGGATAAATTTATGGAGATCTGAGTGGTAAGTTTTTTCACACAGAATGTGGTAAATATTTTGAATAAGCTGCTAGAATAGGTACTTGGCACAGGGTACCATTACAATATTTAAAATGAATTTGAACCAGGATATAGTTGTGAATAGTGAAAAAAAATAAACTAGCCAATGCTTTATGATTTATTTTTCACTATTCACAACTATATCCTGGTGCCTATAATACTCTGCACCTATGTAAATGTGCAGACTGTATTAAATTAAAAAAAAGACTGCTTTAGGGAGAATTAACCATGTGGAATTATAATGCTGTGGCAGTAAATGGTTATGTTTAGTTACTAAATATTACTACATCCAAGATAAATAGGAATGGGAAGAGAGGAAGGGTATTGGAAGTATTGATTGAAGAGAATATTGCATTTGTGCATAGAGTGGAAGTCCTGAAGTGGTCAGGGACATGATCCAGAGAAGCTCAGGAGTCAGAGGGCAGGATAACAGCCACAGTTTCTCCACTGGTCCAAAAATGAATCCTCTCATGACTAATCTCTGCTTAGTTCACATTAAGAACGATGTCCTCTTGTTCATATTGCCTCTCATTCTTCCTACAGACATTTTGTAATTTGTATTTTTTTGCACGATGTGTCACTCGCCAGGTGTTCGCCTATTGCTCCTACCTCCCTATATTTTCCTCACAGTTCACTCTTCTTCCAAGTCTTGAGTAAAATGCCAATGGGGAAATTGTGCTCTGGATGCCCAAACCTGATGAGAAAACAGGAGTTTTGGACTGAATTTCTGGGAACATCACCATCCAGATTTTTGTGAGAGCTGAGATTCAATGCAAGGGTCTTTAGATTATTGGGACTACTCCAAAGATCTAGTGGGCAAAATAGAGGGCAGCATATCCGTAGGCAATTCAAGAGATGTGAAAATAAACCATAGGGGAGTTCCAATATTCATAAAGGTTGGGATGGTGAAGGGCAGAGAGGGAGAGGAGGACATTTCAAAGGGTGTTCAGGAAAAATCCCTTGACCAGTCCATTTCTGATGCAACAAAGATGGGGCCTTGTGAAAATTGGTTCTAGGGAATGATAAATGCTGAGAAGAACCTCTATTCCAGGGAGAATACTTGGGCAGCAATAATGATATAGTCACAGCTTTAGAATAGCTGCATTCAGAAAATGGACCACCCTGAAGTAGGAGCTCCCCAAGGTTTCCTGAATCACAGCGAAGTTAAAGCATGGAGGAAGACCATTCAGATCACTTCTGCTTACTAGGTTCCCTGGATAATTAGAATCAAAGGTTACAGGGCTTGTCATAGAAAATGCAGAGGAGATTAAAAATTGAACTAAGAGGGACCAAGAGTAACTATGAGAAAAGATGGGCAGTAAACATAAAATGGAATCCATAAGCATATAAGCAGATGGTGCTGATCACAGATCAGATGGAAGATCTGTTCATGGAGGAGGCTGAAGGCAAGGCCAGGATATTAAATGAGGATTTACGAAGAAGATGATGCAGCTGGAGTCTCAGCAAAGAAGTTGTGGGATTTTTGGGTAATTCAAAAATGATAAAGTATTTAGAGCGGCATTAAGATTAAAATTAAAACCACGTCCCAAGAGCTACAGGATGTTAGAGAAAAAAATAGTGGAGCTATTGACCATATTCTCAAGTGCACGGGGTGTTATTTAAAACTAGAGGATTGCCAAAATTAAACCTTGGTTCCAAAAACTGGATAAACCCAATAATCGAAGAATGATCAATTTATTGTCAATGGTGGAAAGCTTCCAGAAATAACAGAATTTGCTTGTACATATGTGGATTGAATGGGAAACAGCCACTCGCATTTCTTGAGGTAAATCATATTTAATAGGTGAGAAAACATTTTCATAAAATAAAATGGGTGACAGAAATATGGCTGATCTGGTAATACATAAATTTTCAAGTGACATTCCAGAAAGTGCTAAATAATGGGCATCGTTAAATTGATAAAAATGGTATGAAAAGGAGAAACAAAAAAATCTGGATGGTGATGTTCCCAGAAATTCAGTCCAAAATTCCTGTTTTCTCATCAGGTTTGGGCATCCAGAGCACAATTTCCCCATTGGCATTTTACTCAAGACTTGGAAGAAGAGTGAACTGTGAGGAAAATATAGGGAGGTAGGAGCAATAGGCGAACACCTGGCGAGTGACACATCGTGCAAAAAAATACAAATTACAAAATGTCTGTAGGAAGAATGAGAGGCAATATGAACAAGAGGACATCGTTCTTAATGTGAACTAAGCAGAGATTAGTCATGAGAGGATTCATTTTTGGACCAATGGAGAAACTGTGGCTGTTATCCTGCCCTCTGACTCCTGAGCTTCTCTGGATCCTGAATCCTCAAAGTGAAGAAGCAATCAGTATTCAGGATGTTATTGAGTACCTTGAGGTCATGCATCTAGAGCACATTTGGTCGTTGTCTAAACAGGGAACATTATGCAGTAGGGGTTGTGAAACGGTTCAGATAATAAAATGGCCAAGGGACTACTGCGGCATAGACCTAGACCATAACATGGGCCAGTATGCATAAAATGAACACAGAAACCTGTACAGCTGCCAAGCTGGGGTGCCTGCCAATGAGGGGTCCGCTAATGAAGGTTCCAATAGAAAGCACATCATTCATTACTCCTTGATTTTGGCAAGTGATTGCAAGTTGCAATATATTGGAAAAGACCAGAGATATAAAGCCAAGATATTGCTCACTTGGACAGCCATGATCACTGACTTTGTCCCTTACCTGGTAGCAGTTCCTGGGAAACTGGTCAGTCCTGGTCACTACAAAATATCTTCAGACACAGCCAGGGATGATATAGACAGTAAGAAAATAACAGTAAGAAAATATTCTCATTAGCAAATCAGTCCAGAATCAAGGACATAAATAGGAATGGTGAAATAATTGAAGGATATGAAGGAGAAATGTATGTGTTAGAATCTAGAATGCACAGCTTGGAGATCAATGGGGCAGATGCCACATAGCATTCAAAAAGGAATCAGAGAAGTACTTCAAAGAGAAAAAGAATTACCAGGACTGAGGGGTAAAGTAGAAGCAGCTCAATTGTTATTTTGTCAAGCTAACACAATCCTCCAAGTCAACCAATCAATATCACTGTCCTCTCCCAGACCAGCATCCCCATTTGGTCAGGCATTTACACTCGCTGGACCATGTTGTTGCATATCCAACTCCAAGCTCCAGGAATAGGCGCACTATTCCAGATTCTTGCATAGGAAGAGATTGTTGTGGGCACACCGAGCCTCTGTGAATTAATCTAAAATGCCCTCTGACTCCTGAATCCTCAAAGTGAAGAAGCAATCAGTATTCAGGATGTAATTGAGAACCTTGAGGTCATGCATCTAGAGCACATTTGGGCATTGTCTCAACAGGGAAGATTATGCAGTTCCCACATTGGTCTCATTAGCCACCTCAGAGCCCACAAATCTAGAATGGAAGTCAGTCATCCTGAATCCTGAAGGAGTGTTTAAGATGGGATGAAGAGATCCAAATGGTTTCCCTCCAGGTTGTAACTGTTCTGTGCTTCTGCAATTTGGGGAAACCTCAAAGTGTTCCACAGCCGTTCAAGTGTTCTTGAAATGTAGCCATTGCCGCAATGTAAGGAGTGCAGCAGACTGTGCACAATGAGCTCTAACAAACACCACCACAATGATAGCCAGGTTATTTGCTCTGACTTTTTACAAGAGCTAAATATTGGTCAGGATGTTGGGGCAACTCTACTTCTCTTGACCAAATTAGCCTTTATTTTCACCTGGGAGAGCATAGCCTCAGACACACAAAAAAAATGGCACCTTCGGCTCTGTCCATTCTGCATTGGAATGTGGTGCTCAAATCTCACTAGTGGGCCTCCTCTACGTAAAGACTCTGCAGAAGGAACGGAAAATTGTGAGCAGCATGCATTCTAGTAGAGTCAGTCTTTGGAGGTTTTTGGTCATGCCTGGCTTGCGTCTGTGTGTGCAACTAATGCACTCATCCCTGGCTGTGTCTGAAGATATTTTGTAGTGACCAGGACTGACCAGTTTCCCAGGAACTGCCACCAGGTAAGGGACAAAGTCAGTGATCATGGCTGTCCAAGTGAGCAATATCTTGGCTTTATATCTCTGGTCTTTTCCAATATATTGCAACTTGCAATCACTTGCCAAAATCAAGGAGTAATGAATGATGTGCTTTCTATTGGAACCCTCATTGGCAGGCACCCCAGCTTGGCAGCTGTACAGGTTTCTGTGTTCATTTTATGCATACTGGCCCATGTTATGGTCTAGGTCTATGCCATTTTATTATCTGAAATAACTGTAACAGTTACAGCTCTATATGGACAAACACAGCATACCTGAACGTTACGGTTCTCTCAAGCAACATGACCACAGGAGGGGAAAATCAGCACCGTGACCTTTCATTTAGTTATATTGGATCAGGTCATTTTTACATTAAAAAGAAAAGATGAACGATTATAAATTATTACCAGAAATGTAGTGTAGCAAAACTGTTCTAACATTTACTCATTACAGTTTACTATCAAACTTGCTGCTTCTGGATACGAGGCAAAATATGCTTATTGAACTTTAGGAGAACATGAAGGTCTGCAGACACCATGGTTGCAGTAAAAAGACAATGCTGGAGGAATTTGGCTGGTTATACAGTGTACTTTGTATCTCGTGAAGCAGATGAAGGGCTCTGGCAGACTCCTTTGGATAGAGTTTTCTTCCAAAGAATCCCATCCCTCGCCACAATCGTCCAGCAGGATGAACCATAACCTTCGTCGCAGCCATTTGCTTCAACTATTCTGAAGCATTACTTGACGTATATTCATCACCACTGCATGGGTTCCTGCAGTGGTCATGTGTCTTTGTCTTTGCTATATAAGGTGCACTGTTTGAACTGTTGAGTTTCTCCAGCATCGTGTTTTTTATTGAACTTCAGTTTTTTAAAATTATATTGTGGACAATTTGACTGCGGTAAAAAGGGTAATTTAATATGTTGCCTCATGGGCAGAAGGGGTTGTTGTCAGGCTGCAACTCTAAATTAAATGAAAACTGAAGTGCAGATTCTTATTTTTTTATTGCTCTGCTCGAGTGAAGGCCATTTCATTAAGGATAAATTAACTGCTCCATATTGTTTTGTTGCATAGGTGAGAGGACTCTTTGCTATGATTTCTGCATGAACCATCCTGTCACCAACGAGCCCTTAAAATCCTTCATGTAGTTTCATGCGTTGAAATTGAGAGGGTTGATGTACTCAGTTCAACTGAATGAAGGTCATAGATTCTTTGTTTAATAAAAGGCATGTATGAACTTGATTCTCGTGTATACTGAGATGCATCAGCAATTAATACATAGATTTGTGTTTTGGTTGACGATACAATGTATTAACGATGCAGTCCCAGTGCAGCAGTGTATCAGGCATGCTGCCAGGAAACAGCCAAGCAGAGGAGGTCAATTCATTGAAATGTTCTCACTATTTCAGATTGAGGTGGTAGGAACCCATGCAGTGCTGACGAATATACGTCAAGTAATGCTTCAGAATAGTTGAAGCATATGGCTGCGACAAAGGTTACGGTTCATCCTGCTGGAAGATTGGGATTCTTTGGAAGAAAACTTGATCCAAAGGGGATAGAGTAGTGTGATGGGTTGACACTTATAAACTAAACCTGGGAACTGAACCTGCAAAGAAATTGACCAGGACTTTTAGTTTGCAAAATGTTGCCATGGTGAACAATGAAAATGTGGAGCTCTATTTTAATACGTTCTTTATTCCTCTTCACTGACTACTCAGAACATCAAAGTAGTACACTTCATCAAGTAGTGACCTTTATAAATGGGTCAATGGGCTGTTTTGTTTTCATGGCAACAATTAAATGTGGCAAGCGTAAGGCATCAAGTCTCGTTGAATATTCATACAAGGTGGGCTACCGTCAAACATTTCCTTTCAAACAGCATACATCTGAGACTTTCTTCTCAGCTTCCAACTGCACACAACAGGAGGCAGTTTATGTGGATAAAGACCTTGAACTCACTGCAGGCAACCTCTGAAGACAATGGAGATAGATATTAGATTGGTGGAGGAAGAGGTAATACTTCTTAGCAGGAATATCTTCCAGCACATTCTCATTGTTTGTATCAGTAGCAGGAGAATTGGGGCAAATTGGTGGGTTGTGCATTGATGAATCTGGAGGCCCATGGACTGTAGTCTTTGATCTGTCTGGAGATTTGAAGTATCTTCAACAAATCACCACCTTGCTCATTTAGAATCAGATTACTGTATTTCTATTCACCAGTGATGTTGTTTGGTTAAAGTTTACATGGAGACTGGCTTGAGGCAGTGGGGTTCACTTTGTAAGGAATAGGGATTCCACCTGGCCAATCACTACATATTAATTGCATGAAATGTTTTGGTTAGGTAATCGCGACAAGTCAAGTTTATTGTCATCTGATTGTGAAAGTATAAACTGATGAAACAGCGTTCTCCGGTCCTCGGTGCAAAACACGCAGACCCACAACCAGACATAACACACATGCAGACAAATAATACATATGCAGGGCAAGTCCATATTAATAAATAAATAATATTTTGTACAAATGACAGTCTCAGATGGTTAGTGTGAGCAGTCCCTTTGGTTGTTCAGCATTCACAGTGCACATTGGAAATTCCTCAGCCTAATGGTGCTGGCTCAGATACTCCTGTATCTTTTCCCCGATGGGAGCAGGTGAAAGATGTTGTGTGCAGGGTGGAAGGGGTCCTCAATGATTTTGAGACAATAAACCTGGTGCATCACATAAGTGGGGGGGGGGGGGGGGGGGAGGGTGGTTGTGGCTTAAGAATACTCCAGTGATCCTCTCTGCCACTCTTATGGTCCTGTGGATTCATTTCTCTGTAGCAACTGTTCCACACCGTGATGCAGCTGGCCAGGATGCTCTCGATAGAGCTCCTATAGAAGGTTGACGTTATGTGGCTGGTAGACTTGCCCCCTTCAGTCTTCTCAGGAAGTGAAGTCTCCGTTGTGTCTTCCTGACAAGTGAGGAGATGTTCAGTGTCCATGATAGATCATTAGTTAGGTGAACTCCAAGGAACATGGTGCTCCCCACTCACTCTATTACAGAGTTGTGATGTGTAGTGGAGCGTGGTCATTCCTGGTCCTCCTGAGGTCCACGATCATCTTGTCCACGTTGAGACTCAAGTTGCTACTCTTGCACCATTTCGATTAAGATCTTAGATCTTAATTTAAGATTGAAGGGGGAAAATTATAAGGGGAACATGAGGGGAAATTTCTTTATGCAAAGGGTGGTGGGGATGTGGAATGAGCTTCCGACAGACGTGGTCGAGGCGGGATCATTGGTTACATTTAAGGAAAGACTAGATAGTTACATGGATAGGAGAGGACTGGAGGGGTATGGACCGGGTGCTGGTCAATGGGACTAGGAGGGTGGGGATTTGTTACGGCATTAACTAGTAGGGCCAAACTGGCCTGTTCTGTGCTGTAAGTGGTTATATGGTTATATATGGTTATATGGTAACTCTTCCCTGATGAGTTGCTGACGAGGCCAACTATGAGGTAATTCAGAGCATGACAACAATGGAACCTAGATGAGTAAAACACGACAGTCCGCAGACGCCGTGATTGAAATAAAAACACAATTCTGAAGAACTCAGCAGGTTAAACTGAGCATTTTACATAGCAAAGATGAAGATACATAACCATTGCTTCTGACCTGAGTCTTTCATCATTGTATGAGCAAAATCTAGGCAGGCACATGAATAAAATGGTAGGAAGAAGAGGTAACAGGTGGATAAGGGAGGGAAAGCACAATAGCAAATAGGGTGGGATTAGGAAGAGACAGAGAACAGGGAGTGGACTAGCAGAAACTGGAGAAGTCAATGTTAATGCCAAATGGTTGGAGAGTTCCCAGATGGAATATTAGGTGGTTCTCCTCCAATTTACCAGTGACCTTGGTTTGGCAGAGCATGAGGTCATGGACAGACATGTTAGCGTGGGAGTGGAGCGCAGAATTGAAACGGATTGGAGCTTAAATAATGCGCCGAATTTGGAAATTTCAGAAACGCAGAAAATTTGTAGTCCTTTTGCAACCATTTTTCATGAGGAAACTAATAAAAATGTTTGAACACTGACAGTCAGCTATTCAAATATATTTCCACAGTGATGAAGGTGATCTGCAGTTCATTTTTCAGCGCAGAATGAATCTCAATCACTCTAAACCAGTGAGGTACAGCCTGTGTAGCCAGTTATCCCCAGGCAATTCCAAACACTAGTGCTTGGATCTGAACAGGCAAGAATAGATGTGAGCACATTGCCTCTACAATTCACATTCCCTGCATTCAGGTTGCAGCAATCAAAGAAAATAGCTTTAAGTCATCATTTTCTGAAAGACTCACTCCTCACTGATTTTAATGGTCCTTCTCTTATGGAGAGACTTAAAATAATATATAACGTATCTCCATCATGAAAAGTACTAAATGTCAAAGTGTGCATCGACGTACAATCTGTATCAAGTCTGTACTCTAATTAAGTTCTTGCACTTTTAAGCAGAAACACGTTAAAACTATCTAAAAAAGTTAGAATAGATCCAGATTCAGAAATGTTGTTTTGTGTACAACCTCATCAAGGAGAAACCCAGCCAAATGCACTCCAGCATTCTGCATCGGTTGCCCCCATTCATATAATTATGGGTATATACCACAATAATATTTCCAAGTAAATTACATTGTTTGCAGTGCTGTCTTCTTCAAATATGTTTGCCCTTAAGGTATATAAATAATTATAACAAAACAGTTACACTCACAGCAACAGGGCACTATTCCAAATTACTCATCCCACATTTGTCAGAATTTTGTACCATAATAAATGACTTTAATATACAAAATGATAAACATTTGAAATCTCAATCTCCATTCCCTTCACAGCTTCTAGAATCTTATTTTGTGCTTAAAATGTAATCAAACTATTTCTTTAACAAGGGTTCTTCTTAGAATAAATCTCTTTGAGATATTATCTGATCATTAAGGGTCTAACATAATTCTTTAAACTGAATTGTTTTGCAAGGGAACGACACTTTATCTGGGAAATCTCCACCCTCCTGCAAATCACAAAGCTAAAAGATTTATTTAGATAAATTCAAGTAAAGAAAGAAACTTGTTGATAGATACTAAATAATTTATCTAAAATAATGTTATTTACAAAAAGTTGTGGAACACTTGCACAAATTTGATCCTGACTTTAAATATAAATTCTATTCTTTCATAGAACATTGGTTACTAACGAATATTGGCCTGAAAAGTGGCAGATGGAGTTCAATCCAAGTAAGGGTGAGGTGATGCATTTTGGTAGGTCAAGCCTAAAGGCAGAGTAAGGTAGACAGTAAGCCCCTTTTTCCAGGACAAGTCTGTAGAAAGTGAAGGGAGTGGTGGTGGAGGCTGGAACAATAGTTACATTTAAGAGACTCTTAGTCAGTCACATGGATGAAAGAAAAATAGAGGGTTACAAGATAGGGAGAGTTTAGGGTTTTTTTTGGTAGGGATATATAGACCAAAGGGCCTGTACTACGCTGTAATTTTCTGTGTTTTATGTAAGTAGCCACTGTCAATGCCCCATTTCTGCTCTTGGCTGTACAATCGATCCTCATGAATTTGCTCCATGAGCCTTCATGAATGTCCAAAGGAAGATCCTTGTAGACTGGACTGTCATAAAACTGATTAAAATTTCTTTTAATAACAGTGTGCTGCCAGCACACTAGATAGAACTATCCGACACAACCAACGTGAGCTGGCTAACATCATCATTAGAGAATTATTTTTAAATTTAGACATAGAGAGCAGTAACATGGCCATTTCAGCCCACGTCCAACCCAATTAATTAACCCCCCCACCCCCTGGTACATTGCAATAGACCAGTACAAAGGCCCAACTCTGAGAAGAGTTGGCTTCATTTTTCCACTTCCCTGCAATTCTTCATTGGAACAGAAATCCATTCAAAAGCTACAACTGAGACTGTTTCCATCGATCTATCTGGAAATTTAGGCCAAATCTGAGCCATTCAATGTTTTTTTTTAAAAACTGGACATTGTCACTGTGCAACTTTTCTAATCCCCTAAGTTTCTGAACACTGGTTATCGACACTTCAGCCATTGGAAACTATGTACTTCATTCAACTCTTTAGGATTTGAAATACTTCTATCAAATCTTTTACTTATTTTCTGCTCTGATGAAAACAATTCCATCTTTTCCATAGTAATTATTGAGAGAAATGTCCTTTAACACTTCAGTAAGATGTAATTAAGTACCCTTCCCTCTCACCCACCTGCATGCATGTGCACGGGCACAGAGTAAAACCCAAAAGCCTGCAGACCGATTGAAGTAAAACCATTATGCTGTAGCAACTCAGCCGTTCAAACAGTGTGTTTTATATAGTAAAGATAAGGATACATAACCAACATTTCGGGCTTGAGCCCTTCATTAAGGCATTACATTCTTTGATCTACACATGCACATGCACACGAATCTCTTCTTACCATCCATATCCAACCTCTGCATGATGATGGCAAGTTCCACCTCACTAGGCATGTAGCCCAGGGATCTCATGGCCATGCCCAACTCTTGCTTTGAAATGAACCCATTGCCATCACGATCCAAAACTCGAAAAGCTTCTCTTATTTCTGTTGAAATACACAAAACAAACATTAACAGTTCAAGTCTAAGAAAGTTGCATACATCCAATGTATTTAAAACAAATCTCAGGATGCCTCAGATCTTGTTTGGGCTCCCACATTCTTCTGAAGAGTTGTGAAAATAATATGGGGGAAAAAATGGGAGCTTACAAGAAGTCCCACGAACAGGAGTGAAATAATGAACAGATATTCACTCTGCAGAGAGATGGTATGGTAGCATAGGTTACTGCACAGTGAGATAGAATGCAGAATCTGTGATCCAAAAACCTGCACAACAATTGGAATTTAATTAAATAAACAGGAAATGTGATTAAATAAGCCTGTTAGCCAATGTGAAACAATTGGGTTACTATAAAACTTATCTACTCCAGTATAGTTTTTCATGCTGTTTGGCTGATGTGACTCCAGACCTGCAATGAAATCAACTCCTAAAAGTCCTTTTAATTCAGGAGCCAATCGAGAAGCACAATAAATTCTTGCATTGACTATAACACCCACATCCCCTGAATGCATACGAATGATCATCCTACTTTCTTCTTACCACTCTGCTGCTCCAAAAAAAGAAATGAAGAGTTTCTTCAGTGGGCTGTTTAAGAACAAAATCTTAACCAGGGGCACACATGTACACACCCACTCCCCTCCAACCCCCCCCCCCCCCCGTACATGCACGCCTGAGTTCCCCATTGTGACGTTTCTTTTATTACAATAAAGAAACTTGGGTTCTTTTTAAAACAACTAGATTTATTAACTAAGCAAACAGCACTAAGGACAGAACCCACACAGACTAGACCTGATGTGAAGGTATCCATCTTGAATCTACCCAAGATGCAACATTCCCCAGATGCTATACTCTCCATCTCTGATGGTACCCCTGGTGGTAGAACTCTATCACTACATCCCCTGTTCTTGAGATGCTTAATCTAACATGACATATTAATACATATTCTTTCAATTTAAAGTTCAAGATGAATGTAACACAATGTCAGCAGCACAAACTTTTAAATGGGCAGTTCTTCAAACAGGTCTCATAGCTGGAAACCATCCTGTCAATGTCAGCATTTATCCCTGGCCAATAAACAGCAATTCTGGCCATCCTCTCACATTTTTCCATTCCATGCTCCTTTTCAGAATCTCTTGTCTCAGTGATTGAGGAATGTTAGGTCTGCTTTGTTCATGAATGAGTGAGACAAACACCAGGCTGAGTCGAAATCAGGGTTCTTTGTTCTTTATTACCGGATTGTAACACTTGCGACTAACCATGTTAGTCGGAGAATGCATTCTGCCGTTATCAGCAAAATGGTGATTTTTTATACCCTTGGATATGTGCTTAGAACATCATCATATCATTACTTGTCCAATGACTAAAACTGTTGCTATCCTTTCCCTGCTAGCTTCCTGCCTCTCAATCCATCAATGTCTCTCTTATCTTGTAAGTACAAGGATGCATTCACATCTTGTTACAGCCCTGTACATTCCCATCTCATGATGTTTTACCTAACAGGAGTACAAGGACACCTCCCCTTCTTGTTACTGCCCTGTACAGGGTAACTCCCTACACATTCCCATCTCATGATGTTTTACCTTACAGGAATGACAATTCTGCTCTGTCTGAGTAGAAGCCCATTGACAACATTCAGCTCAGCTCTGATGTTGTAGTAACACAATAAGTTTCCCTGGTGTGTACACCAATTCAAAAACATAATGTTGTAGCTTCATCATCAGTCTTTGGATTCTTGGCAACATTTCACTGAGATTTTATTTTTGATTATCACTATTAATGGCTTGTGGTCTGTCTCTGTCACAAATATTGGTGGACCCTACACATAACTGTGAAATTTCTCGAGTCCATTTCTCGAGTCTAGACACTCTCTTTCTTGATCTGTGCACATCGACATTCAGATGTTGTCATCGTCCTTGATGCGTGTGCCACTGGCTTCCAATCTTCTCCCACAGCCTGAAGTTGTACGGCACCTAATCCATCTTTTGAGGTGACTGTAGATATTTTTGTCCTTCTGGATGTGTCAAAAGCACCAGTTCTCTAGTGAGAATGGTCTAGTCACCCCCATTCTTACTCGTGGTTTTTGGTCCATTGGTCCTGTAACAATTTCCTTAGGAATATTGTTTTGGAAGAGAGGTTTAATATTAATCATTCCCAGCACTCTCAAATGTCCTTTTTGTCATTGAGTCTGAGAATCTCTAAAATTGCTTTCACCTTTCTCTTGTCTGGCTCCACACCTGCCTCTGACAGTTTATTTCCAAGAAAGCTGATTTCCTTCACACAGAACTGACATTTTTTTTTCTGTTTAGCTTTAATCCATGTTCTAGCACTTTGACCAGCCTCTCGTTGTGTTGTTTTTTGTGCGGATACCCATAGGATTATGTACCCCATTTATGCCCTCTATGATGTGCTCCATTGTCCTGTGGAGCACTTCCGGAGCTGAGGAAATTCAGACAGGACTATCCGCCAAACGCTGTATTAAATGTACAGTATTTTGTGCTGTTTTATTTGCTAGAAGCCCTAGGATGCATCCAATTTGGTGAAAAACTTTGCACCAGCCATTTCACTTGTTGGAATCTGATAACGTTCCCTCTTTATATTGGCTTTCAAGTCTTTTGGGTCCATGCACAAGCATAGGTCACCGTTCTTCTTTTTGACACACTATTGAATTCACCCATTTTGTGGGCTCCTCCACTTTTTTTATGACCCCTAGTGCCATCATTCAGTCAAGTTCTTGCTTGAGCTTTTCTTTTAGTGGCGCTGGAACCTGCCTCAGGGCATGCACTTACTGGTCGTGTGTCTTCCTTTAACCGTATCTTAGAGGTGAATGGTAGAACACCAAACCCCTTGAAGATGTCTGGAAATTGATCCAGTATTTCCTCTGTGCTGTCCTGCACATGGTCACTGTTAATGTGAGACACCCTCTTAACTAGGTTTAAGTTTTTACATGTTTTGTCACCAACGAGTGAATAATGTCCATCTGGGACAACTGTAAACACTAAAACGGCATCATCTGCAAAGAGTAGTTCACGGACAAGTTTCTCTTGTGTCTTGGTGTGAGCTTGCAGGCGCCTCAGATTGAAGAGACTGCCATCCGTGCGGTACCGGATGTAAACAGCGTCTTCATTGTTGGGGTCTTTCATGGCTTTGTTCAGCATCATGCTGAAGAAGATTGAAAAGAGGGTTGGTGCCAGAACACAGCCTTGCTTGCTCAAACTACAGGGGAATCACGTTGCTCTCCATTGCAGGCAAAATCTTCGCTAGGATTCTACTAAATAGAATAATACCTAGTGTCGCCGAGAATATCCTCCCAGAATCACAGTGCGGCTTTCGCGCAAACAGAGGAACTACTGACATGGTCTTTGCCCTCAGACAGCTCCAAGAAAAATGCAGAGAACAAAACAAAGGACTCTACATCACCTTTGTTGACCTCACCAAAGCCTTCGACACCGTGAGCAGGAAAGGGCTTTGGCAAATACTAGAGCGCATCGGATGTCCCCCAAAGTTCCTCAACATGATTATCCAACTGCACGAAAACCAACAAGGTCGGGTCAGATACAGCAATGAGCTCTCTGAACCCTTCTCCATTAACAATGGCGTGAAGCAAGGCTGTGTTCTCGCACCAACCCTCTTTTCAATCTTCTTCAGCATGATGCTGAACCAAGCCATGAAAGACCCCAACAATGAAGACGCTGTTTACATCCGGTACCGCACGGATGGCAGTCTCTTCAATCTGAGGCGCCTGCAAGCTCACACCAAGACACAAGAGAAACTTGTCCGTGAACTACTCTTTGCAGACGATGCCGCTTTAGTTGCCCATTCAGAGCCAGCTCTTCAGCGCTTGACGTCCTGCTTTGCGGAAACTGCCAAAATGTTTGGCCTGGAAGTCAGCCTGAAGAAAACTGAGGTCCTCCATCAGCCAGCTCCCCACCATGATTACCAGCCCCCCCACATCTCCATCGGGCACACAAAACTCAAAACGGTCAACCAGTTTACCTATCTCGGCTGCACCATTTCATCAGATGCAAGGATCGACAATGAGATAGACAACAGACTCGCCAAGGCAAATAGCGCCTTTGGAAGACTACACAAAAGAGTCTGGAAAAACAACCAACTGAAAAACCTCACAAAGATAAGCGTATACAGAGCCGTTGTCATACCCACACTCCTGTTCGGCTCCGAATCATGGGTCCTCTACCGGCACCACCTACGGCTCCTAGAACGCTTCCACCAGCGTTGTCTCCGCTCCATCCTCAACATCCATTGGAGCGCTTACATCCCTAACGTCGAAGTACTCGAGATGGCAGAGGTCGACAGCATCGAGTCCACGCTGCTGAAGATCCAGCTGCGCTGGATGGGTCACGTCTCCAGAATGGAGGACCATCGCCTTCCCAAGATCGTGTTATATGGCGAGCTCTCCACTGGCCACCGTGACAGAGGTGCACCAAAGAAAAGGTACAAGGACTGCCGAAAGAAATCTCTTGGTGCCTGCCACATTGACCACCGCCAGTGGGCTGATATCGCCTCAAACCGTGCATCTTGGCGCCTCACAGTTTGGCGGGCAGCAACCTCCTTTGAAGAAGACCGCAGAGCCTACCTCACTGACAAAAGGCAAAGGAGGAAAAACCCAACACCCATCCCCAACCAACCAATTTTCCCCTGCAACCGCTGCAATCGTGTCTGCCTGTCCCGCATCGGACTTGTCAGCCACAAACGAGTCTGCAGCTGACGTGGACTTTTTACGCGGACATTGGCGACTTCAGGGGTTTCTACGAGGCTCTAAAGGCTGTGTACGGCCCCTCACCCCAAGTCCAAAGCCCGCTGCGCAGCTCAGACGGCAAAGTCCTCCTCAGCGACAAGATCTCCATCCTCAACCGATGGTCAGAACACTTCCAATCTCTTTTCAGTGCCAACCGCTCAGTCCAAGATTCCGCCCTGCTCCAGCTCCCTCAACAGCCCCTAAGGCTAGAGCTGGATGAGGTTCCCACCCTGGATGAGACATATAAGGCAATCGAACAACTGAAAAGTGGCAAAGCAGCAGGTATGGATGGAATCCCCTCAGAAGTCTGGAAGGCTGGCGGCAAAACTTTGCATGCCAAACTGCATGAGTTTTTCAAGCTTTGTTGGGACCAAGGTAAACTGCCTCAGGATCTTCGTGATGCCACCATCATCACCCTGTACAAAAACAAAGGCGATTTTCCCCAAGTGCTGCAGAGCTAATTCACTGGCGTGGCATATCTTCACAGCTCCAGCTAAGGTAAGCCCTGTCTCTCACAGCAACATCTCTCTCATTTTCTTATTATTCATTCCAAACACAATTTGATTTCAGATCATTGAATCTTGCAGCGATCCAAAATTGCACGTTCTTGCTTTTAATTTTAAGTCTGTTAAAGAAGTATCAAAGCTCTCTCCCTGTGACTGTGTGCACAACTAAAACACACATCTCTTGAAGGTTTCATTTTTATTTAGTTAACAGTGTTCATCAAGCATCTCGATACCCTTGTCAAATTTGCTATGGTCTCCCGACTCAGCAAAAATAAATGTGCTGAAAACATCTAGAGCTTGAGGTCCCACCACGTTAAGTAGCATTGCAATCTTCCATGTATCTGGTTGGCTATTAATGCCAATCACTTGGAGGTAAAGTCCATAATCCTCTGCTCAAACAACCTCCACTCTTGGTCAATATTTCCAGTCCAATTTACAGCGTAAGAAGTTTGCACACTGCACACTATGCACACTGTGGGAATTTTTCACTCCTGTGGCTGTTTCTTCCACTCCTGGTACCATGTGATGTTTCTTTTATTATAATAAAGAAACTTGGATTCTTTATAAAACAACTAGATTGATTAACTAAGCAAACAGCACTACAGACACACACAGACCAGGCCTCAGGTGGAGGCATCCATTTTGAATCTACTAAAGGTGCAACACCAGGCCCAAGATGCAACATTCCCCAGATACTACGCATTCGTCTCTGACTCCTCCTGGTGGTAGCACTCTGCCATTACATCCATTGGAATAATTTCTGAGTTAAACAAAATTAACACCAGTTCTGACAAAAAAAAAATTTAAAACTGAAATAAATTATATCTGGAAAGAGGTATAGTTGACACAAGACTCGTACCACCTGGTTTAGGAACCCCTCCACAATCACACTCCTAAACACAAACTCAATCAGACTCATTTAAAGACTCTCCTATTGCACATTATTTATTACACAATATTTGTTTCTGTATTGCAGTTTGTTTACATTTCTCTCTTTTGTGAAGGTACTTTTTCTTGAGTACAGATTTTGCATTACCGATAAGTAGAAATTCTACCTGGCCCACAGGAAAAAGAATTTCAGGGTTGTATGTGATGTCATATATGTACTCTGACAATAAATATGAACTTTGAGAACAACCCCTTAGTTTCATCTTTACCAGTCAAACTAAATGACAACTGCAGGCCTTGGCACAAAGCAAAAGCAGGATCAGTGAACTCTGGCATCAATAGCGACACTTGTGATTCCAGTGAAATTAATCTCAGGAACAGGAAGGAGAAAAATCAGCAAGGTTCCATCGAATGTCTATCGCTGTGAAACGTAGTATTGCTGGGATTTGAGTGGCTCTTTGAGTGGTGTCACATCAACAATCTTGTGCTCGAAGTTAACAAACCAAGGAGATGACTGGACTTCAGGAGGGAGTTAGGGGAACACAATCCAGCCCTCATCGATGGTTCGGTAGTGGAGAGGGTCAAGAACACTGAAAATTGGTGCCTTACAGCGGCGACTCTTGGCGAGCAGCTCTGAGGGGGAAATAATCAAATATTCGCATTCAGAACTCCTAAATATCAAACAAAATAATGAGAAACAAAATCAATCTTACCCGAGAGCATAGAGTCTAAAATCACTTGGAATCAGCAGAACCCAGCAGAATCAGTCTCCGTTGGGCCAAGTGACTTTTAAACGGCTCACTCAAGTACAACAACAACGCAGCGGGACTTTTAAACGGCTCACACAGGTACAACAACAACTCAAGCAGGTATAAGAACAACTCTAGCAGGTATAACAATAACTCCAGTAGCAGACCCACGAGCAGGTAAAGAAGATCCAACCACGTGGATGGAGGGGAGTGGGGGGGGGCTACATGTCATGCTGATATACCAGGACCTGAGGCTTCCGCTCCCCACAATCCACCTGGCCAGTGTATGGTCCTTGGAGAACGAACTCGATGAACTCCAAGCCAGACTGCAACATCAGAGAGACATCAGGGAGTGGTGCGTGATGTGCTTTATGGAAGCATGGCTAAATACGGACATTCTGGACTTGACGCTGCAGACCAAAGGCTACACCCTCCATCGCATTGATCAAACATCAGCGTCTGGAAGAACCAGGGGAGGCATCAATTGTGTCATCATCAATTCATTGTGGTGCACAGATGTGATGGTCATGTCCCAGTCCTGCTCCCTCAACCTGGAAAATCCGGTGATCAAGTGTCGCCCATTTAACCTGCCAAGGGAGTTCACTACTATTATCCTGGTTGGAGTGCATATTCCATCCCAGGCTAACATCAGGCTGGCACTGGAGGGTCTGAGCACAGTGATAAACAGCCATGAGATAGGACATCCTGATGCCTTTGTGATCATTGTGGAAGACTTCAATCAGGCCAATCTGAAGAAGACTCTGACCAACTACCACCAACATGTCACCTGTGAGACCAGGGGAACCAACAAACACAACCACTGCTTCACCACCATGAAGAACGCATACCGAGCCAGACCACGATCGCACTTTGGCAAGTCTGATCACCTGGTTATATTTCTACTCCCAGCGTACAAGCAGAGACTGAAGACTACACCAGCAGTGGTGAAGACGGCGAAGGTATGGTCGAGAGAGGTGGAAGAGCGTCTGCAGGACTGCTTTGAATCGGTGGACTGGAACGTATTCATGAACATAGACTTGAATGAATATGCAACAGCTGTCACCGACTTCATCAAGACCTGGGTAGATGAGTCTGTGTACATGTGCAAGTACTAGGTACTCCCCAACCAGAACCCCTGGATGAATCAGAGAATCTGCGACCTGCTGAGGCAGGAATAAGGACAGGGATCGAGATCATTACAGAAAGTCCAGTTACGACCTGTGGAAGGCCATCTCTGAAGCAAAGTGGCGATTCTGGCAGAAGCTAGAGACAGAGACAGATACACAACAACTATAACAGAGCATTACAGCCTTCAAAGTGAGGATGAATACTATAGATGCTTATGATGCTTCACTACTCAATGAGCTGAACACCTTCTATGCCCACTTTGAGAAGAAGAACCAAACAGTACCTACCCTGAAAAGGCTGAGACCCTGTGATATCTGTCTCTGAGGGCGACGTCAGAACATCATTCAAGAGGGTGAACCCTTGAAAGGCGACAGACAGGCCTTGAAGGCGTAGCTGGCAGGGGACTGAAAATTTGCGCCAAGCAACTAGCTGAAGTGTCCGCGGACATTTTCAACCTCGTGGCACTCAGAGGTTCCCACCTGCTTCAAAAAGGCATCAACCAAGATGAGTAGCATGGGCTGTCTCAACGAATACCGTCCAGTAGAACTAACTTCTGTGATGAAATGCTTCGAGAGGTTGGTCATAGCCAGAATTAACACATACCTAAGTAAAGATCTGGACCCACTGCAATGTGCCTATGGTCACAATTGCTCTACAGCAGATGCAATATATCTGGTTCTCCATTCAGCTCTGGATCACTTCAAAAACAGCAATTCATGCATACAGCTGCTCTTCATATACTACAGCAATGCCATTATTCCCTCAGTGCTGATCAAGAAACTACAAACTGTACCCCCCTCTGCATCTGGATCCTTGACTTTCTCATCGGAAGACCACAGTCAGTACAAATTGGAAACAATGTCTCCTTCTCACTGATTATCAACACAGGCACACCCCAAGGATGAGTGCTCAGACCACAGCTTTACTCATTATACACCCACGTCTGTGTGGCCAGGCACAATTCCAATGCCGCCTACAAGTTTGCCGATAACACCGCAGTTGTCGATACCATCACAAATGGCAATAGGGAAGCGTACGGGGGGAGATAGATCAGCTCGTTGAATGGTGTAATGACAACAACCTTGACCTTGTGTTCAACATCATCAAAACCAAGGAGATGATTGTGGACTTCAGGAGGAAGTCAGGGGAACACGACCCAGTCCTCATCGAAGGGCTCAGTAGTGGAGAAGGTCAAGAACTTCAAATTCCTGGGTGTCAACATCACCAAGGATCTGTCCCGGAGTCTCCACATTGATGCAATCACAAAGAAGGCTCACCAGCGTCTGTACTTTGTGAGGTGTCTGAGGTGGTTCGGTATGTCACCAAAGACACTTGAAACTTCTACAAGAGCATTCTGGCTGGTTGCATCACTGCCTGGTATGAAAGCGCCAACTCTCAGGACAAGAATAAACTCCAGAGGGTTGCTAACTCGGCCTGCGACATCACAGGCACCAGACTTCACTTCATCGAGGATATCTACATGAGGCAGCATCTTAAAAATGTAGCCTCGATCCTAAATTACCCCCACCACCAGGCCATGCCCTCTTCACTCGGCTACCATTGCGGAAAAGGTACAGGAGCCTAAACACCTGCACCCAGCTTCTTCCCCGCTGCCATCAGATTCCTGAATAATCAATGAACCAAAGGCACTGCCTTACTTCTTTGCATTACTATTTTAATGTCATGTCATTAAATGTCATAAGATGGTCATAATATGAAAGTTTACCCTGTGTTACTGCCGCAAAACACCGAATTTCATGATTCGTTCATGACAATAAATTCTGATTCTGATTCTCAACATCCAGAACATAAAGCAACAACCTTAACAGGAGTGCACACCCACAAGGAAATATTGCAAATTAAGGGAATAGTGCAAGCACAAGTTGAATTTGATTAACTGTTGCATTGCCATTAACTAGTATTTGGGATGGGTATGTTTGGAGCATTGGGTGACAAGTGAAGCAAGAAGAACTCAGCAGGTCAAGCAGCATCTGTAAAAGGCCAAAAGAATGTGTCAACTTTTGTGGTCAAGACCCTGCATCGGGACTTGTAGTGGGGGGTGGTGATGACAGGGGAAAGATGGACAGCATATCGAAGGGGAACAGGAGTGATGAGGTGATAGGTTAAACAAGTCAGGAGGGAATTACTGAGTAGATGAAGCCAGCTGGAGAAGTAGAAGTATCAGGTTGTTGCAAGATTACCAAAGGTCCAGTAAACCCCATGGCCCAGATTCATGATTTTATTATCCTCACCGTGGTCTACACAGCTACACTTATCCAGAATTACTCCAATAAAATGACGGTCATGTTTGCTTCATCATCACAAAAACGTGACAAGGGTGGCGTGGTTGGCATAGCGATTAGCGCGATGCTGTTACAGCACCAATGATTGGGACCGGGGTTCGAACCTCATGCAGTTTGTATGTCCTCCCAGTGTCTGTGTGGGCTTTTCCTGGGGACTCCGGTTTCCTCCTACTGGTCAAAACAAACAGGAGGTGTAGGCCACAGGCTTGTGGGCCGAAAGAGCGTGTTACCATGCTGTATGTCTAAATTTTTTTTAAATGCAAATAAAAATACTGATCAGAAAAATACATTCCTGTTCCCCATGATCCCATTTCATAGTCTGCTACATTTTCAATCTCTAAGCCGTCCTGAGAAAAACACCATTTCCAATTAGCGTTCAATTTCTTGTATAACCCAGTGGATTTGCCCATAATTTTGTAACCTTTTGCCACATTACAGAAGATATTGATTTACTGGATCGATGTGAAGAAACAAAAGGCAAGTATTTTCCATTTAGTGACATAAATGAGACTGCATGCAGTCATCTTCATTGCTGGGAACAAATGCTACAGAAATGAAATACAGGAGCACTCAAACGATCGAGTGAAATGAAATGAAAAAAATGATTTTTTTTTAAAATTTGTCATGAAATATAGAAGGGCAGATAATTAAGAATTGATCCATCGGGAGAGAGGGCTCACGACTCCCTGGATTCGTGTGGAGAGGATGCGGTCAGGAATTTGGATGTTTCTGCTGATCAGTGTCAAGAGATGTCATCGGTCTGATGCGAGCTGCCAGAAAATATTCCATCAGTAATGGCAACTAATTAGAATCACCAACAGCCACTTACCTCGTCAAGTTCAGCATTTTACATTAAAAGTAAGAAAATAAATCTTGGGGAATAATCAGTGCAGCAGTGGCTTCCACTAGAGCAGTGGTTTTCAAACTGCCCCCCTAAACTCACATCCACTTTAAGTAATCCCTATGCCATAAATGCTCTGTGTTTAGTAAGGGATTGCTTAAGGTGGTATGTGGGTGAAAAGAAAAGTTTGAAAACCACTGTTTTAATCGTACCTCATTGACTCATTATGTGCACGGTTTCAGAACTCCAAAGGAAATGGGCCAATGACAATTTTTCTCAAGCAAAATATTTCAGGAACAATTGGGTCTGGAACAGTGATTCTCAACCTTCCCTTTCCACTCACAGACCATCTTAAGCAATCCCTTACTAATCACAGAGCACCGATGGCATAGGGATTACTTAAAGTGGAATGTGAATTTAGGGGGGGCAGTTTGAAAACCACTGCACTAGAGCATCAGGAACTATACCGTAAACATCAGGAACTATACCATAACATAAACCCTTACAATCGACTCTCTATTAAGGATTTCACCATCTGCATCATCGAAGTAAATTCCTCTGTTTTAGCAGTTACAAGGAAGCACAATAAAAAGATGAAAAATGAAGATAATCCAGTCCTTCAGAAATAACTAATTTGTTGGAAGGTTTTCAATTTAAATTTAGACATGCAGCACGGTAACAGGCCATTTTGGCTAATGAGCCTGTGCCGCCCAATTTACACCTGATGGACCTACAACCCCCGGTACGTTTTTGAACTTTGCGAGGAAACTGGAGCCCCCGGGGAAAACCCACACAGACACGGGGAGGACCTACAAACAGACAGCGCAGGATTCGAACTGCAGTCCCGATCGCTGGTGCCATAGCAGCCTTGCACGAACCGCTACGCCAACCATTCCGCCCATTTGGCCAGAGTGACGACAGCGTTGGATGATCAGCAGTCCAAGCACGACTGCAGCAGGTCCTCATTATCAGCTCCACTGACTCCCTCATGGTACATTAACTAAACTTCACACAAATCTTCTCCCTTGCCTCGTAAGAGCACCTTTAACTGTCTGTCCCTGAAGATTTATTGATTCTGTCTTGAAACAGTCTAAAGCCAGCCAAGCAAGTGAGACCAAGCTAATTGCAGATCATCCCATGATACATGACATGTCACTGATACTTCCTCAGTTAAAAGTTTCAGGAAATGTGTTTAAACTTTTTTTAAAATGTTCAATCTAGTTTGCATCTTTCTAGGACAATGTGGAAGGATTGTTGACAACCCTATTCAATTTCCACTGGAATGTTTCTTCTTAGATCACCACTGTTCATCCAACGACATTTGTTTGCATTCTTTGCAGGCGCCAGCAATGAGTAATAAACAATAAATTAGGGGATATTATCATGATCCACATCGTTCAGTAACCTAATTTCAACAGAGTTCTTTAATTTGCTCAAAGTGGAGAGCTGTTGTACTTGACATTGGAATTCATTTTATTCCCTTCAATGGAATGAATTTTGGGAGCGAAGTGAAATGAGCTTAACAGAACAATAGAGCAGAGAAGATTTCCCAGCCAATACTTCCTAACTAAGAGGTGATTAGGCTTGTAGAGATTCAGGAACGATTCACAAGGACGTGAGCTCGAATGGAGGGCTTGAGTTATAAAGCAGAATTGGACAGGCTGGGTCTGCTTTCCCTGGAGTGAAGGAGGCTGAGAGGTGACATGATAAAATTTTGGGAGGCCAAGATATAGTAGATCCCTGGTGTCAGCTTCATGTGGTAAACATTCAGTGCAGGCGCCAGCAATACACGAGACATACACTGACCAAGGCTACACACACACACACACACACACACACACACCACACCTCACACACACGCACGCACGCACGCACGCACGCACCATCTTCGATCTACAGAATTCTGGTATCATTCAAAGAACAGCATAATCAAGTCCAATTTCAACTTTGTGTTTTTCAATTAATTGGCAAGCCTCTGATAACTTCAAAATAAGAGCCAAGGTTCACATGGGAGAAGCAAGGAAATATTTGTTCAGAGCATGGGTTCCAGAAGAATAGATCACTCTCAGGTGCCATGTGCTCCAGCTATGCTAATTTTCCACAAGACTGTCTGAAATAGATGTAAAGCAACAGGGGAAAATTTGATGCATCATACACCTTAAATGTAAAATGTGAGTGGGGATGCCAAGTTGAAGATTTAGATCAGTGGTTTTCAAACTGCCCTGCTAAGCTCTCATTCCACCTTAAGCAATCCCTTTGACATTGGTGCTCTGTGATGAGTAAAGGATTGCTTAAGGTGGGATGTAAGTGGGAAAGGAAGGTTGAGAACCATTGCTCTAGACCTAAATGTTAATGAAATATTTTGTTTGAGAAAAATTGTTATTGGCCCCTTTCCTTTGGAGTTATGAAATCACAAGTCAATTAGTTATGATTAAAACAGTGGTTTTCAAACCTTTTTCTTTCCACCCACATATCACCTTAAGCAATCCCTCACTAATCACAGAGCACTTACGGCATAGGGATTGCATAAGGTGGAATGTGAGGTTGGTGGAGGGGGGGGTGCAGTTTGAAAACCAGTGATTTAGATGCTGTTCTATTTCTGCAAGATGTTTGATTGCAGTAGGCAACAAAGATTTTGCTTCCTGTACATTTCTGGGTGGATTTTGTGGATTTTTGGCTGCTGACCACAAAAATCACCTTAAAATGTTTTGTACCATATTTTAGATATGTGATTTCCTGTCATACTTTAAGTCTATTCCAAGCACAGAAAACCATGAAGTGCGACATATCATCCAAAATTCATTTTCTACATTCGCACTTGGACTTCTTCCCTGCTGATCTGGGTGCAGTCAGTGACAAACACAGAGAAAGGTTTCACCAGGACGTTGCGACCAAGGAAAAGCGGTATCAGGGCAACTGGAATCCATCAACGCTGGCCGACTGTTGTTGGACGCAAACGAAAATCAGTGGCAAAACCTTTTTAGGTCAGTTGAACTAACATAACGTGTCGGCCTTGTTATGCGATTAAACTTGGCAAATTCAAAAAAATGTTAATTTAATGTTTCTCCAACATCCTACGTGATACAGCACATCTGAAATTCTCTTTATGTTCGGCTTGAAGTTGTCAATCATAATCCCCAATTATTTTTCAGAAAGCAAACCTTTTGAAAAAAAATTGTTGTCCCGTTTAATCAACAAATTAACTCAGCCTCTCAGTGCAAATAATGATCAGTTGCAGCTTAAAACCAAAATGAATTGAGGCAAATCCTGTTCCAGGCACAGTGGACAGTTTCACCCAGCTTACTGTACAGAATGCAGTCTATGAGAATATGGAAATGACAACAAATACAGAGGGCTGGGTACTTTAATGAATTATATGCAAACACCTGAAATCAAGGCTCACATCATAAAAATGATCTTGGATGTGCACCCTTTGATTCTGTGTCCATTTGGGATTCTGGGGATTTTTCCAAAATTCTTTGGTGGCAGGTTCAGGCAGTATTTGGAATATTTAAGTACAAATCATCAAACAAGCAAAAGCAAAATTGATATTCATTTCAGAAAGGTAAATATATTCAAATTCTTTATAAACTTGTATTTCATTCTACAACTGCTGTGTACTCTGGAGGTCGAAATTTTCAATTTACTGCTGTCACATTCTGTCCTGGCATAACAATGTTGTCAAGTCTACCACTGATGTATGTCGCCCCGACTGGTGCTACCCTGAATCAAGAGGGAGATCGCTGCTGTAAATTTTACTTTCTGCGGTTTCTTTCATTGTTAAATATGCCGCTGGGGGAACAAGTGCATAAAGAATCAATCACGGGACCATCAAACATTGTTCTTTTCCGGCTGCAGATCATCCTCCATGACTACACCACACAGATCTCCGAGACGAGCATAATTGTTTAGTCAAGCTGTGATCATTGTAGAAATGGCTTTGAGATGAAAAGAAGTTCATTTTTAATTTGAATCTGGCGGAGTTGCCTTGAACACAGCACAAGTCCATGGGCCAAATTAACAGAGTGGTGTTTAAGTTGTTAGTCTCCTTTTTCACATCAAACTTGGAGGGGTCAGTAAACTGGGTCACGAAGTTGGAATCATTCTCTGCAGCAAAAATCAATTAATTTCCCCAAAATCTGTTGGGTCACAAGTCTTGGTCAGGTTCAGCCTGATGGGACAAATGTAAAATTCTACAAATTAGATTAAAGGATCTCAATATACCCTTCCAGAATACTGGCGAAACAAAAATTGTCAATTCATATGAAAAATCACGTAGCTCAGTTGTACCTTACTAAGACCAAAATACATCAAATCAATCGAATACTCCACAAGGAGTTAAATAAATTAATTAACTTGTGTGATTAGTAAAGTACAAGAGAAAACACAAATGGTCTCCTGGAAGTACTGGTGAAAGCAAACAATATTTAAAAGGGAAATGCAAAAGGAAAAATTGGCACATGAAAAATAGGTGAATAAATCGATGGTTGCCTCTCACGTTATCAAACTCACAGACATGAAGTGTGAACTGTGAGAGAAACTGCTGCAAGCGCTCCTCACGGGAACTGGGCTGGCAGTGGAGGAAACTGGAGGAATTCAGCAGGTTAAAAGGCATCGCTGGAGGCAAAGATTTGGTTTACAAAGCAACATTGAATGGTTCGCTCTATTGGGGAGATGGGTTGCAGTTCTATTTTATATACAATTACATTCTCTATTCTTATGTAATTTGCATGTTTCAATATCGTGTCCCTAATTTTCTTAAAAGACTAAGGAAGATCAGCTAGCCTTCCCTTATCTCTCGATAATGTCTACAGGTGTGTCATCAAAAGCATTCTTCCTGGATGCATCATGCGTGGGAGCTGCTCTGCCCCAGATTAGAAAAGGGCAGCAGAAGCAGAAGAGAGTAGAATGCAAACTTCCCTTGACTTTCATGGGCTCCAGCCACATCTCCCGCTGCCTAGAAAAGGAGCTAACAAATTGAAGGACCCATCAGACCTTGGACACGCTCACTTGCATCAGGGAGAATGCTCAAGAATCAGAAACCGTCAATCAACAGGCTTAAAGACAATTTATTCCCCACAGTCTCTGTGCTCGCGAATGAACCCCTCAACATTGCTATCATCCTGCCCTTGCTTGGTGCTGATTGATCTTCCTTTCATTGTTAACTCTATTCTCCATAAATGTTGTTCTTTACATGAACGTTAGCTGCAGAAGAAGTCTTTTCACTGTACTAGATGTGACAAATAATCTTATAGCATCACTTAGTTTCAATTCTAAATATGGAGGAAACCAAGAGCTTTACGCTCATCAGTGGGCTTCATACGTCTACAAGACTGCAGGTTAAAGAACTCTACCTGGAACTCACTAGTGTCCTTCTGTTAATCTCTGCCCTAATATCACAAGTTTCAATTTCAACCCCAAGTTGGGGGTAACATGACACAATCCATGTTGTCTTCCCATGCAAGACTCCTTGACAATGGACCAATGGGTTGGTGTAGCGGTTAGCACAATGCCTTTACAGCGCCAGCAATCGGGACCAGGATTCGAATCCCACAACTTCAATCTTTGTGCAATTGATCGTGTATCACCAGTCTAGATTACTTATACCTTTAGAACGATTCTCATGTATAACACAGTTTACTTGTCTCCGTGGCTCATTTGTACCACCACATTCCCTTCAATAACTTCCTCAAGTGGAATATTATCCACCCCTTTTGAGGATCCATATACACAAATATTTCCATGAAATTCTTAACTACCTTGGATGTGGCATGTTTGGTGCAGATTCACCTTATTTAACTCTAAACCTTTCACGCAAATACTGATTTTACTCAATGTTATGGTTTTCAAGCATATCCCCTATAAAGAAATCCCGTCTGTAAAGAGTTTGTTCTCGTCATGTCTACATGGGTTTTCCCCGGAGATTCTTATTTCCTCCCACTGTTCAAAACATAACAGGGTGTTGGTTAATTGGGTATAGATTGGCCAGCATGGACTCATGGGCCGAAATAGCCTGCTGTATATCTAAAAAATAATTTAAAAAATTAGTCTGGCCCAGGCAACCTGGAAGCAAAGGAGAGTGGGTTTAATTGAAATTGTGCCACAATGCGAATTTGATCCTGTCGTCGTGAGGAAGGGCTCAGGCCCCAAATGTTGGTAATATATCTGTGTCTTCCATAGATGTTGAAAGGACCAGTTGAGTTTCTCCAGCATTTCGGTGTTTTTCCCAGGAGGAAGAAGATCCACAAGTGTGAGATCACGCACTGCCAGCCCAGTTCCCACGAGGACCGCTTGAGGCAGTTTCTCTCACAATTCAGACTTCATGTCTGTGAGTTTGATAACACGAGAGGCAACCATCCATCCCAATACTGCCAGATCCTGACAGATTTATTCACCTATTTTTCATGCGCCAATTTTTCCTTTTGCATATCCCTTTTAAATATTGTTTGCTTTCACCAGTACTTCCAAGAGACCATTTCAGTGTCCTCATGAATCTCTGTATAAATTCAACTCCTAAGCCTCCCTGTCACCTGTTCAATGTTAATATTATTTTGCCAATTTTCTCTGTTGAAGTGCCTCTTAATTAAAAAAAAATCTACTTATCACTTCTTCTGAAAAGAATACCATATTCTGCCAGTCTCCCTTCATAACAAAACCCTACAATATCCAGAATTGTCTAAATTAATTCCCCCGCACCCCCCCCCCCTGCAACTCTTTCCATGGTCCTAAATCCCCTGAAAAGCAAGGCAATCAAATAAATCTAATCATAATGCTTCTATGTTCCACATCCTAATTTTTTAACTCTAAGATCTAAAATACGGCTTCTATTGCAAATTAACATATTTGTCATACATTTAAAGATTTTAGTGACTTCCATCTATTAAATATTACCTCAATCTCCCTCAAGATTTTCCAACAACCATCTGCCCAATCTGCTAACTTACTCAACAATTCTTGTGTCCTTATGAAGTTTTGATGGTGCTCTTTAGAACCAGATGTGGTGAAACCACCATTGTACACATTTGTCATTACATGGCCCCAGTTTGAGTCTGGGTCAGTGTGAGCGACCAACACAAGGATGTGGTCCATCTCTTGCAAACAAAAGCCTTCAGTTTCGGTAACTTCAATCTTTGTGCAATTGATCGTGCATCATCAGTCTAGGTTACTTATACCTTTAGAACGATTCTCATGTATAACACAGTTTACTTGTCTCCGTGGCTCATTTGTACCACCACATTCCCTTCAATAACTTCCTCATGTGGAATATTATCCAACCCCTTTTGAGGATCCATATACACAAATATTTCCATGAAATTCTTAACTACCTTGGATGTGGCATGTTGGGTGCAGATTCACCTTATTTAACTCTAAACCTTTCATGCAAATACTGATTTTACTCAATGTTATGCTTTTCAAGCATATCCCCTATAAAGAAATATCAATGCAATGGCCAAGAAAATGCATCAACACCTCTGCTCCCTCAGAAGCCTGAAGGCACAATTCTACAAGTTTACCAATGACACTATAGTTGTCGCTGAATCACAAAGTGTGCAGGAGGGAGATAGATCAGCTCGTTGAATGGTGTAACGACAACAACCTTGACCTTATGTTCAATGTCAACAAAACCAAGGAGGTGATTGTGGACTTCAGGAGGAAGTTAGGGGAACACGACTAAGTCCTCATTAAAGGCTCAGTAGTGGAGAGTGTCAAGAATTTCAAATTCCTGGGTGTCAACATTTCTGAGAATCTGTCTTTGAGCCTCCATGTTGATGCAATCACAAAGAAGGCTCGCCAGTAGCTATATTTTGTGAGATGCCTGAGAAGATTCAGTACTCAATGAAGACTCTTGTTAGCTTCTATAGGCGTACCATGGAGAGCATTCTGGCTGGTTGCATCACTGCCTGGTATGGAGACTCCAACTCTTATGACAAGAATAAACTCCAGAGGGTTGTTAACTCGGCCTGTGACATCACGGGCACCATACTCCCCTCCATCAAGGATATCTATACGTGTCTCAAAAAAGCAGCCTCTATCCTCAAAGACCCCCACCATCCAGGCCATGCATTCTTCACTCTGCTACCATCAGGGAAAAGGTAGAGGAACTTAAAGATGAGCATTCAATGGCACAGGGACAGCTTCTTCCCTGCTGCCATCAAATTCCTGAATAATCAATGAACCAAAATCATTGTAAGATGGTTATAATATGAATATTTGTACTAGGACACTGCCGCAAAACACCAAACTAGTGATTTGTTCATGACAATAAATTCTGATTCTGAAATTTGGCATGTCACCAGCATACATTAACATCTTCTACAGGTGTACCATTGGTAGCATCCAGTCAGGGTGCATCACTGCATGGTACAGAAACTGTGCCATGCAAGACTCCAAGAAACTGCAGAAGGGTGTGAATGAGGTTTAATCCACATCCTTTCTCTCGGTCCACTCTTGCCTTGGAAAAGCAGCCAACATATTAAAAAACTCATGCCACCCCAGTCACACTCTCCTCACACCCAGCAGGAAGAAGATCGACAAGCGTGAGATCACGCACCTCCAGATTCAAAGACAGTTTCTTTCCTGAATGAACAATGAAATAGTCAAATTTATGTTGTCTTTGCTCTGTACCAGCCGGTCTCTCTGTAAGTCTGAATGTTTGTACTTTGGCACTGTGCTTACTTGTCATACGAAGTACGAGTGGCCAACCAGTCTCCTTGCTAAACAACCTCTAAAACTGTTCTAAATAGGCATGACAATAAATATGAATTTGAACCTGAACCTCAATCGGAAAAGTACAGGAGGAAAAAAAAGCAGTGACGAAATAAGAGGGAAGTTGTAACAGTTGGTTAAAGTAAGTTTTTGAGATCAGTTGCATTGACTTGCTTTTTTGAATAAAGAAATCTAAGCCCAAGAATAGATTAACCCTGAAGTAGTTAAATACTGCAAACTAATGCCTCCTGTGGAACTCAAGAAAAAAACAGGGAAACCTCAGTTCTGATCAACCTTTAAGGACCCGACACCTGCTCACAGCAAGAGCTCAACCGAAATTATTAAAGACTTGGCGGTGGTTCTGAGGAAAGTTGCAAACTGCATCACATTGCTTAAATCAATCTACAAATGGAGGGAAATGAAACATAGCTTGACTTCAAAAGCAATCAACTGAAAATAGAGCAGGATTGCAGACTTGTAGAAGAGACTGTCTGATACAGAAGACTGATTACAATCTGCTAACAAGCACACTGACATGTTTAAAAGGAAAATGGTGCTAGCTAATAGACAAGTAGACCTGGAAAATTGCTCGGAGAAGAACAATATTAGATTCCCATAATTTTCTTTCAGAATCTTAGTTTGGGAGAACAATGGAAAATTACAAAGCCCATGCAACCATCTTCGGATTCCTCATATTGCAAAATAAACATCTTTGAGGTACAATACGCAACTGTTAGTTGTTCATTATGTTTGAGCTGAATAATGAAATCTGCAAGGAAGTAACTGAACTGGTGGATATAGTGGATTCTTCAATTCCAATTATCCCAGTGTCACAGATGTTCTCCGTTATTGTTCCATTACAGCTCCACTCGATCCATCTTTGGTTTCCTTACTTTCCCACCTTCATCATCTTCATTTTGTCATTTATTTTCTCCTCTCTTCCACTTAATGACAGGGTTTTTCATACCCCGGGCGAGCGGTCACCCAACTTGGACCCGAGTAAAATTCCAGGGGAGGCAGGACCTCCCAGGCCTTTCACCCCCATGGTCCAAATACCCTGTAATTTGCCCTCCTGGCAATTTATTGGGGGGACCCACCCCCAGCAATGACATAATAAATTAATCATTATGCACTCACAGGAAATGAGTGTGTGTCTATCTATATATATATATATATATATATATATCCCTAACGTCGAAGTACTCGAGATGGCAGAGGTCGACAGCATCGAGTCCATGCTGCTGAAGATCCAGCTGCGCTGGGTGGGTCACATCTCCAGAATGGAGGACCATCGCCTTCCCAAGATCGTGTTATATGGCGAGCTCTCCACTGGCCACCGTGACAGAGGTGCACCAAAGAAGAGGTACAAGGACTGCCTAAAGAAATCTCTTGGTGCCTGCCACATTGACCACCGCCAGTGGGCTGATCTCGCCTCAAACCGTGCATCTTGGCGCCTCACAGTTCGGCGGGCAGCAACCTCCTTTGAAGAAGACCGCAGAGCCCACCTCACTGACAAAAGGCAAAGGAGGAAAAACCCAACACCCAACCCCAACCAACCAATTTTCCCCTGCAACCGCTGCAACCGTGTCTGCCTGTCCCGCATCGGACTTGTCAGCCACAAACGAGCCTGCAGCTGACGTGGACATTTACCCCCTCCATAAATCTTCGTCCGCGAAGCCAAGCCAAAGAAAGGAAGAATATATTTTTTTTTTTAATTTATATCTCTATCTATATTTATATGTGTGATACACACATACTCACACATATATGTACATATCGAGCAATTAACAAATATCAGAATAAACTGATTTACTGAAGTTGACAAGCTTAAATGCTGCAATGACAACATGATGACTCAGCTAATGTCTCAATCATTCCCCTGTCTGGTCATTTGCCAATTCAGACTGTAGGGAGAGAGTGGCCTGGGAAAATTACCCGGGTCTGTGCCCCTACCTCTTTATGGGAATCCCTGTTTTACACGGTGGTGTGAAGAGGCCTACAAACTACCCTGCTTTACCCTTCATAT
The DNA here is from genome assembly GCF_036971445.1 of Narcine bancroftii. Lineage (NCBI taxonomy): Eukaryota > Metazoa > Chordata > Chondrichthyes > Torpediniformes > Narcinidae > Narcine > Narcine bancroftii. The sequence continues at coordinate 23,741,780 of NC_091482.1, forward strand.
GCTGTACCTCTGTCAGAATCAGAATTCAGAATCAGAATTTATTGTCATGAACATGTCGCAAAATTTGTTGTTTTGTAGCAGCGTCACAGGTGCAAATATTACTACAAATTACATTTAAAAATAAATAAATAAAGATAAATAAATAGATAAGTAAATAAAATGAAATAAGTAATAAATAGTGCAAGAGAAAGTGAGGTAGTGTCTATGGTTCATTGTCCATTCAGAAATCTGATGGCGGAGGGGAAGAAGCCGCTTTTGTACCATCGGATGTTCATCTTCAGGCTCCTGTCCCTCCCTCCTGATGGTAGCAGAGGAAAGAGGACATGGCCTGGCGGTGAGGATCCTTGAGGATAGAGGCTGCTTTTTTAAGGCTCCACCTCTTGTCCTCGATGGGGTGAAGACTAATGCCCATGAAGATGCTGGCCGAGTTCACAACTCTCTGCAGTCTTTTGCTGTCCTGTGCACCAGCGTCTCCATTCCAGACATTGATGCATCTCGTCAGGAATGCTCTCCACGGTACATTTGCAGGAGTCTTTGGTGACCTACCAAATCTCCTCAAGCTCCTCACAAAGTATAGCCTTTGGTGGCCCTTCTTCATGATTGAATCGTGATGGAGTCCCCAGGAGAGATCTTCAGAGGTGTTGACACCCAGGAATTTGAAGTTAACTTTTTTCCACTGTTGACCCCTCAATGAGGACTGGTTTGTGTTTCCCTGACCTCCCCTCAATCCACAATCAGTTTCTTAGTATTGTTAAGTTGAGTGTAAGGTTGTTGTTGTGACATTACTCAACCTACTGATCTATCTCACTCCTGTATGCTTCCTCCTTTCCCTGGTTCTGTACTGGCATTGTACCTGTTATATTAATAACTTTTGCCACTTCAGATGAAAGATCATTGACCCGTGACTTTCCAAGATTCTCTTCCGTTGTTTACTTATCTGTGAATTTTTAAATTCAAGATTATGCCGGAGGGTGTCTATATGACATGTAAAATTAAGTGCGTTACTGTATCTCTGTACACATGCCAGTGAACCAAACCCTAAAGTGCTAACTCTCTTCACTCAGATGTTGCCTGACATGGTGAGAATCAGATATTCAAAGGATCCCTGCATAAAAGTAACCGAGAGCTAAATACAGGAAATATAAAAGTATTCATTTTAGAGGGAGTGTTGTGAAGATTGGCTTGATTGAATTACAAGATGGTATGAGGAGAGACTATAGAACAGTAACAGGCTCTTTGGCCCATCTAGTCTGTGTCAAACTATTATTCTGCCTTGTCCCATCAACCTGCACCCAGACCAGAGTCCTCCATATCCCTCCTATCAAATTTTTTTTTAAATCTCAAAATTAAGCCCGCATTCATCATCTCAGCTGGCAGCTTGCTTCACCTGCTCACCACTGTGAAAAAGTTCCCCTTAATTTTCCCCGTTTCACTATTAACTCTGTCCTCTTGAGAACATACAAGAATTTACAGATGCTCGAAACTGGAATGGCCAACATTTTGGGTCGGAACCCTTCATCAAGATGGGACCTAATCCTGAAACATTGACAATTCTTTTTTTCTTCTATTGATGTTGAGTTCCTCCAGCAGATTGCTTTTTGCTCTGTTCTCTTGAGTTCAGAATACGAGGTGCCAAACAAAATACTTTGAGAGGTTGACAGAGCAAAGGGAGGATGTTTCGCCTGACAAAGAAATGTAAAACAAGAGGGTCAAAGTCTCAAAATAAGACTGAAATAAGGAGGAATTCCTTCAGTCGGGGGGGAGGGTGGTGATCTCTTTGAATTCTCTACCATCAAGGACAGTGGAGGATCTGTCATTGATTGCATTCCACACTGAGGCTGGTTTGTTTCTGGATATTAGTGCAAATCTAGCTTATGGGCACGGGATAAGAAAAAGGTCCAGAGGTAAAAGATAAGCCATAAACTGGCCGAATGCGTTGAGCAAGCTCTCAAAGTATTTTGTTTGGCACCTCGTATTCTGAATTCAAGAGAACAGAGTGCAAATATGGTATAACTCACGGTACAATGTTTGCATACCACCAACTGAAAACCTACTTGAAGGACAAATTGGGAAGCAGACTGAGGTTACCAGAAGGAAGCAATTTTGAATATGTGATTACAGACACAATGATAATTAAAAGATTTATAACAAACATGTACATCAAACTGCAAGAGAAAGAGAATGAGGAAACAAGCTGTAAACCCAAACAAAAATGGGAACAAGATCTAAACATAAAGATAAAGAATGAAATATGGGAAAGCTATGCTCCGGAACTATGAGAAATACAATAAACACGAGGTTATGCATGATACAATATAATTGGTTACACAGGCCATATATCATGCCCCAAAAGTTAAATAAATGGGACCCAACAGTATCACATAGATGTTTTTGCTGTAAGAAGGAAACGGGAACAACAGTACATGCAATTTGGGCATGTGAGAAAGTGGAAAAGTTTTGGGAAGATCTAAATCAGGTATTAAATAAAATCACAAAACGCAACATACCAAAAAATCCAGAGACCTTTCTTCTAAGTAATATAAGAAGTAAAGAACTTGGACTCGATTTGGATGGAGCACAAAAAAGATTTATTATGATAGCCTTAGCTGTAGCAAAAAATGTATTATAACATTACATAACATAACATAACAATTACAGCACGGAAACAGGCCATTAGGCCCTTCTAGTCCACACCGAACCAAACACCCCTTTCTAGTCCCACCTCCATGCACAATGCCCATAACCCTCCATCTTCTTCTCATCCATATACCCGTCCAACCTTTTCTTAAATAATACAATTGACTCCGCCGCCACTATTTCTCCCGGAAGATCATTCCACACGGCTACCACTCTCTGAGTAAAGAAGTTCCCCCTCATGTTACCTCTAAACCTCTGCCCCTTAATTCTTAACTCATGTCCTCTTGTTTTAATCTTTCCTCCTCTTAACGGAAATAGTCTATCCACATCCACTCTGTCTATCCCTTTCATAATCTTAAATACTTCTATCAAATCCCCTCTCAACCTTCTACGCTCCAAAGAATAAAGACCTAATCTGTCCAATCTCTCCCTATACTCTAGATGCTTAAACCCAGGTAACATTCTGGTAAACCTTCTCTGCACTCTCTCCACTCTGTTTATATCCTTCCTATAATTATGCGACCAGAACTGCACACAGAACTCCAAATTAGGCCGCACCAACGTCTTATACAATCTCAACATCACCTCCCAACTCCTATATTCCATGCAATGATTGATAAAGGCCAGCATACTAAAAGCCTTCTTCACCACCCTATTCACGTGAGTTTCTACCTTCAGGGAACGATGTACCGTCACTCCTAAATCTTTCTGCTCTTCTGTATTCCTCAATGCTCTCCCATTTACCACGTATGTCCTATTCTGATTCTTCTTACCAAAATGAAGCACCTCACACTTATCAGCATTAAATTCCATCTGCCATTTTTCAGCCCACTTTTCTAAGCAGCCCAAATCCCTCTGCAATCCTTGAAAACCTTCTTCATTATCCACTATTCCACCTATCTTAGTATCGTCTGCATATTTACTAATCCAATTCACCACCCCATCATCTAGATCATTAATGTATATAACGAACAACAATGGGCCCAATACAGATCCTTGAGGCACACCACTGGTCACCGGCCTCCAACCTGACAGACAATTATCCACTACCACTCTCTGGCCTCTCCCTTTCAGCCAATGTTCAATCCATTTGACTATCTTAAAATTTATACCTAAAGACTGCACTTTCCTAACTAACCTTCCATGTGGTACCTTATCGAAGGCCTTACTGAAGTCCATATAGACAACATCCACTGCGCTACCCTCATCCACATTCCTAGTCACCTCTTCAAAAAATTCAATCAGATTGGTCAAACATGACCTTCCTCCCACAAATCCATGTTGAGTGCTCCTGATCAGACCCTGTCTATCCAGATGTTTGTAAGTACTATCTCTAAGAATTTTCTCCATTAATTTACCTGGAGATTAGAAGGTAGCAATGGTACATAGAAATAAATAAATGTATTCCATTGGAAAAAATAACATATAATTTAAGAAATAACGTCACAGTATTCAAATAAATTTGGGAACCGTACATGGAACACAACAGAGAAGTCCTACCGCGGACCTCCACCCCCTAAAATGACAGTAGGAGAAGAAAACGAAATGAACTAACCCAGTGTGTAAAAGTGGATGACACAAATTTCTTGTTTATTTTCACTGTGTGATGACATTGTTTAATGGGTTTAATGTATCATATATGTTGAACGTTGAGTGGGTGGGGAAGGGGGGTGAAGGAGGGAGGGAAGGGAAGGGGGAAAAGGGAGAAAATGACACTGTGTATATTCAAGAGTGAAATGTTTGTGTGTATTTTGGGCAGTATGGTTCACAGTGTGAAAATTTTTAAAATTTTTTTTAAAAAAAGTATAGAAATGCCACTGACTTGCTTCTAATTTTCTTACCTTCCTATTATTTTCTGCTCTGAATTCAGAATTCTGGCATCTTCAGGTCTCTTTCTTTACATGTCATTATGTCATTTGTCAAGTTTAGAAACTTGATCTGATTCTATGTCAGTTTTGGAGAAATATTGGAACGTATAAAATGTGCTTGAAAGTCCACATACTCCTCCAAAAGATTAATATATTCCAAAGTTAATATTTCCAAAATAAAAACAAATTGCTCAAAATACACAGCTCAGGCAACAGCTGTTAGGAAAGAAACAAACAAAGGTAAATGGACAATGAAGATTTTGCTTCCTGAATACTTTTGGGTGTATTTTATGGATTTTCAGCTGTTAATCACAAAAATTGTCATAAAACTTTCCTATCACATAGCATTTTTTAGATATAGCCTCTTTTGTGATTGCCTGTCATAATTTAAGCCTACTAGTATATTGCCCAAAAAGCAAGCTGTTTTGGTCAATATGCTATGCAAATGATGTCTTAGGCCAGGCATGCTTCATCAGGATAGGTGCAGACAGGTTATAAAAGCAGCTCACTTATGCAGATGCTGTGCATTACAATGACATAGATTGAACGCATGTTGATGAACATGTTCTTCAGGCAATAGCTTAACAATAGCATTTATTGTCTTCAGGAAGACTCAGTACAGCAGTGAGGTCTCATCAATGTCACCACAGCTGTGACACATTCTGTTACATTTGTAGTGAGTATTCACTTAATGCTAAATTCAATAAAAGTGAATTTAACATCTCTCCAAATTCCTATGTGATACAGCAAATCTGAAATTATCTTTGTGTTCACCTTGAAGTTGTCTATTATAATCCCCTATTATTTTTCAGGAAGCAAACTTTTTGGAAAAAAAAAATATGTTGTCATGTTTCAGATGATTGACATTACCTCTGGTGCCTGACCTGTTGAGTACTTCGAGCATTTTCAAGTTTGTCTTTTAGAAATCTAGGTATTTGCAATTTTCTGCTTTTGGAAAACAATTCCAAAACTGTACCATAAAATCCAAATATGAAAACAGATGGTAACATTTCAATTTCATTGACTTTAATCATTATTTAAGAGGCTTTTTCCTTGCAGTGGGGTTCATTGCAAATAAGCAACATTCATTCCCAAATGCTGATACCAGGGTTTACATTAAATTCTAAACTTTCACAGCTTATTGCCTGCTTTTTTTCTAAAAATTAATCAATAACTTCTCAAACATATAGACACAAAATATTTTCCTGGATCATCAACTTTCAAACTTTTTTCTTTTATCATAAATCAATGACAAAGAATTAAAATAGCACATTGAACTTTGTGCAGACACGGACCAATAAGAGCTGAATTTCCACACCTTCTGATCAATATTTCACATCAAGGGAGATTATCAATTATCGACATGGCAACACCACCTCTTTACCAGGGTTGTCAATGTGATAAATATTGTGTGGTGTATTCAGAGGGAAAGGAGATCAGATTTTATTTCCTCAGTATTTTGAGAAGAGATGGCTGATCAAAGATTCACTTACCAGGAACTGATGTGGATACTTAATTGTTGTTTAATACTGTTACGCTTTTGAGACTGAGCACCAGATGTTGATGGAGTTCATCTGATAAAGCTGAATCAATATTGAAGACTGTTTTCATGTTATCACACTACTCGCAGTTCAAGCCAAGATTCTTCACACCAGCTTTCCCGAGGAAAGATTGCAGAGCAAATAGAACAGCATGGAATCTAGTCATAAATCTTATTAAATGTCATTCTTTAAACAAAGGGAATTGGGTCCAAAACAAGGGCAGAATGATATTCTTCAAATTCCTTCTGATTTCTTCTCTTGCTCTTCCTGTCTTATTATTTTATAATTCAGATGATGATTAAGTTCTATGATTATCTTCAACCCTCCAGTACATTTCCCAGATGGTTACTCAGGTGTGGAGAGTAAATATCACCAGACTAGCACCAAGCTTAACCCTTTCCTCAACTTCCCCCATATGACAGTCAATGTGAAAATGGGTGGTCATTAGGAGCAAATGAAATTGATCCTTTCTAAGTCCAGAGACATGGAAATTCATTACAACACCTTCTTCTAATGCAGCATTGATCCAGGAATCCAGTCCAAGGTATTCACAATCTGGATCAGTCAATACGTCAATACTTGGACATTCACAGTATCTACCAAATCAGTCAGACATTTTTTTTTCTCAGCAATAACCTTTCTTCTCACCCCTAGAATTCGCTCCCCAAATCATCTGCCACTCCACCCCCCTGCATCTCTCCTTCTTTCCCTGAGATGTCTCTTAAAATCAATCACTTGATTAAACCTTTGATCAACTCTTCTTATATTCCCTTCTGCGATTATTATTGAATTTTGTTCAATAACTCTCCTGTGAAATGCCCTGGAGGGCTTCACAATTTTAAAAGCACCTCATAAAAAATATTGGCTGCATTGAAGAACTGTTCACCATATATATTTCTTTTTGTTATTTTGTTGTGTGATGGTACTGTACCATCTATATGTGAACCCAGAACTATTTTGAAATGAATGGCTTTTAACTTAGTTCGAGACAGGTACCAAATGTTGACCTTCCTAGAGTCACCTACCTTCTTTGATAGAAGGTTTCAATTTATTCACAAAAATCTGAAATTATATAGGAAATCCACAGACGCTTAGTCAGGATTTAAAAAGGGGATTAAATATGTTCAACTTTACTCTTTCTTATACCGCCCAATCTTGCACACACAATTATTCCTTCCCTGCAAACCTTCCCCCCCCCCACCTCAAGTTAAGCTTATCTCTTTTTGCAGAAATTCACTTGAAAATGCATTACTATAGTTGTATAGCCATAGAAGCAGGCCCATTGGCCCATTTAATCCAGACTGGTCATAAAGCATCTTCAATGATACTGAATCATATTCTCGTTTTCTTCTTATTTCCATCGGCTCCTCGCAAATTCTATCATTCATTGGCACAAGAGGGAAATTTACCGTAGCCATTTAACCTACTGACCCGATATCTCTGGGATTTAGTTGGAAATCAGGGCACCCAGAGGGGGGAAAAAAACCCATGAACACACAGGGGAACCTGCAAACCCCACACAGACAGCACCTGATGACAGGAGTGAACCAGGTTTTTGGATCTCTGAGGCAGGAATTCTAGGAGCTGTTCTCCTGTGTTATCCTAATAAAAGTTAAAGAACAGCAGAATGATTCTGTGGCTCAGGGAGTTTCTGGTTCTCCAGAAGCATGGTAATGAAAATCCACAGATAGGCTTATTCATTAAATGCCTTGTTAAATGTGATTAAGAATTAATTATCTTAGCTTTCTATGTGCATGGATTCACTTTTTTTTTTAAATGTAGACATACAGCTCGGTAACAGGCCCTTTCATCCTTCAAGCCTGTGCCGCCCAATCCAACCCAGTTGACCTATACCCACCAACCCCCCACACCCCGTATATTTTGAATGGTGGGAGGAAACCGGAACACCTAAAGGAAACCCACGCAGACACATACAAACTCCTTACAGACAGCACGCAATTCAAAGCCCTGTTCCAGATGCTGGCACTCTAACAGTTTTGCACTAACCGTTCCGCTAACCATGCCACCCTTGCTAGTGTTTCTGGGTTAACATTTTAGTATTTCAGAACCGTGGAACACTACAGCACACAAACAGGCTCTTTGGCCCATCTAGTCTGTGTCAAACTAATACTCTGTCTAGTCCCATCAACCTGAGCCTAGACCATAGTCCTCCATACCCCTCCCATCTTGTATCCATCCAATTTTTTCTAAAAATGTCAAAATTAACCCTGCGTTCATCACCTCAGTTGGCAGCTCATTCCATATGCTCACCACTCTCTGTGTGAAAAAGTTCTGTTCCCTTTACCTGTGGTTCTCAACTTTTTTCTTCCCCCTCACATACCACTTTAAGTATTCCCTATGCCATAGGTGCTCTGTGATTAGGGATTGTTTAAGGTGGAAAGAAAAAGTTTAAAAACCACTACTTTAATCATACCTAATTGACTCATCATGTGCACGGTTTCAGAACTCCAAAGGAAATGGGCCAATGACAATATTTCTCAAGCAAAATATTTCAGTAACCATTGGGTCTAGAGCAGTGGTTCTCAGCCTTCCCTTCCCACTCACATACCACCTTATGCAATCCCTTACTAATCACAGAGCTCTAATGGCCGTAGGGATTACTTAAAGTGGTATGTGAGTGGAAAGAAAAAGGTTGAGAACCACTGCTGTAAACATTTCCCCTAGTTCTTGTCTCACCTGGTTGCACTCATAATTTTGTATGCATTTTACTTCAAGCTGGCTATGATATAAATGGATTAAATTATAAGGATGAATTTGTAACATTATGGGAGTGAGAGGAGTGAGTAGATATTTTCCAACCAAAATATACTATTGATGACTATATTGCAGCAGAATAAAATAAGGGGGAAGACTGGGACTCAGAGAATCTTCCACTGAGATGATAGTTGAACATGGAATGAGGTGACTAGCTTGGCAGGGATTCTGTGACAGGTGCCTCACCCGATTCATTCTCATCTCTCATGCCTTGTGAATCTTTTACAGTCCACTCTTTTGACTTGAAAAACTAGAATTTTTGAAAATTGTATTTTCATTAAAATGGCAATCAAAGGAACTTTAGGCTCTATCCATTATTCCCACAGCCCTGCCAGGGAACACTTTTCAAAAGGAGCACAAATTGTTAACCAGTTTTAATACCTCATCACTAATATTTCAAACGCAGATTCCTGCAAGGATCGGGGAATGTAATTTGCATAATCCTGCTATTTTTACTTTGCTGCACCGTCAATAACTCCAAAAGACTAGAAGTTATGTAAAACTGACAGGCTTCTTATTAGCGATAGAATGGAGGCACATCCATGCTGGTCGACTGTCCTGAACTGAGGCGGGGTCTGTGGGACAGTCACTTTTATTCAAGGGTCTGTGGAAGGAGCCACAGATACAGTCAACCCAGGGGGGCCTGTCCAGACAGTTAAACTTACATACAGTGGTTTACATATTCACTCCTTGTTTTAAAAAGAGTCCGGTGGGGTGAAGTGGGTTTCCTTTAGGTGTTCCGGTTTCCTCCCACCATTCAAAATATATGGGGTGTGGGGGGGTTGGTGAGTATAGGTCAACTGGGTTGGATTGGGCGGCACAGGCTTGAAGGATGAAATGTCTACATTTTTTTTAAAAAGTGAATCCATGCACATTAGATGTTATTACAAATTAAGTTCTTTGGGTGGTCTGGTCTACCACTCCAACCTGTGGCGCAGCTACTAAGTCCTGGACAGTATGGAACACATATATGTAGTTGTCGGTGTCGGCTTGGTGGATGTGTGACAACGAGTCTGGCGTGCCATCCGCTGGGGCTGGGGTAACATGCCATGGCCCTGGTGCAGCATGGGTGACGGGGTGTGGGGTGATCGATAATGGTCTCAGGAACCCCTGAGGGAGCCAGGTCCCCAACAGAGACCGTGTCCTCATGCCCATCAAGTTATGCCACATAGGCATATTGGGGGTTGGCATGGAGGAGATGGACCCTTTCGTCCAGTGCTTCCGGCCCTGGGGACATCAGTCAGGCTGACAGCATTGTCCCTGAAGAGGACTTCCTAGGGAAGGAGAACATTCTTTCATGTGGAGTGGCATTAGTCGCTATACATAAGAGTGATAGGTTGAGTTAAGCGCCTCTGGGAGGATGTCTTGCCAATAGGAAACTAGAAGGCCTCTAGACCGCAGGGCTAGGAGGGTGGCCTTTCTGACAGTAGTGTTCTCCCTTTCCACCTGCCCGTTCTCTCAGGGTTGCAACTGGTGGTCCTGCTCGTGGCGATACCTCTGGCCAGCAGGTACTGGCACAGCTCGTTGCTCATGAAAAAAGACCCCCAGTTGATACAAATATAGCTGGGGAAGCCAAATAGAATGAAGAGACTGCGCAGGGCCTTGATGATTGTAGCAGTTGTCATGTCCAAGCAGGGAATGGTGCATGGGAAATGTGAGTACTCATCAATGATGTTGAGGAAGTAGACGTTGCGGTCAGAGGAGGGGAGGGGTCCTTTGAAATCAATCCTCAGATGTTCAAAGGCCCGGGTAGCCTTTATCAGATGAGCTCTGTCTGGTTGATAGAAGTGCGGTTTGCACTCTGCATAGACCTGGCAGTTTCTGGTCATGGTCCTGATCTCCTCAATGGAGTAAGGCAGTTTGCGGGCTTTGAACCTGGTGACTTAGGGTGGCAGAGCTCATTGTGGGGAATTTGCAATTGGTCTATTTGTGAGCTGGCACGTTTCCACAGGATAGAGCATCTGGCGGCTCATTAAGTTTCCCAAGATATTGGAGGAGTCACGTGATGGAGTAGTGGCCGGACGGTGAACTCCAGCCCTCTCCAGAAAAGTCGGGAAAAACAAGAGAAAATACAAAGGCACAGAAATACAAGTTAAAGAAAAGTGAGTATAAAGGTGGAAAGAAGATGGAGACAAAAGGAGAAAAATCAAAATCAACGGAAAGAAGAGAGGAAGAGAAGACAACGGAGGAAAAAGGTGAAGGCCTTACCTGTCCGAAGAGGCCCGCTGTGGAGAGAAGACCCCACTACCTCAGGTCGGTAGAAAAAGAACTACAACAATGGCTCACAGAGCCGAGTAAAAGTGCGCAACCGCGCATGCGCGAGGAGTCGCGCATGCGCGATGCGCATGAAAAAAAACACACCGACGGGAGGGGGGACCAGCTGGGGAGTCGATCTCCACAGCCGGCAACGACAGCTGCAGAACACCTGCAGCAAGAAGAGACCACAGAAGACAATGGAAACAAGAAAGAAGAGGAGGAAAGGGCAACAAAGAAACAACAGATGGCCAACCCAGAGGAAGAAGAAGAGGAAGAATACAGTGAAATAGATAAAGGGAAAGGCAAGGTAAAGGATATACTTGCTCTTGTTAGAGGATACATGGAGTCATTTAAAGAATGGCAAACACAGGAATTCAATGATTTAAGAAGAAGAATAAACAACACAGAAAAGAAAATAAATAAAATGGATATGACCTTAACAGAAATGGGAAAAAAAATGGACAAGATGGAAGAACGGGCAATAGCAGCAGAAATGGAGGTAGAAGACTTAAAAAAGAAATTGGAGGAATCTAATAAAAAAACTAAAGAGACACAAGAATTACTAGCCCAAAAAATAGATATAATGGAAAATTATAACAGAAGAAATAACATAAAGACAGTGGGCCTTAAGGAAGATGAAGAAGGCAAGAATATGAGGGAGTTTATAAAAGAATGGATCCCTAAGGCCCTAGGATGTCCAGAACTACAGCAAGAAATGGAAATTGAAAGGGCACATAGAGCATTGGCCCCTAAACCACAACCACAACAAAAACCAAGATCTATTGTAGTAAAATTCCTAAGATATACTACAAGAGAAAAGGTACTGGAGAAGACAATGGAAAAAGTAAGAGAGGGCAACAAACCACTGGAGTATAAAGGGCAAAAAATCTTCATTTATCCAGATATAAGCTTTGAACTCCTAAAGAAGAGAAAAGAGTTCAATACAGCAAAAGCGATTTTATGGAAGAAAGGATATAAATTTACACTGAAGCATCCTGCGGTATTGAAAATATTTATTCCAGGACAACAAAACAGACTATTCTCGGATCCAGAAGAAGCACGAAAATTTGCAGAACAATTACAAAAATAGACTGAGGGATGAAGACGGGTAATGAGAGCAAAAATGATCACGATTGATATGTATGTGGGTAAAGACAAAAATAGACTGAGGGATGAAGACGGGTAAGGAGGGTAAAAATGACCACGATTGATATGTATGCGGGTAAAGAGGTATAAGAGTGAATAGAGACAATGGGCATATGTGAAAGTATCTGTAATTAGAGGAAAACATAGAGAGTATAGACAAGAATTAATAAGGGAAGGTAATGGAATAGAGAGAATAAGGAGGGAATTAAAAGAGTGACCTTTGTGACATATAAAAAGCGAAATCTGGGTGGGGGAAAAGAGCGGTCACTGCAAAATCAGTTGACGCTTGCGAGTGGATTCGCAAATCCAAATGGAGAGGGGAGATGTGGTTGTCCGACAAGGGATAAAGGGCAACTCAGGAGGGGAAGGGGAGATTGGGGATAAAGAAGATAGAAATAGGAGAATAAGGAAAATGTTGGATGTTGTAGGAATGTTGTCTGGTAAAGAGTTGAAAATAAGAAAACAGAAATGGAAAAGGAGGAAAGGTAATGATGGAAAAACGGAAAGAGAAGATAAACAAAATATAAAATGGCTACGCTGAACTATATGACTCTAAATATTAATGGAATACATAACCAAATTAAAAGGAAGAAACTACTAAATTTACTGAAAAAGGAAAAAATAGATATAGCATTTGTCCAAGAAACACACTTAACTGAATTGGAGCACAAGAAATTAAAGAGAGATTGGGTAGGACATGTAACAGCAGCATTGTATAATTCAAAAGCAAGAGGAGTGGCTATATTAATTAGCAAAAATGTGCCATTTAAAATAGAAGAGGAAATAATAGATCCAGCAGGGAGATATGTTATGATAAAATGTCAGATATATTCAGAGCTTTGGAATCTACTTAATATATATTCACCTAACGAAGAAGATCAAAAGTTTATGCAAGATATCTTTTTGAAGGTAGCTAATACGCAAGGGAACATACTAATAGGAGGGGATTTCAATCTGAATTTGGATCCAAATATGGATAAAACGGGGAAAAAAATTAACAGGAAGAACAAAGTAACCAAATTTATAATTAAATCAATGCAAGAAATGAAACTTGTGGACATATGGAGGAAACAAAACCCCAAAAGAAAAGGAATACTCATACTACTCGACTAGACATAAAACATACTCAAGGATAGACCTATTCCTGTTATCAGCCCACATTCAAGGGAGAGTTAGGAAAACGGAATATAAAGCTAGACTATTATCGGACCACTCACCCCTGTTATTGGCAATAGAGCTAGAGGACATCCCTCCAAGAATGTATAGATGGAGATTAAACCCCATGCTACTTAAAAGACAGGATTTTAGAGAATTTATTGAAAAACAACTAAAAATGTACTTTGAAGTAAATACGGAATCAGTGGAAGATAAGTTTATACTATGGGACGCAATGAAAGCATTCATTAGAGGGCAAATAATAAGTTATGCAACCAAGATGAAGAAGGACTATAATCAGGAAACAGAGCAGTTGGAAAGGGAAATAATAAACATAGAAAAAAAATTAGCAATAAAGGAAGATACAACCAAAAGAAGAGAATTGGCGGATAAAAAAATAAAATATGAAACATTACAAACATATAAGGTGGAGAAGAATATAATGAAGACAAAACAGAAATATTATGAACTAGGTGAAAAAACACACAAAATCTTAGCATGGCAGCTTAAGACAGAGCAAACTAAGAAAATGGTATTGGCAACAAGGAAAAAAGACAAACAAATTACATATAATCCAAAAGAAATTAAGGAAAACTTCAGAGAATTCTATGAACAATTATACCGAACCGAAAACGAAGGGAAAGAAGGGAAAATAGATGAATTTTTGACTAAAATTGAACTACCAAAACTACAAATAGAGGAACAAAATAAATTAACAGAACCATTTGGAACAGTAGAAATACAAGAGATAATAAAAAATTTACCAAATAATAAGACACCAGGAGAGGATGGACTCCCAATAGAATTCTACAAAACATTTAAAGACTTAATAATACCGCCCCTCCTGGATGTAATCAACCAGATTGATGAGACACAAAACTTACCAGATTCATGTAAAACAGCAATAATTACAGTGATACTAAAACAAGGGAAAGATCCACTCTCACCAGCGTCATATAGACCAATATCTCTGCTAAACACAGATTATAAGATAATAGCTAAACTATTAGCGAACAGATTAGCAGAACAGGTACCGAAAATGGTAAATTTAGACCAAACTGGATTTATCAAAAAAAGACGCACAACAGACAATATTTGTAAATTTATTAACTTAATTCATGCAGTAGAAGGAAATAAAGCACCGGCAGTAGCAGTTGCTTTAGACGCAGAGAAGGCCTTCGACAGAGTAGAATGGAATTACTTGTTCAAAGTATTGCAAAAATTCAGTTTACCGGAGAAGTTTATTAATTGGATTAAAGCATTATATGAGGGACTGTTAGCGAAAGTGACAGTAAATGGACATGTATCAAAGCAATTTAACTTAAGCAGGTCAACGCGGCAGGGATGCCCACTATCATCATTATTGTTTGCGCTAGCTATAGAACCACTAGCAGAATCGATAAGAAGAGATAATAATATAAAAGGAATAAAAATAAAAGACAGGGAATATAAAATCAGTCTGTTTGCGGATGATGTGATAGTGTACTTAACAGAACCAGAACTATCAATAAAAGAACTATATAAGAAATTGAAGGAATATGGAGAAGTGTCGGGATACAAGATAAACGTAAATAAAAGTGAAGCAATGCCTATGAATAACGCGGATTTCTCAAAATTTAAGGAGGAATCCCCATTCAGATGGCAAACGCAGGCAATAAGATACCTAGGTGTGCAAATAAACAAAAATCTAGGCCAATTATATAAACTCAATTACAATCCACTAATGAAAAAATTACAGGACGATTTAGAGCATTGGAAAGAGCTACCACTAACACTGATAGGAAGGATAAACTGTATTAAAATGAACATTTTTCCAAGGATACTATACTTATTTCAGGCATTGCCAATACAACTGACAGAAAAATTCTTCAAAGAGTTAAAGAAAATAATAAGGAGATTTTTATGGAGAGGGGGGAAACCGAGGATAGCACTAGATAAATTAACAGAATGGTATAAACAAGGAGGCTTACAATTGCCAAACTTCAAAAATTATTATAGAGCCGCACAATTAAGGTACCTATCAGATTTTTATCAAACAAGGGAAAAACCAGACTGGACGAGACTAGAATTAGATAAAATAGGGGAAAAGATACCTGAACACATATTATATAAATGGGACGAAAAATTGGTACAACATAGAACTTCTCTAGTATTACACCATCTCCTCAATATATGGAAGAAGATTCATGTAGAAAGAAATAAAATAAATTACCAAATACCAAAACTAATATTGACGCAAAATAAGCTACTCCCTTTTACAATAGACAACCTTGCCTTTAGAAAATGGGAAAAAAAAGGGATTAAAAGAATAGAAAATTGTTTTTCAGGAAGTAGATTCTTATCCTTTGAACAAATGAGAGATAAGTACAATATAACTGGAGATACAGCGCTGGCATATTACCAACTGAGATCCTACTTGAAAGATAAATTAGGAAGCAACTTGAGTTTACCAGAGGGAAGTAACCTTGAATATGTGATTACAGATACAATGTTAATCAAAAGATTTATAAAAAATATGTATATTAAACTGCAAGAAAAGGAGAATGAGGAAACAAATGGTAAAACTAAACAAAAATGGGAACAAGATTTAAATATAAAGATAAAAAAGGAAACATGGGAGAAGTTATGCTCTGGAACGATGAGAAATACAATAAATACGAGGCTGCGTATGATACAATATAATTGGTTACACAGACTATACATTACACCGCAAAAGTTAAATAAATGGGACCCAACAGTATCTGATAGATGTTTTCGATGTAAAAAAGAAAGGGGAACAACAATTCATGCAATCTGGACATGTGAGAGAGTAGAAAAATTTTGGGATGATCTCAATCAGATATTAAATAAAATAACAGAAAACAATATACCAAAGAATCCAGAGATCTTTCTCCTAAGTAACATAAAAAATAAAGAATTTGGAATTGACTTGGAAGATGCACAAAAAAGATTTGTCAAGATAGCCCTAGCCGTAGCAAAAAAATGTATTATGTCAACCTGGAAATTGGAAGATAATTTGAAAATACAACAATGGTATATAGAAATGAATAAATGTATTCCATTAGAAAAAATAACATATAGTTTACGAAATAATACTGAAATATTCAAACAAGTATGGGAGCCTTACATTAAATACAATAGCTAAAACCTACCAGGAACAAACATTACCTAAGATGATGGAAGGAGAAGAAAAGAAAAGAATGGACTCAGTAGAATTTCTGGTGTATTTTTGTTGAATGACAACATTGTCTAACTGAATTAATGCAACCTAGATTGTATACCTAAAATGGATGAGAGGGGGGGGGGTGGGGGGGTGGCTTGGGAGGAGGGAGGGGGGAGGGAGAAAAAGTCACTGTAAATGTGTGGAAAAGAAAAAGTGTATATCATGGCTATTGTGATTTATGGTGTGAAAAATAAAAAATTTTTAAAAAAAAAGTTTCCCAAGATATTTTAATTTTAGGTGGAAAGTTCAATTCTCTATCTCAATATCTGGTTGTTTTTGATTTTACCTTACTGGCTGATTGGTGAACATGAAAGCAACTGCACGTTAGTCCGTCAGCAAGGTAAATCGTGCACTGAGGAGGTAGTGTCTTCATTGCTGTACTGCCTTGACAGATGAGTGTCAAATTTCGGGGCCCTGGAGGATACAGGAATAGAAGGCTTTGGGTCTGCCCACCTGATTAATGGTGGCAGCTAGATCGAAGTCAGATGTATTGCTCTCCACCTGAAATGGGGTGGATTCATCCACAGCGTGCATCATGACCTTGGCAATGTCTGCTTTGATGTGGCTGAAGGCCGCACAGGCCTCTGACATCAAGAGAAAGGAGCTAGATTTAACAAGGGGGCGGGCCTTGTCCACATAATTGGAGACACACTGGGCATAGTAGGAGATGAAGCCCAGGCGCTTTTTCAGGGCTTTGAGGCTGTGGGGAAAGGGGAGTTCCAAAAGCAGATGCATGTGATCGACATTGTCTAGATATGGGAATTGGCCTGCAGCTCATACTGGTCAACCATTCAGTCCATCTCCCACTGGAAGACTGAGACTCCGCTGGTGATGCCAAAGGGAACCCTCAGGAAATGGTAGAGACGGCCATCTCCCTCAAACCCAGCATATTGATTAGATGGGGAGCTGATGGTATGCAGACTTTAGATCAATGGTGGAGAATATCTGATATTGAGTGATTTGGTTTACCATATCGGATATGCAGGGAAAATGGTACACATCCAGCAGCGTGTATCTGTTACTGGTCTGACTAGTCAATAACCATTCTGTTTTTCTCCTCATTCTTTACTTCCACCACTGGGCTTTCCAGGGGCTGGTGCTGGCTTCAATGATCCCCTCATTGAGTAGCCACTGCACCTCTGACCTAATAAAGGCCCTGTCCCCACCTACCTTTGGTGGCAATGGGTTTACAGACAGGAGTGAGGTTAGCAAACATTGGTGGAGGGGTGATCTTGAGAGTTGAGTGTCCGCACGTCATGCGCAGTGGGCTATCTTCAGCTTGCTGGTTGGAAACGGTGGAGGAAGAGGCCAGGGGTTTTTGCTGGTGGATCATAGTGGGTGGTTTAAAAACTGCTGGTTACAGACAGTGAGGGGAAGGAAGGGGCCCATCATACTCCATTGTCACACTTTTAAAGTAGCATTGAAAGTCCAGCTGAATGGGACTTCGAGGCCAAGATGACTTTGTGGTTTACTGGCCTTACCACGAGGGAGTAACGCTGCACTGTGTCGAGGTGGATGAAGCATTCCAATCTCCCACTATTGAACAGGCAGCTCGTCTCATGGCCGTTTAATCGCCTCCCTGACTAAAATCTTTAGAACCAGTGATCCTTATTTGCTACCTTGATCCAGCATGAATGGAGACCAGATCGCTGTCTATAGATGTAGCGGAGTGTTTGGTTATTTGGTCCCAAGATGGTGATGTCCAAAATGGTAGCTCCCACAGCTCACATGCAGCGCTGCTGGATTTCAAAGACGGCAGCATGCAAGATAGTGATCCCCGTGGCCCACACGCGGCACTGCTGGTTTGGAGTGACTTGGACTTACACACCTTCACGTAATGTCCTTTCTTCCCACAGTTAGAGCAAACCACATCTTTTGTCGAGCAGCATTTCCTCGAGTGCTTGTTCAGGACGCAGACGTAGCCCTTTGGCTACTCGCAGAGTACAGTGGCCGTGGTCGGACTGCTGACAGGACATGATAATAGTGGTGTTCAGTGTTCACAGAGAACAGTGCCCATGTTCAGGTCACTGGTGGGATGTGGCGGTGGGGGCATTCCACAGGGTTGCAGCCAGTCCACATCCCAATATGGCGACGCCTGGGGAAACCACAAGGTGGCCACATTCTCAGCCAAGAAGGCTTCTTTATTCTGGAGGGCCACCTCTAGCATGCCTGCCAGTTCGACTGCCCTCCGCAAGTTGACCTCATCTTGCTCCAGTTGGACCTGATGCCTGCCACATAAGCGCCTTTGATCAGGTCCTCGGTGTTCACCGTGGACATCACAACTTTACAGTTGCAGGCCTGACTGAGAGCTTGCAGGACCCGGAGGTATTCAGAGCTTAATTCCCCTGTTTTCGGGTAGCCAGGAGGTGTCTCGCGTAGACCTCATTTACCTTTCTCAGGTATTGGCCTTTCAGGACGTCCATCGCCTCTGGATATGACCCGGGAACGTAGTACCTGCAGCTTATCGTTCTCTGATCGAACAATAGTAGATGGCGCCTGCAGGAACACCTCGAAGCAACGCAGCCAGAGGTCAAAATTGTTGGAGGCTTCAGACAACTGAGGGTCGATTTCCAACTTCTCTGGTTTTAGGATCAACCCCATTATCAAAATTTATTGCTAATAAAATTGATGCATCACCAATAACTCCAAAAGACTAGAAGTTATGTAAAAATGATAGACTTTTATTAGCAATGAAATGGATCCATGTCCATGCTGGTGAACAGTCCTGAACTGGGGAGAGGGCTGTGGGACAGTCACCTTTATTCAGGAGTCTGTGGGAGGAGCCACAGGTACAGTCGACCCAGGGGTGAATATCCACACAATTAAATATACATGTAGTGGTTTACCACATACTTCTATGCATTTTTTTTGCATATTTCTTTAATGATAACGTAGAGTCAGATTTATTCCAGTGTATGTAAAAACTAACACAAGTCCAATGTTTAATATTCAACTCTGTTGAAACCGCCTCCCTGACAAAAATCTTTAGAACCAGTGATCCTTATTTGCTACCCTATCTTAGTTGGGATGTTAAAAAGCTGAAAATTCAAATGACTCTTGAGAACTACCTTGATGAAGGGCACAAGCCAAATGTCATTTATGTAATTAAATTTATATTTAGACATACAGCACAGTTATAGGCCATTTCGACCCACGAGCCCATGCCACCCGGTATATTTTGAAGGGTGGGAGGAAACCCACACAGACACCGGGAGTTGTACACGCTCCTTTCGGACAGCACACGATTTTTCTTTACCTCTGCCATATAAAGTACACTGTTTGACCAGCTGAGTTTCTCCAGCATTGCGTTGCTACTAGAATGTCGCATGAAGGATGTGACAGACAAGGCATTAAAATGTTATCAGATATGTTATCCAATTTCAAGCACTCCATTATAAAATAACACAAAGTGCAGAATATAAATTAACCAAAGGGGTTAAAGAAACAATAATTAGGAGAAAGGTGGTAAATCCATGACAGTCTTTTTTTAAAATTTTGAAAAATTGGATGAAGTGGCTGTATAGAGTTGCTAAGCAGGGGTCATTGGTTTAGAGAGGAAGAAGATTAAGAGAAATCTCCTCCCGTGGAGACTTAATGGGAAACTTCACTGCGAAAGCAGACAGAGGCAGAGACCTTTGCACACTATCTTCAGAAATGAGTAGCTTAAAGCAGAACAAGACAAAGATAGGCAGATTGTTACTGAAAGAGCTGGTACAGATCTGATGGGCGAAACGACCTCATGCCAAGTCTCTGTGGTCTTATTAATGTGTATCATGTAGGGTTTCCTTTTAGTTTGGCTCCACTTTCTCTAACCTACTAATATTTTATCTAGTTCGTCGATGAATGCAGGACTGCATTTTTTTCCCCTCTTGTTATTCTTTAGCAATTTTATGGTCCCTGGGCTATTTTTGTTATTTTAAACACATTTTCACTTACATTAAATTGGTTCCCAACTTCAAAGGAATAATTTTCTCAGATGACACTGTTTTAAATTGCGTCATGTCATCTTGATAAAAATATTCCTCAGCTCTTAAATCACTTCATCATTAAAAGAATGATTAGTTTGGAAACATCATTGTCATTTATTGCTACAAATTTACAAATGATTAAATGTGAAAAAGACCCTCGGGCCGCCATTATTCTTGTGCATTGCTTGGTCTACCTAATGTTCTCTAAACGTACCTGTGGAATCAAGGAATCAAAGAAAAATGGGCCTTTTGACAAATGAACTATTGTTTCACCAGGAACCAACAGGGCGACCCCTGAATTTTTGCTTCCTCTTCTCGCTTTTTAATGCAAAGAGCGAAACAACAATAACTTGATTTCCAAATGCATTTGTTATTTATACGCAGAGGCTAGACCCCAGGTGATGGATTAAATCATTTCTATTTTGTTTTCGTCTGGTGGAACAAACTGTACAGGCTATTCCACCATCACAGAGAGTAAAAAAAAGACATTTTAATATTTATCATGTTAATTCCAGCTGTGGTTCTCCAGAAGAATCAATTGCAATAAAGTTGTCCGCGACAAGCAAATGAAATATATTATTTAAAAACTTTGATTCTATCAAAGATGTATTATTCATTAATTCATAATCAGTCAAGGGATTCCTAACGCCTATCTATCCCACTCTTAATTAAAGTTGGCCCTATTATCTCTGCTTCTTCGCAGGCGTTCCAGGTCACGTCGTTAGAATTCACCCCGGGGAATGAGCTGCAGGTCTCTGCCCATACTCCACGCTCATGTCACCGAGCTGTGCAACATTGAGCAGGCATGCTAAAGAAATTCAGATGTGAGTAGTTTCTCCGGAGAGCGTTGCCAAGTTCAGCTTGCAACATTTGAGACGACAACACTTTGCTCCGGTTCCCCCGATCACGCACAGAAAATTGAGCACCAATTTCAAAATTTGAGGCGGAATTAACACCTTGCGAGTTGCAGGGAAATGCATTTGGGGAGGGGTGGGGGAGTAAACATTTAACCCTCGGTGGTCGCGACTCGAGGCGCACATTGGAAAGTGACCTTTGTCTTCAAGAGCCGACCGCCAATATGCATCCCTTTGCATATTGAAGGCAAAGCACGGCCAAGAGGCCGTTCTGTCCATCTGACTCCGTCTCCTGCCCCAAAGTTCCCCATTCACTCCGGCTGATGGTGAATCAGACGCTTGGGATCAAGACGCTTGTTGCAACAACTGATCACATAAAGGTCGGGGGGGGTGGGGGGGTTAAAACAGCGCCTTACCATCCAGCTCCTCTTCGGAAATGTTGGCCAACTGTTCGCTCTCGCTGCCGTCTGACAGCGACCCGCTCAGGTAGTTCCCTTTGTACAAGAGGCCGGTGTGCACAGGATGGAAAGGCATTTTCACCCCCTGCAAGAGAAATCAAACGCATCGGTCAGCCCGAGTTGCGCCGCCTCTCCTCGGGCACGGGCACAGGGTCTCTCCCGCCCCATTGGGGTTTTGGGTGAGATGCGGTATGTCCCTGCCAGCCGGGCGGAGGGGAAGGTGGGGAGGGGGGACGAGGGCGATCTTAACTTCCACCACCAGCAAGGTGACCAGGCTCTCAGTCACAGCTCTCGTCCGCGCTGAGAGCCGGGGCTTTATAAATGAGGGGGGCGGAGGAGGCACGGGCGGTGCGAGGGGCTGCGGAGGTGGTACCTGGAGAAGGAGCCTGCTCCCGCGGCTACAGGTCAGAGGCTGGCGCCCAGCAGCAGAGGAGGAGGAGGGGGGCTGCCTTGCACCGGATCGAGCAGCGTCTCCTGTCCGGGAGTGCTGGAGTGGGGGTGGGGGGATTGGCACTCGGACTAGGACCAGTGCAGAGGGTCCGAGCGGGCTTGGAAGGTACCGGAGTGGCCCGGCTCTGGGGGGCTGACCACTGCTTCACTTTGCCCATTTCCAGTCGGGGGACGCAGTGCCGACGGGCGGGGGTGGGGTGGTGGTGGGGGGGGGGGGGTCCATTCGCCTGAAACTCCCATTCATCAGGCGCCCTGGGTTGTTCCTGCACAGCCATACCCAAAGTTGCTCCGGATCTCGCGTCGCTGCCAAACATTGGGGCAGGAAGGGGCAACTGGAATCCGTTCGCTCTCTCGCTGGATTGACCGGGCTCTGAGCTGCCCTCGGCTCAACGGTGCAGCCTTTCAAGGGGCGACTTCTCCCTTGTCCCCGTCATGTTTGTGGAGAGGGCGATGCGCATGCTTTGAGCAGCGGCAATTGAAGCCCCGTTCGCATCGAATCCCCACCACGTCCTCCTGCTCCAGTACATTATCCTCGAGGTGATGTGTCGACCCCTTTTGACGGAGAGCAGCACCTTTCTCTCTCTCTCTCTGAAGCGCAGATCCTCACTGGTCCATCCACTGAAAATAAAGCATAATTAACATGGCTATAACAGGATTAAAAAGCAGGTGAAGGTGGCCACCGTCAGATTTCTTGTCAGATCACATACAACCCTGAGATTCTTTTTTTTCCCCTGCAGGTCACGAATGCAGACTGTGCAATACAGGGAAAGCAAAAGAGAATCAATAAAGTGCACAAGAGAGAGCCCTCAAAGGAGTCTCTGATTGACTTCCTGGTTGAGGATCTTGTCCAATCTCCCCACCTCATAGACTAGCAACAGACCCTTGAGGGTCAATGGCCCCTTTTCCACTGGAACCTTGTCCCAGGAATTGAGGGCCGGTGGGAAAGGGAGACGGTCAGCGCTCCAGGGCGCCAATTCAAGCCGGAGATTGGCGGCCTTGACCCTTCGTCGCGTCCCCGGCGTCAGCTGACGCCGGCGTGCTGATTATTGTTAGATTCTCCCATCCCAGGGGATGCAAGCATTTGTGTCCTGGTTAAAAGTGGCCCAGTGGAAACAGTAAAAACAGCTTATTTAACTGGACGACCAATTAACTGGGAGGCCAGTGTAAAAAGGGCGAGAGAGATCAGTGCTGATTTGTATCTTATCTCCATCTTGCAGCACTATCAATTAGACCCAACAGGCCAGGTCGAGATAAATAGGCTTTAATTACTATAAACTTACAGTCATATCTTACATGCTGTTGGCCTGATTCCAAGGCAAAACTGAGGGAGCGGGATTGGGCGATACCGCCTTTATTACGGATCCTGGAGGGGGAGGAGATACAATATTGGGGATGGGCCAACCAGTGCAATGACTGCAACACAGTGTTCCACGTTGGTTCTTTGCGACTTCTGACTAGCAAATAAAAATCAATCCAAATTTAAGTTCATAACCAAGCTTGCAATAGAAGGTGAGCAGAAGGGGGGGGGGGGCTGTGGGGGTTCAAAAGGGATCTGATAGGCAGAGAGAGTGGTAAATATATGGAACGAGCTGCCAGAAGTAGTGGTGGAGACAGGCATGATTGTATTGTTTAAAATATATTTAGACAGGTATATTGGTTGGAAAGGTTTTGTGTAATATGGGCCAAACACAGGCAAATAGGACTAACTTGGGTAGGTAGCTTGGTCAGCAGGGAGCAGTTGGTCTGAAAGGCCCATTTCCATGGTGGAAAACTCTGACTGCATTTACAGATGTTTGTAAGGGACACACATCCTTCCTGACCTTAGTAAAAACACAACTCTGGAGAAACCAGCAGGTCAAACGGCATAACTTAATATAGCAAAGATAAAGATGCATAACCAACGTTACGGACTTGAACTCTTCATCAAGGTATGAGCAAAATGTAGGCAGGTGCCAGAATATAATAGGGGAAGGGCTGGGGGAGGAGCATAGTCCCACAGGCAGGAAGTAATAGATGAATGAGGGAGGGAGGGCACATCAGCAAGCAGGGGGAGATGGTTCTGTGAATGGAGAGGGAAGGGGGTGGAGAGCTGGAGGAAGAGAGACATAAGGAAGAGAGGGAGAACAGGGAGTGGTCTAGCAAAAACCAGAGAAGTTAATAGGCACTTACAAGCAGGGAAAATACCCGTCTCTAAAGGTGGAGGTTCTCACCCTCATAGCTAAAGATGTACCTTTCTGAATGCGCCGTGGCCAGCTCTGAGGCGCCGATTCCAATCCTTCTCAGGGATAATCGACGGAGCGCTGCGCTCCACTGCCTGACTTGAATGTACAGCTGCTGCAAACAGCTGGTTAGGGGTGGGCTGATGATGCAGTAAGACTGCGACCCATTTCCCCACTTACCCCTCTCCCTCCATGACCAAGGCTGGAGCAGTGGGCAGGAGCCGTCAGGGCAGCGGGAGTCAGTAGGGCAGCGGAAGTCATCAGCGGGGTCTGGTGGGCAGCAGGAGCCATCAGTGGGAGCGGAACCCAGCAGGAGCCATTGGAGAAGCGGGAGCCATTAGAGGGGGCCGGCGGGGCAGCAGGAGCTGTCAGCAGGGCAGTGGGAGCCATCAGGGGCCACCGGTGTAGGCTGGGACAGTCTCATTGGGCTGCTTTAGCCTTCAAGGTCGCTCTCTGTGGCTCAAAATGCGCCAGAGCAATGGCCGTCTTCCCTACCCATAATCCCCCATGCAGCTGAAACTGTTCTGGGAACCACTGAGCGGTTCCACCTGTATAGGGGATTATGGGTAGGGAAGACAGCCATTGCTCTGACACATATTTATGACAGGTGGCACTTGACACCAGTCGCCCCCACCTCCATTGGCTCCAGGGGCGCTACAAGGTGCTTCTGGATATGAATGGGACACTGGAGTAGCCTTTTAGGGTTGCTGTTAAGTTTGAACGTTAAGTTTTAAGTTTTTGATCTGCTCTTGTAGCCGGCCTCCAGGAGGCCTGACATGAAATAGCCTAATGTTTATGAAATCTGGTTGGAGAATGCCTAGACGGAATATTAGGTGTTGCTCCTCCAATTTACAGATGTCCCTGGTTTGGCAGTGTTTCTTGCGCCTTCACCGAACTATTCCCCCCTCCCGCTGTTTTCTTGTTTTTTCTCCTAGACAGCACCCCATGCTCTCTCTCTCTCTCTCTCGCTTTTCCCCATCCTTCTGCCTCCTTACCTCCAGCTCTCCACCCCTTCCCTCTCCATTCACAGTTATTCCCCCCTTTTCTCTTGTGCCCTCACTCCCTTATTACCACTATTAACTCTTGCCTGTGGATCTGGCTCCTCCCCCTGCCCCTCTCCCCCCCACCATTTTATTCACATGCCTGCCTATATTTTGCTCATACCTCAATGGAGGACTCAAGCATGAAGTGTTAGTTGTGCCTCCTTATCTTTTGCAATATAAAGAACACTGCTGAGTTTCTCCAGTATTGTGTTTTTACTTCAACCACTGCAGCCTTTTGTGTTTCACTCCTTTCTGACCTTATCTGATTTCTTAGCTTCTGAATTAAAGGCAACGTCTCTTTCCCCTGGATAACCCCAATGGCAATAGAAATATTGCACTACCAATCCTAGCAAAAGCATAAATTCAATCAAACTACAAATTTATTTTCTTTTTTTTCTGATATAACTCTTAGATTCTGCCTGCGATACCTTTCCTTGTAAATGTGCCGATATTTTTTAAAAATCTATTCTAGAAAATGAATCCTGTCGAGAAGAATGAAAAGAAAAATCTTTCTCTGTAGGATTAACCCTTCTCCAAATATCTACCAACTTTAAATCTTTAATTAAAGCCCCAATTTGTATCACCATCTTTGATTTCCTAATACATTTTGGGGATTTAATTCATCAAAGGATCCAAAACACAATTGATATCTCCCCCAACTAAAATATTTTCATTAGCTTGACTTAACATAAAAGCGTCTGAAATAAAACATTCATCACCCACATTAGGTGCATAGATATTAAGTAAAGTCCAAAGTTCATCAAAGATTTTACAATCCACTTTTAAAACTCTCCCAGCATTCCCCTCTACAGCATGCAACTCAAAAAATAAATTCTTATGAACTAGAATCGCTACACCTTTTGCCTTAGAATTAAAGGATGAAAAAAAAAACACATGACCAACCCAATCTCTTTTCAATTTCAAATGCTCATTTTCAGTCAAATGTGTTTCTTGTAAAAAAGCAATATCAAGCAATATCATTTTCATTTTCTTAATATTAAGCTTTCGCTTAATTGAATTATTTAATCCCTGAACATTAAAAGTTGCTACAAATTTATTTTCTGTACCTACTCATCAATTCAATTTTATCTGAGTTATCTTCACTTTCTGTATCACACCTGAAATATTGCTGGGATGCCATTAGAGTTCCCCTGGATAGCTTCTTCCTCAGACCACCATAGTATCAATCCTGGCTTATTCAGAGCTAAATAAATATATTAATAGTGAAAGGGTGTAGGGAGCTCTGAGGAGAGGGAGCATTGGTGCCGATAGCTGCGCCTCACTAAGGTGGGGATGGTAGGCATCATTGGACCTCACTCATCTCCTAAATTTCTCACTTGTTGGCTCCTCGTGCCACAGCCTGGAAACCGCTTCAGCTAGCGGGCGAAAACAAGTGAGAGGGTGGTGTCATTACTTCACCGCTAGCAGAGAAGGTGGAAGAGGAGACATCTCCCAATGGTTGCAATGGGTGGGGAGGCTTGCGAGCACGCCGCAAGAATTGCCGTGAACCCACAACACTCAGGGCTTGTCTACCTAGCGGGTGAATCCTGGATTCGCGGACTGTGCGGAAGAAACCATCACTGGTTCAATGGGCAGAAAGGTGATTCTCAGCATGCGACATGGAGTGCTAAGAGGGTGCAGTGAGACACATACAGAACACTGCTGGCCATCCACTGCATCCTGACCTGTCTCTAGCCATTTCGACTATGTCTTGCCAATGGGTCTAGATAGGCTGGGGCGAGAGAGTGAGGTTGACGACCTGTGCAACTCTCCCTCACTTTAATCCAAGTCAAGTGCAAGTTATGACTTAAACTCAACGCGCTGATTTTGAAATCATGGTCATCTTCGACTACGAAGGACGAACAATAGCAACAACAACATACATTAATTAAAGTATTACGGCAATTCAGTGCTACAGGCAGTACAGCGAACAGAATATATTAATGCTTATGGTGGTGAGTCTGAATTAATTCAAGATTATCTTATACAGAAACCACACTGATCTTGTTTCCCTTTTAATGCCCAATAAAGGCACACAATGACAATGTGGTTGGCAATATGCAAGAACCATTCCACATATGTTCATCTTCTGCTGAGCTTGCTGTGTGTCAGGACAACGGTTGTTTTGAAATGGGAAGGGTGTGAAGAGGAACAGTAGAATGGAAACCTTTTACAATATTAGATAGAATGTGGAGGGCCAGGAGAGTCGCTTGCATTCATGAAGAGAAGGAGGGGACAAAATGTGGTGTAGCCAAGTTTGCGGATGACACCAAATTGAGTGGAAGAGCAAATTATAATGAGGATGTGGAGAGTCTGCAGAGGGATATAGTTAAGCTGGATGAGTGGGCAAAGGTCTGACAGATGGAGTACAATGTTAGTAAGTGTGAGGTTATCCACTTTGGCAAGAAAAATAAAAGAGTTGAATATTATTTAAAAGCTGAAAAACTACAGCATACTGTAGTGCAGAGGGACTTGGGAGTGCTTGTGCATGAATCGCAAAAAGTTAGGTTGCAGGTGCAGCAGGTTATTAAGAAGGCAAATGGAATGTTGGCCTTCATCGCTAGAGGAATTGAATTCAGGAGTAGGGAGGTAATGTTACAACTGTATAAGGTACTGGTGAGACCGCACCTGGAGTACTGTGTCCAGTTCTGGTCTCCATATTTGAGGAAGGATATACTGGCTTTGGAGACGGTCCAGAGGAGGTTTACTTGGTTGATCCCTGGGATGAAGGGGTTGACTTATGATGAAAGATTAAATCGTCTAGGATTGTATTCGCTCGAGTTCAGAAGAATGAGAGGAGATCTTATAGCAACATATAGGATTATGAAGGGTATGGATAGGATAGATGTAGGAAGGTTTTTTGAGCTGGCTGGGGAAACTAAAATGAGAGGACACACTCTGAAGATTCGGGGGAATAGATTTAGGACGGAGATGAGGAAAATTAGTTTTTCCCAGAGAATAGTGAATGTTTGGAATTCTCTAACCAGGGAAGTGGTCGAGGCTGCTTCATTAAACATATTTAAAATTCGGTTAGATAAATTTTTAAATGATAGAGAAATTAGGGGATATGGGGAGAAGGCAGGTAGGTGGGATTAGGTCATAAATTAGATCAGCCATGATCCTATTGAATGGCGGAGCAGGCTCGATGGGCCATTTTTGGCCTACTCCTGTTCCTATGTCTTCAGGGTAAAACATAATGAATGAGTGGACTATAAAGAAGGTGAATTGAGGTTGGGGAATTTTAGTTGATGGGCAAACAACATTAGTGTCCACATGGGCTTTGGGACAGCTTTTTAGATGTTGTTGAGGAGGGATTACTCACTGAATAATCTGGTGAGAAGAATTAAAGGTCAAGGTTCCATTATTCTCATGTAATACTACATTTAGAATGTAACGTACATGAAATTCTTTTAACTTTTGTCTACCGTAAGGCAGACAGAGAGTCACAACTTTGTCCAGCGCCCCTCACAGAAACCTACAGCACCTGGTGTTCCTCGCTAGTCTCCCTCCAAGTACTGACCCATCCTGGGCCTGCTTAGCTTCCGAGATCAGACAATCCCAGGCGTATTCAGGCTATTGTGTTTTAAGGAGATGAAAGAGCTCAGAAATGCTCAAAGAGAAGTAATGGGTGAAATAAAGTGTATTAACTGACAGAGAGTGGCTGAGTAATAGGGTCACCCACATAGAAATATGACAAACTGAGGGAGCAGAGCTGGCCAGGAAGCATCCGTGAAGGGAAAGAGATCGTCAACATTTTTGGCCGAGACCCTGCCCCGAACAAACAAACACAATTGCCATTCTTGGCAGTGTGGAGAAACAAGATTCAGGATTATTGTATTGTTATGTATTAAAACCAAAAAGTGATAATACACAAAATTTCCTTTTGTCTACTGTAAGGCAGACAAAGATTTGCTATCAGCAGAAATTGTCCAGTGCCCCTTACAGCCAGAGAAAGAGAAGCAAAAGAGAGACCCCCAGGGTCAATGCATGTCCATGGATTTGCCTCATGTGCTCTGGCAGCCTCGCCAGCCACACAACTTCAGTCCAAACCATCGGCAAGCCGAGCTCCAGATGCAAACCTCCGACATGATCAGGAAGCCTCCAGCACCCTCTTGTATCCCGGCTCCAATACTTGGTACCCCCATCAGCTAATCTCGAGTCAGTCTCCAGCAATCCTGCCTGGTGTGAGTACCTCTACTGCACATACCAGCAGCCCGCAGCCTGCATGGGTTCCTCACCTCAGGTCGCCAATAGCCTGCTGTCTGTGTGTTCTTCAGCCTTAAAGCACCTCGCTGCAGAAAGGGGCACTGGACAATCACTGCTTTAGTGCTGTGGTCACCTTCCCATGGTAATCTCCTCTGCTTCTCCTTCTCAAATGGTGGGGGGAGGGCATGGTCTCCCCATTTTCTGGTGCCCTGCACTGCTTGGCCTTGTTCTCTGCTTCCCTGGACTGTTATAGGGTATTGGTGACATAATTCACGATTGGGATGAAGGAAGCAATAGAATTGTTGCATGAAATATACAGTATTATCAGTGAAGTAACTTAGTGACTGGATTGTAATCCAAATTTCACATGGCAGCCAGGGAGTTTAAATTCATTTAGTGTAAATGTTTGTGCTCACAGAGTCTTAACCACAGTCCATTGCAAAGGACAGGTGAGGAGGCCAAGCAGTGAACCTGTAATATATTCAAGTGCCCCTTCATTCTGTCGTAAAGCTCAGAAACATGAACTTCAGCTCCATGTCCATACTCACCATCAAACACCCATTTGCTGTATATTACATTAATCCCACACTTATTTTATTTTACAAGTTCCCAGTGGTCTTTATAACAGTGGTAGGGAAATTATTGGAGAAATTTGTAAGGGATTGGATTTATGGGCATTTGGAAAGGCAGGGACTGATTAATGATCAAACCATGGCTTTGTACAGGGAAAATCCCATCTCACTAATTTGATTGAGTTTTTTGAGATGATAATACAGGAGATTGATGAAGACATGGCAATAAATATTGTCTACATGGAGTTTAGTAAGCCTTTTGACAAGATCCTGCATGTATACAAAGCTGGAGAAACTTAGCAGGTAAAGCAGTGGCCTTTATATAGCAAAAGTAAAAATATATAACCGATGTTTCGGGGTTTGATGAAGGGCTCAAGCCCGAAACATTGGTTATGTATTTTACCTTTGCTATTTAAAGGACACTGCGTGACCTGCTGAATTTCTCCAGCATTGTGTTTTTACTTCAACCACGGTGTCTGTAGATTTTTGTGTTTTACTTTAGTTCTGCATGGTCCAAAAGATTATGGCACTTGGACACAAGGTGAACTCTCTAATTGGGTCCAAAATTGGCTTACTTGTGGGAGAGATAGGGTTGGAAGGATATCTCCCTGATTGGAAGTCTCTGATTGTTGGTGACCTTTGAGCACTGATGCTGGGACCTCTGTAGTTTGTGAGACATTTTAATAATTTGGATGCAAATGTCGGAGGTATGATCAGTAAGGTTGTGACTGACACAGAAACTGGTGGTATTTAGATGGCGAGGATGATTTTCCAAAGCAATGCCAGGATATGGATCAGTTGAAAGGTTGAAGACACCACTGGCTGATGAAGTATATTCCCAACAGGCGCGAGCTGATTCATTTTGGGAAGTCAAATAAGGGTATGGAATATTCAGCAAATGCTTAGGCATGAAGGAATGTTGATGAACATGGGGACCTTGGGGTTCAAGTCTATAGTTCCTTGAAAGTGTCAATACTGGGGAGTAGGGTGGTGAAGAAGGCAGATGACATAAGACTTGGGACGTTATGTTGCAATTTTACAAAACACTGGTTGAACCACACTTTCAACATGATATGCGGTTCGGGTCACCAATCTACTGGATGGATGCGATTGTGCAGGAGAGTGTGCCGAGGAGGTTTACTGGGATATTGCTGGTTTGCTGGACTTTAGTTACGGGGATAGATTCAATAGTTTGGGCTTGTTTTCTCTGCGGGAAAGGAGGTTGATTCACATGATTATGAGAAGCATGCAAGAGGGGTATGGTTAAAATCTTTTTTCCCATGGTAGTGATATCAAAAACAAGAGGCCATTGGTTTAAGTTGACAGGAAGAAGCCTATGTCTGTGCTGTGTGACAGCACTCTTCACTCAGAGCAATTTACAGTAAAAAATAAAATGCCAACCCCTGGTTGTCTATGGAATATGGAAGGAAACTGGGTCGGTGCTCTAAGACTCTATAGCTTTAGACATGACGGAGGCCATTCTTTGAGTCTATACTGCTTTATAGAGCAGTCCCATTCCCCCATTAATATTCCCTCTAATCTATTCTCCCAATATTTCCATCAGCTCCCCCTAGATTCAACACCCAGTATCCAATTAACCTAACAACCAGTATATTTTTGAAATGTGGTTGAGAACCAGATCAAGCCCATTTGGTCTCTACGCTGATGTCATCAGTGGTCAGGAATGAAGCTGGGTTTCTAGAGTTGTACTAACTAACCACCAGCAGTGCCATTGTTTCAATCAAGGTAACAATGGGATAACAACTTTAAAGTGCCAAATATTATCCACAAATATCACATTAAAAATACAACATTCACAAACATAACCCAGTCAGTAGTTTTGGCACCATAATTGATATTTGCAGCAGTTACAGAAGTTGAAGTCATGAGAACACCCAGCATTATTGACATCCATCACTGGTCTGAACCAAGTCTCCTCACCATGACATACAGTAGAAGCATCACATGTTGATTCTTAAGCATAGTTGCACTTACGACAGAAATATGATCAAACTAATAGTCTACTTTGCTATCCTTCACATCGTCACTTCTCAGGTTCCATGGAGAAAGGAGACTTTACTCTATTTGTCTCCAATCTTCACAAATCCTGGACTGGTCTACTTCCATTATTTCCCAATGTTCCCTCTCCTTGTCTTCAACTTGCCAGGGATTTCAATACACAAACTTTAGTAATGCAATCTGTACCCACTAGTTCTAGCTATTTTCTCTACTGCTATGTCAAAACAACCTTCCAATACCTGCAAGGTATACATTTTGTTTTCTATGTCTGTGGCTCCTTTGAATGAATGAATGAACAAGTTAATTAATTAGTTGGATGAATGATTGAATGGATGAAAGAAAATTAAAGTTTCTGGTCAAATACATAAGTATAAGTTAGTACACCTTATTACTCCCATTTTCAGATTCTTTTCATTTGAATGGGACTGTCAATCAGGCTGCAATCCCTGCAGGCCCTGGAGAATGACTGTAGGTTGAGAGGCACCCAAATTCCATACTTCTGAGGAGAGGGGAAATGCCTGGAGGCACAGGGGCAGAGACTATGTGACCAACATATTAAAGCAACTGTACACTTGGCTCAGGGTCCATTTTAAGGAATCAGCACTGGGAGAAGTGGCCATTTTAAGGGATAGTGTGTTGAAGTTGGCATCATGTGGTAATAGACTGTCTGATTTCTCCGTGTTCTAGGGGAATGAGTATGCCAAAAGGGAAGGTCTCTTTGAAAGGGTTCTGGAAACCAGAGGAATTCTGCAGTTGGATTGTGACCATTGTGACGGTCACTTGGAATGGCTGACCCATGAAAGCTTTGTGAGAATCGTTCGCTCCATGTCCCTGATGCAAATAAAGGGGAGTTTTGACTGCCACTCTTTGGAAAAGGACATTTATCCGGAAGCACCTCGATAAGGATTTTGTGAGTTTACAACAGTCTGTCACCCCTGTCTCTCCCACCTGCCACATGAATTTCTTTGCATCCATTTAAAGCCTGCATGACAACATTGGATTTTCTGAGACTGAATTTTGAACTGCCTTTCCAGAATTGTGCCTGAGCTGTAGTGGCTTGGGGTATTCCACACACACTCACACATAAGTATATTCGCGCATAGCTGGGGATGAAGTAGATAAGTTTAGATAAGGTGTTATATTATTGTTAATTAATAATGTAAACATTATTTTAAATATAACACTGTCTGGGCTCGTTTCTATTGCTGCTGTCTGGTATGTAACAACCTTCCCAGACTCCTAAAACACACCACCAACAGCTTAACTGTTATTAACACATAAGGTTCCATAAGGAGAACAAAAAACAACAAATGTTAAAAAAAGAAGAGAAAATATAAGTAATACAAAAATGTCAGTAGTACAGATAGGTCTTGAAGACGTGATATGGTTAGGGTAATAAAGGAAGGTTGTTGGACAAAACTATTCTTGAATATATTCTGGAACATGGAGGGTACTCTCAACATCAATGTACAGAAAATGTCCTAAAATCCAGACTGCTTGCAGATTGGGTCTGTCTGGATCTTCAGATTTTCCAGATTCTTGTGGAGTACATTTACATTTAAGATTTATTGTCAGAGTACGTACATGACATCACATACAACCCTGAGATTTCTTTTTCCTGCAGGCACAGCAGAATTACCATTAATTAGTTGTGCAAAAAAACCTACACATCATAAAAATGTAAGCAAAGAACTGTAAACAGATAACGAATGTAAACAAACTGCAATACAGAGAGAACAAAAGAAAATCAATGAAATGCAGAAGTAATAGTCCTTAAATGAGTCTGTGATTGAGTTTGTCATTGAGGAGTCTGATGGTGGAGGGGTAGCAGCTGTTCCTGAACCTGATGGTGGTATCTATACGTTTTTCCTGATGGCAATAGCGAGAAAAGAGCGTGTGCTGGGTGGTGAGGGTCTTTGATTATTGCTACTCCCCTCTGACAGCAGCTTTCCCTGTAGATATACTCAATAGTGCGGAGGGTTTTGCCTGTGATATCCTGGGCTGTGTCCACTATCTTCTGGAGGGATTTATACTCAGGAGTATTGGTGTCTCCATGATGTAGCCGGTCAGCACACCTTTCACCATACCTCTGCAGAAATTTGCCAGGGTTTCTGGTGTCATACCAAACCTCCGCAAACTCCTGAGGAAGTAGAGGCATTGATGTGCTTTCTTCACGATGCCTTTGTTATATTGGGTCCAGAAAAGGTCCTCTGAGATAATGACTCCTAAGAACCTAAATTTGCTCACCCTCTCCACTTCTAATTCCCCCAATGATCACTGAATTCCATACTTCTGGCTTTCCTTTCTTGAAGTCAACAACCAGCTCCTTAGTTTCGGTGACATTAAGTGCAAGGTTGTTGTTGGCGCACCATTCAGCCAAGTTTTCAATCTCCATCCTGTATGTTGACTCATCCCCTTCCTTTATACAACCTATTACTGTTTGCATCTGCAAATTTGTAGATGGTATTATTGTTGTACCGAGCTATACAGTTGTAGGTGTAAAGTGAATAGAGCAGGGGGCTAAGAAAACAGCCCTGTGGTGCTCCGGTACTGGTGGAGATTGTGGAGGAGAAGTTCTTACCAATTTTTACTGATTGTGGTCTGGAGGTGAGGAAATCCATGATTCAATTACATGGTGGGATGTCAACTCCCAGATCTTGGAGTTTACTGATCAGTTTTGAGGGGATAATGGTGTTAAATGCTGAACTGTAGTCCAATTAGAATATCCTGATGTATGCATCTTTGCTGTCCAGGTGTTCTGCGGCTTTGTGTAGAGCCAGTCAGATGGCATCTGCCGTAGACCTGTTCTACAATATGCGAACTGGAATGGATCCGTGTCACTCCTCAGACAGGAGCTGAGCTGCCTCATCACCAGCCTTTCAAAACACTGTTGCTATAAGTGCTATTGGTTGATAGTTGTTCAGGCAGGTTATTTAAGGAGAATAAAGAGATGAACAAGTAAATTTTGATAGTTTATTGATAAAACATTTTTCCATATAAAATACAACAAGATACATTTTTTCTTTCATTTTCGCAACTTTTACGTGGTCACAGTGCACCTTTGGCACTTACACTTACACATGCCCGCGCACACACAAAAGAGTGCTAAATTTTAAAAGTGAGAGTTTTTGAGAAGTCCGGATTCTCAGGTGGACCGGATTTCTGGCATCTGGGATTTTTTTTAACTTTTACTGCTTTACTGAAACAAAATGATGGCCCACTTCTCCTGCCATTGTGTGGAAACAGGGCCCACACAGCTGATGGCCCAATAAAATTAAATAATGAAACCTTGTGATTCCAAATATAATCTTCAATGATCTTTTGGAGTATATTTTGCTTTCAGTTTTGGTCAGTGTGCATGACACGTTAGACAGCACGTAGCGGTTTGCCATGATATGGCTAATTGTTGCACCAACGCAAGTTTTGTGCCCTTGTTGGTGCACCAGAGGTGACTCACCTCGGCTTTTCTTCCACAGATTTACATATATTGGTGATATTTGTTCTAATGCTAGGAATCCATTTTATTTAACAGCTGCTGAAGTGGTGTCAGCATGCTTGCAAAGCCTGTTCAAAAGGTAGCAAAGTACTGATTTAGAAATCCAACAATACATGTCCAGGGTTCTAATAATGGCCTTCATTTTCTTGTTAATTGTTTACAGCTTGTTTAAATTTACTATCAAACTTAAAATACTCATTGTTCCTGCAAGCACATTAGTTTACATTTTAAGTTTCAAGTTACATTGATGCAGTTTTCTAAACATTTGTTGAAGAACCTTTGTGGCTGTGGCAAATTGAATCTCGCCCTCATTGAACACAACCAGTTCCCCAATCCAGTGCACTGCCAGACTGAGACAGTCTGGAGGAACAACTCCTTCTGATTGGGCACCCTCCAACCAATGGCATTAATATTGACTTCTCTGGCTTTCTTTAAACCCCCCCTCCCCCAATGGGGAAGGCCTTCCCCCCAGCTGGTCTCTCTCCCTTTTCTCCGTCTCCTTCCGCACATCCATTCTCACCTTTTCCCCTTAACATAGCCAAATGAAAACCTTTTGTTGGTCTGGATTCTGTGGATCTTCTTATTCTGCTTATCCCTTGAAGAAGGGCTCAGGCCTGAAAAGTTGGCAATAGACCTGCCTCCTATGGACACTGAAAGACC
Organism: Narcine bancroftii; assembly: GCF_036971445.1. Taxonomy (NCBI): domain Eukaryota; kingdom Metazoa; phylum Chordata; class Chondrichthyes; order Torpediniformes; family Narcinidae; genus Narcine; species Narcine bancroftii. Next base: position 23,778,326 of record NC_091482.1, read on the forward strand.
TGCTGAGTTCCTCCAGCATTTTGGTGTGCTCTCACTACAATCACCGCATCTGCAGACCTTCGTGTTTCACTCCCCCTGCAGAATCGTATCCATGTCGCTTGGAATTTTATCTCGTACACTAGCTTGTCTGTGGATACAATGGATTGCCACCCTTGTGGATGTCAATTCTCAAGTAGCGTTGACTCTCTTTAGCACAACGTTGTGGGCCTGTACTGTGTTGTACTAATCTATGTTCTATCTTCTTCAGTAATATTAGCATTAGCATAAGCAGGGGACAGATCCAGATCTGTGAAGAGTTTTATTTCTGTCAAATCAAAACAAAAATGTTTGAAATCTGAACAGAGAGTATTGTTTGACATCAACTGAATTCTGAAATCACTGTTTTATTTCTTTTGCGGTATGTACAACTTAAAATGCATGTCATCTGTCTCAAAGTTGGTCAAGCCTTCCTTGTGTTTTCCTTCCAGAGGCACGTTGCTTAACTCCCACTGATTCATCTTCAACTTCCTGTGTCCAGCTTCACAGAGTGATTTTGTTTGCTGCAGGACAATCCTCTTGTCTCTCCCCTCACAGACACACGATGGTTCCCACTGTAACAATAGATCTGTTAGCACACCTTTCACATTCAAACTCAACGTCAGGGAGACAGAAGATTCTGAAATCCGGAGGTAAAAATCAATCTCCAGGAGGAATTTAACAGGTGGAGCATTATCATTAGGGAGGGGTTGGAAGGGAGGAATCATCCCCAATGTGGGGTGAAACCCTTTATCAAGACAAGAAACCCTTCATCACCAGTGTTAGAGCTGCTGCCATTACTCCTGTCGGGTGATGTATATAGATAGCATGCTGATGTTACATTCATTTGCTATTTTGAGGTCATTTCCATCTATGTTTAACTAACTTGGACTGCTTCTGCCCATCCACTTATTTTTCAACCCACGAGTTGGACACATATCCAGGATGGAATGCAGTGACGATCCTTTCAGAGAAACTGTACAGTGACTTATTCTCTCACTTGACTTCTACTAACAGGTACCAAACTGATAACTTTGCACAATCCCTGATGACGCTGGGTTGAATTGTATATATAGTTTCTCTATTACTTCCTTAAATGGGCTATCGACTGGTCCATGGCTCATACACATAGTACACTAGCGCGTAGAATCAGTGGAGAACACAAAGTTCCTTGCATATAAAGAACCACCTATCCTGGACTCTCAACACCTCCTCATTCGTCAGGAAGGCACAGCAGTGCCTGCACTTCCTAAGGAGGCTGTGGATGGCAAGGCTACCGGCCCCTAGCTTGACAAACTTTAACAGGAGCACAGTTGAGAGTGTCCGTCTGGCGGCATCTTTGAGTGCTATGGTAGCTACGAAGCATCAGACCATAAATCTACACAGAGGATCATTATAACGACCACAATGATCATTGGGATCTCCTTTTCCTCTATAAATGACATTTATTAGGAGTGCTGCCTAAAGAGGGCTCAAAACCCACCAAACAGGAGTGAACCTAAGGCATCCTCAGTACAGAAGCTATTGATCTGAACACCATTAGAACACTTGTTCTTTTTTCTGTTGCAGTCTGTCTCATTCATATTTCATCTGTGTTTATTACGAGGGAGGAATGCCTATGTTAGGATACGGGGAGCTTGCGACAGGATTGGGTGGACTCAGAACTCTTGGTCATAATCATGAGGCATAATTGTGAGTTGGTGCTGTTGAAGGTCACTCTCTCTGGCTCCCCATATTAGTCCCTCCATTAACCATGGCATTATAAAATCAATCTTAAAGTGAAGGACATAACGAAAACGTTTTAAATGCAGCAGAGGAAGGTATTTTAATGGATTATGTGCCCAATTCATTTTTATGCAAAGCACTGAGATTGGATTGGGCATTTGGCTCGGAGGTTTCAGAAGGGCTATTTCGTACCATATAACTCATTCATTTCCTCCCTGCCACAACCATTTTCATTTTAATTGTTTGCTGGAGTAAATGTGAAGGCATTGAAATGGTACTATTCAATTTAAAATCAACAGTTCTTAAAAAAAACATTTTTGCTCTGAGTATTGTATCATTTGATGGTATTAGTCATTCGTTCAAGTTGATGGCTTGATGACAACAGTAGCGTCAGCAGTATATCTAGGACCCTGCAGCCAACAGTCATCAGAGTGGGAGAGCAAGGTAAGGAGCAATAGAGCCAGTGCAGATCCAGTAGTGATGACTACTGTTACGTCTTAAACCACCAATTCAAAAGAGTTAAATTTGAACTCTATTTATTATTGACTATTAACAATATGATGTCAACATAATTAACCTGACTATAAATATCTGTAGCAAATATACAGATATGTTATATTTATAAACAGTGTATATGTAAAAAGCCCAGATCATTACAGTCCCAATATTCAAAATGAAAAAAATCCCCCAAAACTCCAGATCAGCCAGTCCAAAAAAACACAGTCCATAGAATTCATTCTCAAATTTCAGTTCTTTAACTGATAACAAAGGACGTCATACTGAACGTTGGAGAGAAAAATGGCTGACTTGCAGTAAACTTGCGAATTCTCACTGATGAGGTATGTGCATTTTGCACAGCTCTCCAGCTGCCATTCCGACTTCCACTCTCTGCTGGATTCTCCCTTTGTTCTCTAAAGTTCCAAGCAATTGGCAAGTCAGCACTCAATTGGACAAGTTGTACTGAGTTCTTAGCAGTAAGCCATTCTTTATAATGACAGTCCACAGTTCGTGATCCATAACACCTCCCACCCACAAAGAAAATTTTAGTCTGTAAGAATGAAATCTTAATAATTAATTAGTGTTACAACATAAAGCAAAACACTATGTTCATCTACAAGCACACACAATAACTAGTTTCATTTACAAAGTTTAGGACCTAGAAAGAATATCAGAAATCACATTATCCTTTCCTTTAATTGTATGTTATCATCAAATCATATGCTTATAAAATCAAACTCCAATTTAAAAAAGTATCTATTCTTATTCTTCATTTTACATAAAAACAAAACAATAGATTATGATCAGTCCACACCGTAAGTAGTTTTTGAGCTGCACAAATGTAAACATCAACAAAAGAGTTAGCAACTCTTTCTCGATGGTGGAATAATTCTTCTGATGATTATTAAATTTCTTTGAGAAGTAGGTTACAGGATGGTCAATATCATCATTATTCTTCTTCTGTAATAGCTTCATCACTGGCATCCATGGTTAAAGAAAACTGTTTCTCTAAGTCAGGTGACTTAAGGACAGGCTGGTGGCATAAAATGCCCTTCAATTTTACAAATCTCCTTGGCAACATTTTGACCAGACAACATTTTTCTCCCTTCTTAAGCAGTTTTATTAGAGGGAGTGTAATATCTGCAAAGTTTTTACAAAACTTATGATAGTAGCCAATCATTTCCAGGAAACTTCAAAGAATTTTCTTACTAATTGGAACAGGGAGCTTAGAGATAGTCAAAACATTTGCCTCAACTAGCCCCCCACGACATAACGCAGATAAGTAACAGTTGCATGAGCAAACTCACTTTTACTTAGATTAACTATGAGATTTGCTTTTGAAAGTCGATAAAACAATTCTTTGAACTCAAGGACATGGTCTTCCCACGTGTCACTACTTATAACTAAATCAGCAATGTGAGCACCTGTGTACTTCAACCCCTGAATTATAGAATTAATCATCTTTGAAATGCCCCCAGAGTTTTCTTCTTTATTCCAAAGGGCATGACATTATACTCTTACAGCCCAGAAGGCATTACAAATACAGAAATCTCTTTACCCCTATCTGTGAAATACCCAAGTAACCTTTCAACCTTTTAATAAGAAATGTTGCCTTCTTGTCTATGCAATCATCTACTCTAGGAATAGAATAAACATCTGTCTTTCTCACAATATTTACCTTCCTAGAGTCAGTGCAAAACCTAACAGTTCTATCTAGCACTCAAACATCAAGTGAACTCCAATTTGAAGTAGACTTTCTAATGATACCATTCTTCATCATGTAGTCAATTTCCTGATCTACTAGTCTGCACTGTTCCATATTCATCCAATAGCGATGCTGTTTAATAGCATCACCTACATCAATATTCATGATAAGTGATGGAAATTTTCTAAAGTACATCTGGAAATAAGTTCTCACATTTTTAAATTGTCTCATTTATTTTTCCTTTCTGAAGTTTGGAGGTGAGCCAACTTTGTTTCCATGTCCTGCAAAACCATGAAATTTTCCAACCTCAGGCTTATCTATTTTTGTGTCCAGTAACCTTCTCTGAAACTTGTTTTATTTGTCTCCTCATTATCCTGGTCAACACCATCACCTCTGGCGAAGGTTTAGTCTCACTGTGAGGTACCTGCTCAAAATAGGGCTTAAACGTATTTTCATTACAGACCTGAATTTCCTGTCCGCGATTAAGTGTTTCAATAACATAAGTGATCTCATTAATTTTAGACTTAACTTGATGTGGTCCTTAAAACCTAGCCCTAAGTGGATTTGAATGTGAAGGAAACATACTTTGTCACCAGGTTTAAAATTTCTCATCTTTGCCTTGTTATCTTCTGTTGAGTGGCCTTTGCCATTTCACAAGCTTTATGCAACCAATCCTTAAATTTATAGACATAATCCAACAAATTTAAATGCACATCAATACTAACCACCATTCTTTTAATAACATCAATGGACCTCTCACCTCATGTCCAAAAACCAATTTGAATGGACTAAAACCAAGTGATTATTGGAAAGACTCCGTCACTGCAAATAAAAGCAAATGAACTCCTTCAACCCAATCTTTCTTATTCTCAAAACAATAAGTTCTCATCATGTTTTTCATGCTCGAATAGAACCTCTCCAAGGTTTCTCCAGGCAGGCCAACCAAGGTGAAAAACATTAACAAAGCCTTCTCAGTTTCCTTTACTTTAATGTTTCTCAGAGGAATGACCTCCAGAAACCTGTGGCTGCACGACAAATATTGATTTCCAGCTTCGGCTATGGGCAATGGCCAACGCAGCCCTTTTTCTTTTCTCCAGGGTGGAGTTCAATGATTCTCTTCAGAAGTGACTTTTCCTTTGACCCCGATGGGAATTCAACAAGTCCCCTTTGACCACGATGGGAATTCAACAAGCTTGTTATGCTCTTTCTTTAATTCCCCTCTTTACCATAAGAGACCATTGGTTTTGTGGCCCATTTACATTCACAGTCACTTTCTCAAAGTGCTGAAAATATTTATCTATCTCAGCTTCCTTAAATGGAGGAACCTAACATCTCTACTGGCCATAAACCCCTCACCATGACCAAGAATTTGATCTTGGGTCTCTTCTTTTCTCCTGTCATTTTCCACTCTATTATTTTTCTAGCTTTTGTAGCCTAATTTTCTCCTCTGCCTCTAGTTCCATTTCCAATTCTCCTTTGGCTCTTAGCTGCTTCTATTTCTAATCTCTTCTGTTCCATTTCTATGTCCAACTTCTTTTGTCTCTCGGCTACCTCCAGTTCCATTCTCTTTAATTCCAACTGTATTTGCTCAGAAGTTTTACTCTTGGGAAACTGCTCTCACACTTCTTCTTCAAACATTCCTACCTCTCTGTAGTATTTTGCAATTTTTCTCCTAATCTCCACCTTTTCTCCTTTGTGGTCCTACTAAAGCAATAGTAACCAACTCTTGCTTTTCAGCCTTTTTCATATTCTCAAGAAAGGGTAATGTCAAAAGTCCCTCTATACCCATGGTTGCCGGCCGGTCTGCTGCTGTCGATTACACACACACACTAGCTTTTAGTTATTTCCTAGACCAAGCTGGAATTCCATTAATCACTAAGCTCCAGCCTGATTCAGACTCAGACGATTGATCGCTAATCAATTGACTTCTAAGATCCCAAATTTGTTTGAATCCCAGACAAGTCTCCACTTTGTAATGTCTCAAACTACCAACAGAAGACGCAATTCAAAAGGATTAAATTTTAATTCTATATTTATTAATGATTATTAACAATATAATGTCTTTACACAATTAACCCCACTGTAAGTATCTATAGCAAATATATATTTATAAACAGTATGTATGTGAAAACCAAGACCATTACATTTTGTGCCCCCTATTTAAAAAGGAAATAACCCCCAAAACAACAGGTCAGTCAGTCAAGTAAGTCAGTCCATAAAACAGTCCACAGAATTCAATCTCAAAGTTCATTTCCTTAATTGATAATAAAGGATGCCCTTATTGAATGTTGGAGAAAGAAATGACTGATGTTGCGTTGCAGTAAACTTACGAATCTCTTATGAGGCATGTGCATTTCACACAGCTCTCCAGCTGCCCTCTGCCACTCCAATTGGTGTTCTGCTGCTTTGCAGCTGGATTCTCCCTTAGCTCTCAAAGGTTCCAAGCAACTGGTGACTCAGCATCCAGCTGTACTACAAGTTGCACAGAGCTCTTAGCAGGAATCCATCCTTTATAATGACAGCTCACAGTCCAAAAGGTCAGCCCATGATCCATAACACTGCAAGGTAGCACTGGATGACTCTAAGGTAGGACCTATTGGGTTAGGAATAAGGAATAATAAAGAAATTGATATAATCTTATACTATATAATTATAGGAGAAGTGAGAAGAGATCAACAGACAACTTTTCAGTTAAATTGCAAAATAGAATATTGGAGGAGTTGATATTCAAATACTTAAATACAGTAAAACTCTTGGTATACAGCACCTATGGGGATTGGGAGATGCCTGATAGGTGTATTTTCCAGTTGCTTGCGACATATTCTTATAATACACCTACATTGAGAATAAACAGTTTGGAAGACAAAAAAATACTATACTGTACTTACAATGAACAAACTTCACTTGCATGGATATATAAACCTGAAAGCATTTTACTTTATTTTCAGTCACATTCTTTGAAAACATTTAAATGTCATTGCATCTGCAGGTTCCTCCCCCTCCAAGGAGCTGCCCGAAAGATGAACAATAACATTATAGATAATTAATACCCCTCCCCCAAGTTTTCAGATAATGATCTTATTTATTTTTCTGTTTTAAATTTATTTTCCTCGATTCCTTTTTGCCGGTTGCTTGCTTGAATTTTGAATTTTGGTTTTATTGTTCCCCTCAATTGAACTGGGATTATAAATGTAAACAGTAAAAGGAGACAAAATTCACAAGACAACTTAACTGATCATGTTTCTTGTACTCAAACTAGTTGCAGGGAATGTGCTTTGTCCGAGAACTTGAACAATGGTTTAGCTTAGTTATGAGAAAGAACAAAGTAAAGCAATGTCCAAAATTGTTCACAGCTAAGGTCTTCAATTGGGACTGGACACATTCCTGGAGAAGTGGAAGCCAGAGCATCCAAAGTTAAATCATGTTGGATGAAACGGTCAGGGCTCATTTTTATCGCTGCTGTCATGTATGTAACAGGTGATAAGTAGCAAAGACATCATGAAGTTCCAAGCCATGACTATGGCAAACAATGAGAGGAGTGCACCTCCCATTGATATTCAATGGTATTGCCATGGCCATGTGCCCCACAGTCAACTTGCAGTAGTCATCATGGATTAGAAAGTCAAATGGGCAGCTATATAAATACCATGGTTAAAACAGCAGCTATTATGCAGAAAGTGACTCACTTGCTAACACAGGAAAGCTACAAGACAGAAACCAGGAGCCTGATAGAATCTCTGTTTGTTAGGAGTGCAGCTTCAATGATCCACAAGAAGCTTAATCCCAAGCAGAATGACACTCAATCTTCCATGTTCCTTCAAATCACACATCATTCTGGCTGAGAAATATATGTGCCATTTCTCTGTCGGCGCTGGATCTAAATCCAGGAAATATTGATGCAACAAACCCAGGGGAGAACCTTCAGCGGGAGGACAGAAGCAGTGAAAGAGACACCACCATCTCAAGGGCAATTATGGAGAGGTGATAAATTCAGGGCTTGGAAATGGCACCAAGATTCAGAAATATGTAAGGGTTGATTTGCTGGACTGCTCGCAAAATAAACCCTTCTTACTGACCGAAGTAAAACAAACTTTAGATTCCCGTGCTGACAAGTCAGTCCCTGGCCTCATGCTCTGCCAAACTGCAGCCACATGTAAATTGGAGGAGCCACACCTAATATTCCGTCTGGGCACTCTCCAACCGGATGGTAATAACACCAACTTCTCCAGTTTCTGCTAATTCACTCCCCATTCTCCCTCTTCTCTTTCCTCCAGCTTTCTACCCTCTTCCCCCTCCATTCACAGAGCCATTGCCCCTCCCGCCCTCCCTCCCTTATCCACCTATTACCTCCTAACTTTGGGGCTGTGCTACTCCCCCTGCCCCTCCCCCCCCCACCATTTTGTTCAGGCGACTGCCTACATTTTGCTCATACATTGATGAAGGGCTCAAGCCCAAAACGTCGGTTACCTTTGCTGTATAAAGTGCTCTGATTGACCTACTGAGTTTCTCCAGCTTAGTGTTTTTATTTTTGTGTGTACCATACTGTGGGAAACTAAGTGGAAATCATAACCTTGCAATTCTCTTTCATCGTGGGAAGGGTGCCATTGAATGGGAAAACACACCTCTCTTGCTAAAAGTGGCACAGTGTGAACCAACAACTACAGTCCAGTCAATTCATTATGAGGCATTATGTAAAAATTAAAGTTCAAAACAAAACTGATCGGCACTTCGTAAAAATACTTCTTAGTAAATGAGAGCAGCATGGATTTCCAAACAGCAAATTGTGTTTGACTAACTTGATGCAATTGTTCAATAAAGTAATGAAGTGAGTTGATGAAGAAAATGTGATTAATTATTTGTGTGTGGATTTTCAAAAGGTCTTAGATTAAGTACCACATAGTAAATGCAAACAAAACTGAATTCTGTTGGATTAAAGGAACTGAGACCATAGGTATACAAAGTGTGCTGAAGAACAAAAAAGCAGAGAGAAATAATTTCATCCATTAAGCAGTATTTCTGATATATATTATTGACCTAGACCTGAATCTACAGGGCAGAATTGTAAAATTTACAGTTAACATGTGACTCAAAAATGGAGTGAATTATGATGGTAGAATACATTAGGCTAATTAGATGAATAGGGACATTCCATAAGTATTTTTTTAGGAGAACTGCACTGTGATACTGGCTGCTGGCAACTCGACGCAAGGAACCCGTGGAAGCTATGGGCTGCTGGAGATTGCTGTCACCAGGGCTGCGGACTGCTGGGGACTGACCTGAACTGGCAGGAGGGGTACCAGGTATCGGAACCAGGATACGAGGAGGGGTTGAGGGTGCTGAAGGATTTCTGACCATGTCGGAGGTTTTGATCTAGAGCTTGGGTTGCCAATGGTTTGGAATAGACTCTTGTGTGGCGGTGGGGGGCTGCAGAAGTGCCGAAGGTGAATCTATGGACACTCAGTGACTCTGGGGATGGGGGGAGGGGCTCTCTTTTGCTTCTCTCTTGGACTGTAAGTCTGACTGTAAGAGATGCTTAGCCAATTCCTGCCAGTGACAAATCTGTCTGTCTTGTAGCAGGCAAGAAGAAATTTCATATAATATGACACTGTTATATTATAATGATAATAAATTGAATCTTGAATCTTGATATATTTTGGTCAAATATAGCGGGGGAATATGAACTAAATGTAGTTCGTAACAAAATTTTTTTGTGTGTTGATTTTATTCATTGAGAAAATTGTGTTAAATCATTTATGAAACACTGCTCTAATGACAGAGTCCGACACCCACCCCTTCCTTCATATCCCTCAATTGCTTCTACAAGTACTGTTACGAGCCCAGAGGACCCCAAAACCCAGCAGCAATAGATATTCACCAAGACAAGTGGTCACTTAAACAGAAGTTGCTTTTAATTATCTTTAAACATGGAAATAGAATCACACTTTAACTTAACTAACCTAACTTAATTCTAAGCACATGCGTGTGTAATGTGTGTTTAAGTTCAAAAAAGTTCTTTGGTTCACAGTCCAATCTCACTTCTCATTTCTCCAAGTTCACTAGTTGCAGGCAATTCTTATGCTGTGCACAGAATTTGACATTTATAAAGTTCACCAGGTTTTGGTGCTTGAAAGGTTACTGCTCAGGAAGGTTCTTGTTGGTTTCCAGAGAGAGATTTGTTGTTCCAGGATATCCACAACTGATGTACTTCCATCAGCCACTCCAGTGTCTTTCTGATGAAACTTGCCTCTTCAGGGTTGTCCAGATGATAACCTCTTTCTTTCAGGTGATCACAGAGTTTCTTTTTGTTTCTCTTATTCCAAGTGAAACATTAGACAGCCAGTCTTCTCCTCTTGCATGAACCACAAGGGCTTTCACCAGGTCATCTTCCAAATGGGGCTTTCCACAAGCTTGCCAGTTTCTCCTGTTCCAGTCCCAGCTGCGTCTGCTGGCTGTAACACCGTACAAGTGATTTATACCCCTCTCTCTCTCTCTCTCTCTCTCTCTCTCTCTGTGAGAGAGAAAGCCTATTTAACTCTCTGTTTGCAAAACCACATGATCTTCTTAGAACATCTCCAGACAATCTGCGGCTCCAACTAGCTCTTTCAACTGTTGCCTTTTGTAGACAACAATCCATTAGTGAAGACTCTTGAGTACTCTCCAAAGGTCTTGCAAAAGCTGTGGAGCTCTTTGAAATAGCTCCAGTATTTCAAATAAGATCTGTTTTAAAGTGTTTGTATGTGACCTACTCTAACAAACCTTTCCAAAATTATCTCCCAAATACATGGCTATGTATTCTGCCGCAGTACGCCATCAAAAACATCCTGTATCACACAAACCTTCCTCCGCTCCATCAACTCCATCGACACTTCTTGCTGCATCAGAAAAGCTGCCAACAAACTGAAGGGCGCCTATCCCACTCCGACCACAGTGTCTTTCCTTTCCTCCCATCGGGGGAGAAGGGTCAAGAGTGTGAAATTATGCACCAACAGGTTCACAGACAGAGGCAGTCATCAGGATCCTGAACGAATCCCACAATCATTTCCTTGTGCTGCTCTTACTATATATTAAGTGCTCTTTTCACTGTTTATCACACATTGCAATATACTCTTGTTCTTCTTGTATCGCTGAATGCATGTTAGGGTTGATGCTGGACTGCTTCCCCCCTCTCCGTGTATCAGGTAAAATATAACAACATCGCTGAACTTGAACTTGAGAGGGCACCATATTGTTGGAAGGATGCCAAGATCCTAGAGGGGATTGAAAGGACTTAAAGAGTTTAGATTCATGGAGAGATGGGAGAAAGAGAGTTAATTTCCAGAGTAGATGGAGTTCAGAGAAGTTCAAAATAATAAAGGTTATAAGAGTGCAGATCAGTGGTTCTCAACCTTTTTCATTCCACTCACATACCACTTTAAGTATTCCCTATGCCATCGGTGCTCTGTGATTAGTAAGGGATTGCTTACGGTGGTATGTGGGTCAAAATAAAAAGTTTGAAAACCACTATTTTAATCGCACTTAATTGACTCATTATGTGCATGGTTTCATAACTCCTAAGTAAATGGGCCAATGGCAATTTTTCTCAAGCAAAATATTTGATTAATGATTGGGTCTGGAGCAGTGATTTTCAACCTTCCCTTCCCACTCACATACCACCTTAATCAATCCCTTACTAATCACAGAGCACTGATGGCCTAGGGATTACTTAAAGTGGTATGTGACTGGAAAGAAAATTGTTGAGAACCACTGGAGTAGATGTTTCCAGAAAATGAAATTGAAGGCGTGTGAAACAGGCGGGAAAGGGGGAAAGTGCATGCATTTTCTGAAAAGCATTATCTGAAAGAATAGCTGACACAGATCAACTGTAACATTCAGAAAGGAAATGGATAAATATTTGAAGTAGGAGAATGTTCAGAGTTATGGGAATCGAGGAAAGGAATGGATTTGACTGGATAACACAAACACAATGTATCAAGTTTCTGCCTCTGTACTTATAATTCAGATTCAAACATTCCATTCCAAAATCACCCACAGCTAGGGCATTGCATGCCTGTGTGCATTTGAGAAGTTCACGAGAATATGTTGTAAAATTGGGGGGGTGGGGGAGTTTATAGTCTTCAAATCAAAAAATACAGGGGTCAATAAGAGCAGGTTAACTTGCCATTGGCTGCTTTCTGTGGGATGCTGCTGTGTACAGATGAGCCATTGCATTTGCAGAGCAAGTACTGTACCTAATTATAGATATTGACTGGATGTCATGATGGGAAGTTTCATCCAGTGCCCCCCCCCCCCGCAACTCACCATAAGGAGAGCTGTAATCCCCTCTCCATTGACGATTTGAACTGAACTGCAGTCCTGAAACCTGCACATCTTCTAGTCGCATACCTGACTGCAGAAACATTATAATCTGCCATCAGATTGCAACTGTACTCTGCTGCCTTCTAGTGATCAAAAATAATCTGCTGGCCTATTTGAATTTGGAGTCACACCTTTTAACCTGGGCAAATTATCCTTAACGAACATCAAAAAAGATGGCAGAATTCCCTACCCTCCGGAAGAACCTACCTTGTCATTAATAAAAAGTATCTAGGCTCGTGCATCTTTTTTTGCATATTGGAATATTTTTTATATATCAAGAGAGACAAATTGATATGGAGTTTCATTGATTTTGAAGGACAAATAGCAGATGTTTGCAAAGTAAAATATTTATACAGAATCTCAGTTGGCATAGCCATTCGCGTAACGCCTTTACAGCGCCAGCGATCGGGATCAGACCTGGGTTCGTGTTCCATGCTGTGGGTAAGGAGTTTAAACGTTCTTTCTGTGTCTACATGGGTTTTCTCTGGGGGCTTTGGCTTCCTCTGACCTTGCAAAATGTACCGAGGGTGTAAATTGGGCCTGTAACTGTGCTGTATGCCGAAAAGAAAAAAATCAATATCCTGAATATAGATTGATTTTGTTTCTGACTGTGTGAATCACCAACACATTTATTCTCAAGTTTGGTTTGAAAATTACTCCAGAAAGCAAGCAGGGAACTCAATCCCTCCTAGAAGGCAGGCTTGAGCACATTTTGAAGAGCTCCTGGCAATGAGACTAATTGTAGTGTTCTCCTTTTTGGAGAAGCATATTTCTTCAGATTGGGTTACAGAATTTAAAAAGTGTATTTACTTCTCAATGCATTTCATTTATCATTGCTTTTGTTTCAGCATCAACCAAAGAGACACCTGGGCATGAGTTGTTTCTTCATTTCGCGATACAATACCAGATTTTATTTTACTTCATTTCTTCTTATATTTCCTTCTCCCAATTTTCCCAATTTTTATTATGGCTGTCTATAGTTTGAATTATATTGTCTTTCCAATAGCTGAAAGAGCTCTTGGCTCTATATTCCATGAAATCGAATATATTATTATGATCTCCCGTTTTAGTAAAATGGGATTATCACTGTGAGGGATAGTATGGACAGGATGGACTGAATGGTCAAAGTTTACATTTAACATTTCGCACAACACAAAAGTCACAGCCCAGCGATAATTCGATACATTAGAAGAACTGAGGGAAGGTTTGTCACAGTCTGTTCCAGAGTTCAACACATTTGCAAAGACACTGATTTTGCAAAGGGAGAACCATTCTGACTGCTGGAGAGAAAGTAGCTTTTTGAAGCAGCTCTTGTGCCCAGCCATTTTTTTGTGGAATTCAGAGCAAAGCATGCTTTGTGAATGATTGGGCCTTTTCGGTGGATTGACCTGTACCAGGAGAATCTTTGTGGGAAGCAAAGTGTTTCCGTTTGAGCTCACTTGGAGAGACCACTTCATTTTAAGTGTGACCAGCAGTGAAGTTACTTGAAGAGACCAGTGTCAGGACTTGGAAGCTTCATGGAGGCCACCCAGTTTGAGTCTTGTCTACAAAAGGACCGGGTGTGCTATGACCACAGCTCTGTGGATGGACATTTCTTCAAGGCCAATGTAAGAAGAATTTGTGAGTCTGTTTGAGCCACAACTCCAGTTTTCCCATCAGCTCAACATTAATTCTGGGCATCAAATTTCAAAGGCCTTCACTTCAACACTGAATTTAAAAGAGTGAACTTTGACCTGGACTGTAATGGTTTGGGTATCTCTCTCTCTCTCACACACACACACACACACACACACACACACACACACACACACACACACACACACACTAGACACCTGCGCTGGGGATAGATTTAATGTTAAGGATAGTTTAAAAATTAAGACTACAGTTTTAGAGTTAGAAATAAAATTAGTGTTTTAAAATTAATCGCTGTCTAGTTCATTGCCTATCGCTGCTCGTTACACCCGGTTCGTAACAAAATAAATAAAAGAGATGTGGTCAATATTTAAATCAAATGCAAAGAAAAAATTCAAATATATCGTCAATAATAAAGATGGTGACAAAAGGAAGCACAATTTTGGAAAGAAGCAAGTTGGAAAGCAAATAGAAACTGCAAAATTAAATAATCAATGAACAGAACATGGAAAAGTAAATTATTTCACTGACACATAAATAACAAAGCAAATTAGCACTGGGCTACAAAGCAATGAATAATGAACTCAAGTTCGGTATTGAAAGGACCAGTATTGAATTAAATAATTGAAAAGAAGTGTAATATTTTTAATAATGATTGATTTGCTTAAAATTAATTAATTAGACAACTGATAACCAGCATGCATTGCATCAATATTTAATGAAATAAGTTAGGCAACTAATATATATAATTTATTGATTTTTAAAGTGATTAAGAGAAGAAAGGCTCCTAGAGAACAGGGGGACAGACAACGCTATTTACAAATTTAGCAAGAGAGAGTAAGTCTAGTACATGCAACTAAAGACCAGTTATATTCATTGCAGGCGTCAGAAAGATAATGGAGCTTCACTCAAAGCAAAATATTTCAAAGAACAGAAAGCAGCAGCAAAAAGTTCAAATAGATCTATCACTAAATGCATTACCAAAAGACCCATCAGGTGGGGGAATGGACACGCTTATCAATCAGAAAACACAGTGTAAGAATTAAAGGCAGCACAAAAAAAAAATGACAGAGACAGGTAATGGGGCCCTCCAGGGACTGGTGGCCACCGTTGTCCACAAGCTACAGAAATAATTTAGGCTCGGGGATCGGAAGCAAAATCTACAGATGTGCTTGTGGTAGAGATGATATTCTATGCAATAGAAAACACATAAAAAAAAAATTAGATGGCATTCTTTGGCTTGGCTTCGCGGACGAAGATTTATGGAGGGGGTAAAAAGTCCACGTCAGCTGCAGGCTCGTTTGTGGCTGACAAGTCCGATGCGGGACAGGCAGACACGGTTGCAGCGGCTGCAGGGGAAAATTGGTTGGTTGGGGTTGGGTGTTGGGTTTTTCCTCCTTTGCCTTTTGTCAGTGAGGTGGGCTCTGCGGTCTTCTTCAAAGGAGGTTGCTGCCCGCCGAACTGTGAGGCGCCAAGATGCACGGTTTGAGGCGTTATCAGCCCACTGGCGGGGGTCAATGTGGCAGGCACCCAGAGATTTCTTTAGGCAGTCCTTGTACCTTTACTTTGGTGCACCTCTGTCACGGTGGCCAGTGGAGAGCTCGCCATATAACACGATTATGGGGAACTGGTATGTTATCAGAAAATAAGTTTAGTGGTGGATGAGTGAGGTGCTGGAATCAGTAGAGAATAAAAAGGTCACACACTGTAAGAGCATAAGACAGGAGTAGAAATAGGCTATTCAGCCCATTGAGATTGCCCTGCCATTTAATCACAAGCTAATCTATTTCCCCACTCAGCCCCACTGTCTGGCCTTCTCCCAATAGCCTTTGATGCCCTGGTTAATCAAGAATCTATCAAACTCTATCTTAAATACACCCAATGACCTGGCCTCCACACCGCCAGCAGCAACAAATTCCCTCTGGATGAAGAAATTCCTATGCATCTCTGTTCTAACCAGACCCCCTTCAATCCTGAAGTTGTGCGCACCCCACCCCCACTTTGCCCTGGACTCTGCCACCAAGGGAAACAACCTTTGTACATCTACTCTGTCCACGCCTTTAAACATAGGAAATGTTTCAGTGAGATCCCCCCTCATTCTCGTATATTCCAATGAGTACAGGCCAAGAGCTCCTCATATGATAACTCTTTCATTCCTGGAATCATCCTAGTGAACCTTCCCTGAAATGTCTCCAACATCAGCACATCTTTCCTTAAATGAGGAGTCCAGAACTGCTCACAGTACTCCAAGTCTCCGGTGCTTTATAAAGCCTCAACATTACATTCCTGCTTTTATATTCTTTTTCCCTTGAATGCCTTTGCATTGCATTTGTCTTTGTGACAGAGTGTATAGATGTGTTTGGGAGATAAATTGGGAAAGGTTTGTTAGAGCAGGTCACACACAAACACTTTGAAACACAGAATTTTTGCAGGAGCTTTTGCAAGATGCTCAGACTCATGATGGACTGTTATTTGCAAAAGGCAACAAATCTAATAACAGGCAGTAGTAGCTTTGTCTGGAAAGGAGCATTTACTATCTGGAAGGTCATGTGATCTTTGCAGGCAGAAAGCAGAAAAAAACAGGCTTAGCTCTCAGAGTTGGAGGGAGTGTGAGAGGGAGAGAGAGTAGAGACACAGACATTGGTTCCGGAGGGACAAGATGGCAAGCTTTGAAAGTCGGCCTGGTCAAAGGAGACGACTGGCTGTCCGGTGTTTCCCTTGGAATAGAAGAAACGGAAAGGAACTCTATGGTGACCTGAAAGAAATAGGTTATCATCTGGAGAACCCTGAAGAGGGTAAGTTTCGTCAGCAAGACACTGGAGTGGGTGATTAAAAAGGAATCAGTTGTGGCTGTCCTGGAACAAGAAAAACTCTCTGAGAACCAACAAGAACCTTTCTGAGTGGTAACCATTTTCCTGTTAAGCACCAAAGCCTGGTGAACTTTATTAATGTTAACTTCTGTGCACAGTACAAGAATTGCCTGCGACCAGTGAGATTGGACTGTAAAGCAAAGAACTTTGCTGAACTTACACACACGTGCGCTTAGAATTAGAAGGGGGTTAAGTGAGTCAATAGAGATAAGTTAAAGTTTGATACTTGTTTCATGTTCAAAGATAATTAAAAGCAACTTTTGTTTAAGTAACCCTTTGTCATGGCGCATAACTTTTGCTGCTGGGTTTTGGGGTCCTCTGGACTGGTAACACCTTCTTCACCAACATGCAGGTTTACATCAAACTTACCTCAACTTGCAAGTTTACAATCAGAGTCCAAACAATGAGATAAGACCAACACAAAACAGATATATTCACAGTGCGGATTAATAAGAATTTTCAAGAAGCCATTGACGTTAATTTCTAAAGGTCTGGAGTTATGTTAAATCTTTCTCTCTGATGTTAACCAAGATATGGAAGGACTAGAGAAGAAATAAAATATTTTATATTAGTAAGAGAATTACGTCTATCAGATTGGATTATTTTTCCTTTAAAATAAAGAAAGCTGAAGCTTTTTCCTGATAATGGCTTCATCTGATAAAGATATTGAACAATGTGAGAAGCTGGACTGCATAGAGGGGCTGCTGCCACCAGCCTCAATCCTCTCCTCCAGTGCTGTCTGTACGCAGGTTGCATATTTTCCTTGGGATTGCAGAGCTTTCCCCCAATTACGCCACCCACATCCCAAAAGTGCACCTGATGCATCAGTAATTAGCTACTGGAGGTGGGTGACCAAAAAAAACCCCAGGCTGGGGAGTTGATGGGCTGCCTGGAAGAAATATAAGGCATTGTTCCTCCACTTTGTGGGTGGCCTTGGTTGGGCATGGTGTTTCACATTGTCTTTGGTTAAATTATTTAAGCACTATGTACCATACCCTGCCTGAAAAAGTTGAGTTCTGGCTGCAGGGTACAGTGAAAGCAAAATGAAGAGTTAATTATTATCCATTTGTACTTTGAATCACAGCTGTATGGGCAAGAGTCTGATGACCTGCCCGAGAGGGTTCAGTGCAAGTGGGCAAAATAGCAGACATCCTGAAGGCATGCTGTGAGGACGAGTGGATTGAGCAAGCTCGCAGCTCAGGACCAGATATTTCAGAGACCACAATGGAAGAAGGACCTGCACCTGATGGGGTACTAAAGGCAGAGTGGTAGTTAAAGTGTAGCTGCGCATTATTGAAGGATGATGTCTAAAGTCGTCAGGTTTAATGTCATTTGATTGCACGTCAAACCGACGAAACATCGTTCTCAGGTCTTCACTGCAAGACACGCAGACACATAGCCAGATATAACCCATACAGATAAACAATACAAATGCAGGAGAAGTATACATATACACAAATAAATATTGTTTCGTACATATGAGAGTCTTGGATGCTTAAGTGTGAGCAGTTCCTTTGGTCGTTCAGCATTCTCAGTGGGAAGAAGCTGTTCCCAGCCTGGTGGTGCTGGCCCTGATCCTCCTGTTCCTCTTTCCCGATGGGAGCAGCTGAAAGATGATGTGTGCAGGTTGAAGGGGTCCTCAATTATTTTGCGCATCCGCTAAACAATGATCCCGGAAGATCACGTCGATGGGGGGGAGGGAGACTCGAGATCCTTTCTGCCATACTTATGGACCTCTGAGTTACAGAGGTGGGTCACATGACCAAATAGACCAAGTAAACACAGAAGAAAGCACAAGACACACGGGAGAGTGTAGATTCTTGTTGCACAAATGAATGTTTTGCATATGCTTCAATAGAGTCATTTTCATGAACCAAAAGGCACTGCATTTTCTAAATGTACAAGATCTGATTCCCTAGTGTAGGGCAAGGATTACTCATACCCAAAGAGGTTACAGATGGAATTGAAGGCACCCACTTGCCCTATAAGAAAATATCGTGCTCTGACTGCAGCCGTCTGGGAAGACTGATGGCCTTCAACAACTGACAGGGAGTTGAACGTGGGATAAAAGATGCTTGATGGTGGAAAGCCATATTTTGCTCCTTGGAGCCACCAACATTGTCTTTCTGCGCCATATGGTCAATTACACCAATCTGTTGAGGGCTGCATTAACCTCATGGAAATTCTTTTATCCCATGTTACAAGGCCAGAGCCAAGGCAGCAGACTCAGCTGTCACTGAAGGGATCCGACTGTTAATAGGAACTCTCCTCATTGCTCTTTTACTGTAACATTTCTGTTACGGTGGGCTCAGCAGGTGTACGGATACAGGAAATTTCCTCTGCTATGCAGGAAAGATGGAGGCCAGCCTATGGAATGGGCTGGGCCAATATGATGTTTATATCCTCCATTCTCCCTGACAGCCAATGTGTTTAAACACAAAGTGCTGGAAGCACTCAGTGGTTCAAGCAGTGTCAGTGGAAGATAAAGGATGGTTGTCAGTCTGAGCTGGTGCCCTTCAGCAAACACTTTGGGGGAAAAAAAAGTTGTTAATAAAGAATACATGCGCATAAAGTGCAAGGTCTGTTTGTCCTCACTTTCCTCCAATAAAAAATGAAGGAGTTGAGTGCTGATATTTACAATGGTTACTTAACTTCCAGCATTTAGATTACGCCTGTGGTCTCACATCTTCTCTGCGATCCCTCTTAGCAAGCAGCACTGGCAGATTCCAAACTCTACTGGAACTGCCTGACTTTAACCAATGTTCTTTTATTCATACAGAGGATTTATTGATCAGCATTGACTCACTATCCCCTAAATCCCAACTGCAATCTGCGAGCTGAGGGTATTGTCTACTTAGATCCGTGAAGACTTTGACCAAGCAACGAGGAAGGAATGAAGACACATGAGACATATCCGATGTGGCTTCCTCTGGGTGTTCTTCAAAGTCTTCCAGGCAATAGCTTTTTGGAAGTGCCATTGGGAAAAAAAAGTTGGCGAGCTTTTGCCAGGCATCTTGTTGTGAAATAAATAAATATTTAAGATGGAAGATGATATGCTAATCAAACAGGAGGTTCTATCTTGGGTGGTGCTAAATAACGTTGGAGTTCCTATCAAGGAGTTGTACTGAAAGCCAAATCCCTAGCTTCATACCTGCTTTTACACTTGACTGTTGCAGTTACCCCCTCCGGTGAACATCAACTTACCTCCAGCCATTCAATAGCGCCAGGTTGGGAATCAATAATGCCTCTCTACTCTTGTGTGGCCTGATTGCTTCTTACAGCATACCCAACTCTAACCAATGGAGATTCCCATTTACTCAAGCTTCTTGCTGCCTTCTTGCTAGTCGGCTGCGAGCTTGATGTCAAGCAGAACAATTTTCCCCTCACATCTGAAACTAGGTGTTTTGTCCATGTCTGAACCCAAGGCTATTTTTCATAGAATGCCATGTGCATCCCCCAAAGTTAATGCTTTTCACAAGAAAAGGTGGATTCATTCCAAAAGAGTTGCAGGTTATCTTAATTCTACCATTGTCCCTTCAGACTTGGTACACGGGCCAAAACAAGGCAGAACTGTGAAAAGGTAGTAGCAAGGATTTTTAATACATTCAAATATTGAGTGAAATTATCCTTCCTTCAAGATGTTACCACCAGCTAGAGTTTGCAAAAGGAATTTTTCTGGGTAGTTTGACTGCACAAGAGGCCTGCTTTAATCTTGTGTGATTGACACAGGATGCTATTAAGCACACACATATAAGTCATCTTGATTATACTCAGTGCAGATTATCTTCTGTCATATCTTGAAACTAACAGCAGAACTGATGAGAGCACATATTATATCACAATGAATTCCAATCAACGTAATTGTACAGCATCTTGGCTTTAATCTATGACTCAGGAACCATTTCTAGTGAACGACATATGCATCATTTTTTTCTGATTTCAATATGCTTTGAATGTGTCAGATGTGATGACAAAATGGTTCTGAAGCAGAAGTGAATGCTTAAGCCTTTTATGAATTTACTGGCAGTTGACCAAATTCAGAAAAGTGCTTTGTTTATGGCAACTGTCAGTAAATTGACAAAGGAAACTGCCCAATCAGCACCACTGAATTAATTTTGCAGAAAGTACTTTGTGGAAAGAGGTAAAAAAAAAACAACTTATTTCTTCACTTGCATGTTTCCTTGATGCTTTCTTCATTTTCCAACTTCCCTGGGCAAAAACTCAGAAATATCTCAGCTTGATCATGGAGCTGTGGAAATTAGGATTTTATAGCATGCAACAGGCCATTTGGCCCAACAAATCCATGCCAACAGATACCCACCTGAACTTGTCCCACGTTCCTGCATTTAGTCCATAATCCCACTATATCTTTCCAATCCATGTACCTGTCCAACTGCCTTTTAAACATTGTAACTGTACCCAGCTCTACCACTTCCTCCATCTATCCACCACTCTAAACACGCAAAACTTTCCACCGTCTTTTTTTTTTAAAACTCACCTAGCTTTAGATTCTCCTGCCCTTGAAAAAAAGACCATCCACCATATCTATGCCCCTTTCAATTTTTTAGATCCATCAGTCTCTTACCCTCTTGGGGGAAAAGCCCCAGCCTATCCAATCTATTGTTATACCTCAAGCCCACCAGTTCTGGTAATAACTTTGTGATTCTTTTCTGCATCATTAATAATATCTTTTTGATAGCTCGGTAACTAAAATTTGACAGAATGGTCCAAGTGGTCTCAACAATATGTTGTACAGTTGTGACATGACATCCCAATTCTTGTTCTCTATGCCCTGACCAATTAAGGCAGGCTTACTAAACACCTGCTTCATCACCTCTGCTAACACTTTCAAGGAACTATGTACCTATAGCTTTAAGTCTCTCTCCTTACACAACACTCTCTAAAGTCCTGTAATTTATTGTGCAAATCCTGCCAAAAGATACTTTGGTTTAACTTACCAAAATTTAGGACTTCACACTTGTCCAAGTAAAGTTCCTTGCTCACTTCCCCCCCACCCCCCCACCCCCCCACCCCACCATCATCTAGACCCTGTTGTAATCTCAGATAACCTTCTTCTCTGTCCATTATATCACCAACTTACAAACCATACCACTTATATTGTATTCCACATTGTTAGTATAAGTGACGGACAACAGTGGGCCTTGTATATATCCTTGTGGAACATCATTGACCATAGGCCTCCATATCTGAGAAACAACTCTCCACTACTACCCTTTGACTCCTACCACCAAGCCAATGGCGTATCAAATTGGCCAGCTCACCTTGGATCCTACATAAACACATGCGACCTTGTCAAAGGCCATGTTGAAGACCTTGTAGACAATGTCTACACTCTCATATGTCCTCTTGGTAATAACATCTCTTGCACAAATCAATGCTGACGATCTCTAATCAGCTTCTGTCTTTCCAACTGCAGGCGCATCCTGTCTCTCACCATCTCCTCCTTTGATATTAGGCTCATCAATCTGTAGATCCTTGGTTTGTATTTGCATCCCTCCTTAAATAAAAACTCTCTGCAGTCTTCCGGTCCCTCAAGCATGCCTAACAACACAAATATCTCTGTCAAAGCTCCAGCTTCCTAAAATGTCCTCACATATACTTGCTGATGCTTATGCACTTTCAGACTGCCAGACCTCCTCTATTGTTGGATCTTATATGGATATGTTTCAAGACATCACCATCCTCTTCCTTTACCTCATTCCAACTCAGAGATAGTTTTTTCAGTGACGTCAATACTTTGTACCATCACTACATCCAAAGTGTTTCTTGATGTCAGACTTTTTTTGGTAGCGTTGCTGGAGAATGTCTTGAAGGGCTTTGTGAAAGAAATCAGTGTGTATGAAAGGTTGACTGCTGGTTGAGTAATGAAGCCAGTGAAATGAAACGATCCTGTGCCAACAACCACCAAAGAAATGCTGGTAGGTTCATTTGACCCTGGTGTAGCTGATTGGCTGGAGACTTTGGAGGGGTTGTTGGACATGTGAATGAGAATAGGTGGCGGGCAAATAAATAGGTGATAGGGGTAAATGTAACTGCTCTGAAAGCTGGCATTAAATTGATGGACTGAATGACCTTGCTCTGCATTGGCAGAAAACTATTAAAATATGATAGCCGGGAAGCCTCTGAACTACATAAAGATAATGAATCCAAGTTTTCCCATATCTCAGAGTAACAGCCGAAACCTAAAGCAATTGCGAATATTTACATATATTTATTTTAAATTGTATCTTTATGTATGTATGTGCTGTGTATTTTGTGTGCACCTTGGTCCAGAGAAACGTCGTTTCATCTGATTGTATATGTACAGTCAGAGGATAATAAACTTGAACTTAAACAATTGCTGAATTCAAACACAGTGAACTTCAGTGGCCATTCAGTGCTTCCAATTGCAATTGAGAAAAGCCTTCTCGTAAATTCACATAGCGTTTCCTCGCTTCAAAGCCCACTGCTTACAAAACACGTGTAGTCATAAAAGTTACCTCAACAGACAGATTCCAAATGTAATCTGATGCTACTCCATCATTATGAAGATACTGAGGACAACTTGCACCTGTCCTTTGTCTATTGCCCAAAGGTACCTTTAACATGTGCATCAAGACCTCTGCAAACACCCCGAGTACTGCTTAAAGTAAGGAAGATGTTCAATGAAATATTTGGCGCAATAAAAACCCCATACATAACTCCTTCATGGCAAAAGTCCGACTTAGCTCAGTTCATCCAAGTATATTTACAGCAGAGCAAATGCTTCTCTTTTTTGCTGAGTAATCCCTTTATAAATAATGAACACATCAGTGTAGCTTAGCAACACTGGTCACTGAGGAAGCACGGGTGTCGCTAAAATGCAATGGAGCATCTCCATTGTCTGCAAATATGAAGTAATCACATCGTTCAGGAAAGGTGTCGCTGGTACAAAGTTCCAAAAGACTTTTTATACCTATTCTTTTCCTTTTAAAATCAAGGTATACAAGATTACCAAGGGGCAAGACAGGGTGAATTTGGATTATATGTTCCCAATGTTGGGAGAAACTAGGATTAGAGGGCATAGTTTAAGAATACAGGGAAGGCCCTTTAGGATGGAGATGAGGAGAATATTTTTTTTAACCCAGAGAAGTGTGGATCTGTGGAATGCTTTGCCACAGAGAGTGGCAGGGGCAGATTCACTGGATATGTTCAAAAGGGAGCTAGATAAGGCTCTTGTGGGCAGAGGAGTTAAGGGTTATGGGGATAAGGTTGGGAATGGGTACTTACAGAGAATGATCAGCCATGATCTGAAAAATGGCGGTGCTGGTTCGACGGGCCAATTGGCCGACTCCAGCACCTACTGTCAATTGCTATTTTTACGTGGATTATCATTCAAAGGTGTTAAACTGTGGTACTGAAATGAATGATTCAGACTTATTTTCAGAGTACATACATGAGATCACATACAACCCTGAGATTCATTTCATGCAGGCGTGGCAGAATTACCACGTACTGGAAGTGCAAAATAACTGTCCACAACGTACACATGTAAACAAGAAATGTAAACAACTGTGTGCAATACAGAGAGTGCAAAAGTAAGAGTCCTTAAATGAGGGCCTGAAGGAGTTTGTTGTTGAGGAGTCTGATGGTGGAGGGGTTGCAGCTGTTCCTGAATCTGGTGGTACCAGTCTTGCAGCAGCTGGACCTCTTTCCTGATGACAGCAGTGAGAACAGAGCACGTGCTGGGTGGTGTGGATCCTTAGTGATTGGTGCTGCTCCCCATAGATGCTCTCAATGGTGGGAAGGGCTTTTCCCGCACCCACTACCTTTTGCAGCCAGCTCCCCACCATGACCACCAGCCCACATCTCCATTGTGCACACAGAACTCAAAACGGTCAACCAGTTTACCTACCTCGGCTGCACCATTTCAACTGATGAAAGGATCGACAAAGAGATAAACAACAGACTCGCCAAGGCAAATAGCGCCTTTGGAAGACTACACAAAAGAGTCTGGAAAAACAACCACCTGAAGAAACACACAAAGATCAGCATGTACAGAGCTGTTGTCATACCCATGCTCCTGTTCGGCTCCGAATCATGGGTCCTCTACCAGCATCACCTATGGCTCCTAGAACACTTCCATCAGCGCTATCTCCGCTCCATCCTCAACATTCATTGGAATGACTTCATCACCAACATCGAAATACTCGAGCTGGCAGAGTCCGCAAGCATCGAATCCATGCTGCTGAAGACCCAACTGCGCTGGGTGGGTCACGTCTCCAGAGTGGAGGACCATCGCCTTCTCAAGATCGTGTTGTATGGCGAGCTCTCCACTGGCCACCGAGACAGAGGTGCACCAAAGAAGAGGTACAAGGACTGCTTAAAGAAATCTCTTGGTGCCTGCCATATTGACCACTGCCAGTGGGCTGATAGCGCCTCCAACCGTGCATCTTGGTGCCTCACAGTTCAGCGGGCAGCAACCTCCTTTGAAGAAGACCGCAGAGCCCATCTCACTGACAAAAGACAAAAGAGGAAAAACCCAACACCCAACCCTAACCAACCAATTTTCCCTTGCAACTGCTGCAACCGTGCCTGCCTGTCCCGCATCAGACTTGTCAGTCACCAACGAGCCTGCAGCAGACGTGGATATACCCCTCCATCAATCTTTGTCCGTGAAGCCAAGCCAAAGAAAGATGCATGGGGGCTCAGGGATGAGATGAAAGGGAAGGAATAGCAAGCAGAAGTAATGAGTTCACTTCCAATTTGATCTGACAATGTGTGAACATTCCTGGGATCCACTTCATTTCCCCAAATAGTAAACTGAAATTGCCACCTCGCTATCTTCCAGCAGCAAAAGAAATGTTGTTTCAAGACTAATCATTTCCATTGCAAATGAGAGAAACAATGATTGTTTAATGGTTAAGTTCCTCAGAGAAACAGGAGCGGGAGCTGTCCAATCAGGACAACAGGCTAAATAAACCAAACAGAGCAACAAAGCAATAAAAGGACGCTGCATTAAATGGCACATCATTCCTTTAAATTTCAGTCAACCTGCAGTTCAGGCTCCTTGCACAGATTCGGCATGTGCAGAAAACCAGAGAGACGAAGCCTTCCACTGCACAACGTGAAACTTGTCTTCACACCACAGCTGTGTGCAGGCTCGCTTACCCAGAAATGGCGTACAAATTTGACCCCATCGGTGTTAACATTTCATAATTTTAAAAAAATAAATGGCTTAAAGAAACCTGAAAAAGCTGCACATTTAGCCTCATTAGAGCACAATGCGTAATCACCTCGGACTAAATGGAGAGCCATTATGTGTGATTACACTGTGTGGAAACAGTGTGGCGCATGTTTTGAGTCTAGACACGTAGAGGTAATGAGCTTCAACATAAGGCAAGTGCTATTACTGGTGCTGCCTGTGCAGTATTTGTCTAATGAATCCACATTTTAAACACCATCTTGTGCCTCTCTCCTGCCACTGGCCAAATGGGCAAAAGAATCAGTTTAAAAATATATATAAAGCAGGAAAAGAAGTAATTGAAGTAAGTAAAAAAAAACATTCCACTTGAACACGAAGATCAATTTATAAACCATATTCATGTTTCTACCTTCACTGGTTTCTTGGATTTTTTTTTAAACCAAATTAAATCGAATGGAGCACGATCTGAAGATTATGGGCCAAGTTGTGCGGGAATGACTGACGAGTAATTAGAGATCTGGTCCAATGAATGGGTTCGAAAAATGTGCTTTATACATTTTACTTTATTTCAGTATTTTTAATTAACTGTTGAGATTCTGCATTTTTAGTTAAATGCAATGGTTTATGATCATTTTAATTATTTATATCCACTTGAATGTTTCTGACTACTGGACATTTAAAGTCAAGAGAGGAAATAAAAGCAAGATTCAATGCTATCATAAATAATGAGATCCAAATTACTTAAAATAACATTCGATGGGAAATGGTCTGCTTTGGAAGAGCTTTAGATGGGGTTGGTTCTGCTTTGGAAGAGCTTTAGATGGTAGTTGGGGTTGGGTCTGCTTTGGAAGCAACTACTTGGAGGGTGAGTCAGTCTGTTCATTCCTCTGCACCTGGAGAAGGTAAATGCAAGAGGGGCGAGATTGTGGACACAACACCCCGCAGTGCATTGCTGGAGAATGTCTTGAAGGGCTTTGTGAAAGAAATCAATGTGTATGAAAGAAATCAGTGTGTATGAAAGGTTGACTGCTGGTTGAGTAATGAAGCTGGTTGAGTAGTGAAATGAAATGATCCTGTGCCAACAACCACCAAAGAAACGCTAGTAGGTTCATTTGACCCTGGTGTAGCTGATTGGCTGGAGACTTTGGAGGAGTTGATGGACATGTGAATGAGAATAGGTGGCGGGCAAATAAATAGGTGATAGGGGTAAATGTAACTGCTCTGAAAGCTGGCATTAAATTGATGGACTGAATGACCTTGCTCTGCATTGGCAGAAAACTATTAAAATATGATAGCCGGGAAGCCTCTGAACTACATAAAGATAATGAATCCAAGTTTTCCCATATCTCAGAGCTTTAGATGGTAGTTGGGGTTGGGTCTGCTTTGGAAGCAACTATTTGGAGGGTGAGTCAGTCTGTTCATTCCTCTGCACCTGGAGGTAAATGCAAGAGGGGCGAGATTGTGGACACCACATCCCGCAGTGCGTTAGGTCCACGATAATGAGGCCCACTTCCACAGATAGTGAGAGAGAGAGAGAGAGTGTGTGTGTGTGTGTGTGTGTGTGTGTGTGTGTGTGTGTGTGTGTGTGTGTGTGTGTGTGTGTGTGTGTGTGTGTGTGTGTGTGTGTGTGTGTGAGAGAGATGGAATGCGTGAAATCAGATCTGGCGTTGTGTCTTGCCCAACTGCTGTTTGCTTCCAGCTCTTGGCTGAAAACCCTCACTAATCTGCTTTGCTGTGACATTTAACTCTTATTTAACCTCCACCCAAGGCTGCTTGCAATTCCTCCTTGGATCTCAGGCAGCTGGTTGTAAACCTGCACTACGTCACTCGAGGCCAAATGGCCTCTTCCTGAGCAATAATCAATTTTAACCTTCCCCTCCTCCCTTCCTCTGGTGGAATCTGGACAGCTTAAAAACAAATAGATTAGTTTCCCAAGTCTAAGCTTCATTGCACCACAGCCAGATGAAAAACTTGCCGCTGTTTCAAGACCATTAGAAATAGGAGCACAAGTAGACCATCTGATCATTGGAGCCTGTTCATCAAGATCTTGGCTGATCGTCGGCCTCCATACTTGCACTGGTACAATATTCATTGATTTCTTTGATGTACATAAATAGAAACATAGAAAAAAAAACATAGAAACATAGAAGATAGGAGCAGCAGTAGGTCATTCGACCCGTCGAGCCTGCTCTGCCATTCAACGAGATCATGGCTGATCTTAAAGTTCAATACCCCATCTCCGCCTTCTCTCCGTAACCTTTAATACCCTTATACTGAAGAAATAGATCTAATTCCCTCTTAAATATATTTAATGAACCTGCCTCTACTGCCCTCTGTGGCAATGAATTCCACAGATTCACCACCCTCTGGGTAAAGAAATTCCTCCTCATCTCAGTCCTAAATGGTTTGCCTATTATCCTCAAACCATGGCCCCGGGTTCTGGATTTTCCCATCATCGGAAACATCCCATCTGCATCCATTCTGTCCAGTCCTGCCAGAATTTTATATGTCTCTATGAGATCCCCTCTCAATCTTCTAAACTCCAGCGAGTACAATCCCAATTTGTGCAATCTTTCCTCATAAGTCATTCCTGCCATTCCAGGTATCAGCCTGGTGAATCGCCTCTGCACTCCCTCCATTGCAAGAACATCCTTCCTTAGATAAGGTGACCAAAACTGCACACAATACTCCAGGTGGGGTCTCACCAAGGCCCTGTACAGCTGCAGTAAGGTATCCTTGTTCCTATATTCAAACCCTCTTGATATGAAGGCCAACATACCATTTGCCTTTTTAACCGCCTGCTGTACCTGCATGCTCCCCTTCAGAGACTGGTGTACAAGTACCCCTAGGTCTCTCTGCACTTCCACATCTCTTAATCTATTGCGATTCAAATAGTAATCTGGCCTCCGGTTTGTATTACCAAAGTGGATAACCTCACATTTATCCACATTGTAGTGCATTTGCCATGTATCTGCCCAGTCCCTCAATTTATCCAAATCACACTGGAGCTTCCTGACCCCCTCTTCCGTGCACACAACCCCTCCTAGCTTAGTGTCATCTGCAAATTTGGAGATATTACATCCAATCCCCTCATCCATGGAAATGCTTTGATTAAGTTTACAAATCCATCCTGGATTTACAACACCCTTGAAAATAAAAACTTTTATTTACATGGCACCATTGCGGTGTCACTGAGCACTTTACCCTCCGAGGTACATTCACTGCCATAATGTACGGAACGAGGCAAACAATTCCACAAGCAACTGATAATCCTTTGTACAGAGGTTGGTTGAGATAGAGATGTTGGCCAAGGCACAGGATAAACACTCTCATTCTTCATTGAAGTGGTGCCATTGCGTTAACTACAGAAGGCAGTTGGGTTTTGAATTCAACCCCTCACTGAGAAGACCGCCTCCCCTCCTGCACCTCTCTTTCTCCATAGCAATGCAGGATCAGCCCAAAAGTTTAGTTTTGGAGGACTAGGATCTGAGAGAGGGGGTAGTCAGAGAAGAGGACATGAAGAGGAAAGGGTCAGAAAGAAAGATGTGAGGAGCCAGGAGAGTGAAGGACCAGCAGAACGAGCAGGGGGTTTCTTCAGTTCAGTGGTTGGCAGCAGAAGGCTGCAGAGATGTGTCACGTGGGTCCAAAGTCTCCGGCTCCTGATCGCAGCGTCACTGAGTAAGAACATATGGCCTGTGGCAGTTCGGTACAAGGTAGAGGGAAATTA
Organism: Narcine bancroftii; assembly: GCF_036971445.1. Lineage (NCBI taxonomy): Eukaryota > Metazoa > Chordata > Chondrichthyes > Torpediniformes > Narcinidae > Narcine > Narcine bancroftii. The sequence goes on from NC_091482.1 coordinate 23,808,037, forward strand.
GTTTTCAGGCTGTCGTGTCTCTTGTTTACGTTTATTTATCACCTGGTGCTGTGAGAGGGGTTCCTCTGCAGTGCTGAGCTGCCCTTGAATACAGAATAAAAGATAGATCTTCTCAACAGCACTAACCACTAACATCCACTAACCAGTTTCTGTTACAAAGGACGAGTGAAAAGTCTATTAGTTAGTATGAAGGACGAAGGAGAAGCTTGATTCACCTCTGCCCTATACATCTACTGTAGCAAGTCTCCTGCCTATCCCTGGAGATAGTTACCTGTGTGCATTAACAATGGGCAGAAATCAGTCTGGATGTACCTGTCACTTCATTATGTTTCCTCAGTTTGCTTTCCTTAAGAAAACATTTTTCTTTAAATTGAGAGATAGTGTACAGTAACAGGCCCTTCTGGCCCACAAGTCTGCGCTGCCCAAATCCACCAATTAGTCTACTCCTTTGGAAGGTGGGATGAAACCGGAAAGCCAGGTGGAAACCCACGTGGAGACAGGGAGAAGATACAAACTGCTTTTGTCAGCGGCAGATTTTCGAAACTGGGACACTGGCACTGCAACAGTATCGCACTAACCGCTCCGTTAAGCAGAGGTGAAAAATCTGCCTGAGATGGGCCCTACCACATGAAGGAAGATTCAACCATTGACACAGATACAGTTGGCAATAAAACTGAAGATTAGGAGGAAATCTGAAGAGAAGTTGCACATTAATTAAACATTTAATGCAATGCAGCTGCTTGGGATTCAGAGGTAATAAAATTCTAATTGAGAATTTTTACATGAACCTAAGAAGCTTTGTTCCCTCTTCCTTCATTCAAAGGTCTATAATTAGAACCAAGCTATATTCCCAGATCAGGGTAATTGCAGTCACGGTAATTAGTATTACAAACAGGTTTTAATAACTTTAATTTTTGAAAGTAGATTTTTCTTGTTCAATGCCAGAGTTCTTTGCTTACGTGTTGGTAAGTTCTTTCCTTACGTGTTGGTAACACGTAATGCTTTAGGTGTTGGTAAGTTGTGATCCTTAATCCTTTGGTTGTATCAGCAAGCAAGCAAGTTAGCAATGTTTCATTAACTAGAAGATGCACAAATACATAGGATTTCAAGCCATTTAATACCATTTAGATTCTTTTCTAGTTCTCCTCTAACATTATAGTTGTGATGCCCATAGAAAATATTGGAACAGAAGCTTCATCCTCTCAGATGGATACAGTAAAACCCCTAGCATCTGGCCCCTATGGGGATTGGTATGTTGCATGGCTGGCGAACTAATGGCGACGTGCACCAATTTTAAACTTCCGCATTTTTTAAATCTATCCTTTTTCCGTGATTCTTTTGCTGGTTGCTGGAAGCTGCCAATTGCTTCAATTCTGGACAACAAGGATTTTAGTGAATAAGGGTTTAAAACTGTATTAGTTCCTGACACCTTAAAAGGCAGACAATCAAATTATTTGACTTTGCATGATGGACTTGCTTTCATAGGGATCCTTTGCCCAGCCCAGTTAACATAGAAATAACAAGGAGTTGAATTTGGATTAGTGACAGAGGAATATATTGCCAAGTATCAATGTGATGGATTCAAGTATTGCCAGTGGCCCTGGGCTTGGCCACATCCATAGCCCTGCGACTCCGACGTCATGGGAAGAATGGAAGGTCAAGAGGAGAAATAAAAGAAAGATTCTTACTGCTATCATAAATACAGTAATGAGATCCAAATTATTTTATTGAAATAATGTTAAATAGGAAAGGATTTACAACATTAGTTTCTGCATAAAATTTAGCATGAAACTTCCTTAGCAAGTAAAATGAATGAAGACCAATTTTCAGCTGGAGGCTATTTACAACTGATGTTTGTGTGGTTGAGTTGGAGAATCTGGTCCTAGATGCTGGGGAAGGTGGGGTGGGAGGGGTTTGGTGAAGTGGTGGGGGATCAATGTAGGCAGAAGGATGACCTGAAGCATTTTACAGCTGTGCACATGGTACTGAAACCAGAGAACTGAGTTTGGAGAAGCCCTGTGTTCTTCCACGGGACCATAAGAGTGGCAGAAAGGATCAATGGGGTCTCCCCACTCCCCAACCCAGCCAATCAATGGGATTTAACAAGATTGCTGACTAAGGAGAGATCATAAAAAAGTGAAGGCTCCTACCACCCTGCACACAACATTTTTCAGTTAGTCCTGCTGGGAAAGATATACTGGGCCAGAACCACAATCAGCAAGAATTCTGTACCACTGATGAAGTGCTCATACAAACCCTCCATGACTTTATTTAATATTATGTCATACAAGTACCGTGTATATGTATCATTTGTCTCTATGTGTGTTTGGAGTGTGTCGCACCGAGGAAAAGAAACGCTGCTCTGTTAAGGTTGTGCTTGTTCAATCGGATGATAAATGAACTTGAAGGCTTCATTGGAAGCTACTCAGGCAAACCAAATTAACGAGATATTTATTGGGCATTTGGATAACAGAAGATATGTAAATATTCTCCCTCTGTGTCCAGAAACACACTGCCTGTTCTTGCCAGATTTCAACAACTTAATGCTGAATATTGTAACCTACTCTTTAAGAATGAAGGACATGTGCAACTGCACAGATGGGCTGATGAATATCCCATCTCCCACGTTGGACTAGCAAGCTGCCTACTAACACCAGTTTAGTCAGTATGCTGGTCTATTCTCATTAAATAACACTTCACTGAACCATCTCTCTCTGTCACTCTTGAACTTCTCTTCTGTGTCTTACTTGTGGTACTATGCGTGAGATGTTCAGTTGGACTGCTTGCAAAACAAACTTTATTACTGAATCTTGGTAGTTGTGACCATAAACTTGTCCTGTTACATGGTTTCAGCTTTGGTTGAGGGTTGCCAGGCAACCATTTGGCTCTCTTGGTTTAGTAATAAGCACATGAAAATAGCCCCAAAAGACCATCGTTTTCATGGTACATGGACAATTTAGGTCTACATCAACATCTAACAGCCACATCTCCAAGATGTGAGTGTGTTATCACAATGGAACAGCACTTGAATCATTATTTGGTGAGCTGTATTAACCATTGAATCAGCTATTCACAGTTTTATTCCTCCTTTAAATTCTAAACCCCATCCCAATCTCCTCCCGACTTCTGCCATGATATCAGCTTTGATGAAACATGTAGTCATCCTGCTTCCTCGGTTTATGAGTGGGGCAACATTTTGCTGGACCATTACTTCATTGCCCTCCTCTCTTCCCAAGCCTAAAGCATTGTTCAGCTTCAAACTTCAGGGAGGTTAGGCTAGTGACTCCTTGTTGCCATTCAAAAAAAAATTACAGATGCTGCTAATCTTCACCATGAGGAGGAGTCTTTGAACTGAAACATTAACTCTGTTTCTCTCTCTGCTGATGCTGCCTGCCTGGCCGAGTGTTTCCAACATTTTTTTGTTTTGACTTCAGGCTTTTTGTTCTTCCTTCCTGCACCTTCTCCAGATTAGCATTGTCCTTTCTTGGATGAGTAAATTAAACCTGGACATAGTATTTCACAGGTCTTAGGAATGCCTTTACGATTACCATTAACTGTTTAATTATTTTACAAATAACAACTTAGCCAATAAAACTCATAATCCTGCTTGCATTGGCTGTACTTTCTTGAGTTGCACTTAATCCTGACGAAGGATCAGTGATCACAAACCAGGTTTACTTCCTTCATCCAACCGACAAAGCACTAAATGCAGAACCTGATTGAGTGATTTATGTTCTTTTGCAATCTCCTATCATAAGTCTAAATTCTTTTAAAAGGTTTGGTGTCACCTGCCAATTGAATTTTCATTAGCTCTACTTTATCCAGATCATGAAAGGCATAAATGAAGAACTCAGACCAGATCCCACAAAGAAACTGTTACACTTAAAGCCACCGTCCCTTTGCGCAGAACAGCGGCTTGTCATTACAAACACCCTTTTTCAGCAGAGGGACAGCCTTAAGACCACCTGGATGCATCCCCGATCCAAACACTGGCAACTCCTGGACTACATCCTGGTGCGAGAAAGTGACAAACAAGATGTGCTCCACACCAGGGTCATGCCTAGCGCGGAATGCCACACTGACCACCGGCTGGTTCGCTGCAAGCTCAACCTTCACTTCAAGCCAAAGCCCAGGAACAATAAAGCCCCCAGAAAGAGGTTCAATGTTGGAAACCTGCAGTCAGACGAAGCGAGAGGAAACTTCCAGGCAAACCTCAAAGCAAAGCTCGACGATGCAGCCCGCCTCACGGACCCGTCCCCTGAAACCCTCTGGGATCAGTTGAAGACTACCATACTGCAATCCACTGAAGAGGTACTGGGCTTCTCCTCCAGGAAAAACAAGGACTGGTTTGACGAAAACAGCCAGGAAATCCAGGAGCTGCTGGCAAAGAAGCGAGCTGCCCACCAGGCTCACCTTACAAAGCCGTCCTGTCCAGAGAAGAAACAAGCCTTCCGTCGCGGATGCAGCCATCCTCAGCGCAAACTCCAGGAGATCCAAAATGAGTGGTGGACTAGCCTCGCCAAACGAACCCAGCTCAGCGCGGACGTTGGCGACTTCAGGGGTTTCTACGAGGCTCTAAAGGCTGTGTACGGCCCCTCACCCCAAGTCCAAAGCCCGCTGCGCAGCTCAGACGGCAAAGTCCTCCTCAGCGACAAGATCTCCATCCTCAACCGATGGTCAGAACACTTCCAATCTCTTTTCAGTGCCAAGATTCCGCCCTGCTCCAGCTCCCTCAACAGCCCCTAAGGCTAGAGCTGGATGAGGTCCTCACCCTGGATGAGACATATAAGGCAATCGAACAACTGAAAAGTGGCAAAGCAGCAGGTATGGATGGAATCCCCCCAGAGGTCTGGAAGGCTGGCGGCAAAACTCTGCATGCCAAACTGCATGAGTTTTTCAAGCTTTGTTGGGACCAAGGAAAACTGCCTCAGGATCTTCGTGATGCCACCATCATCACCCTGTACAAAAACAAAGGCGAGAAATCAGACTGCTCAAACTACAGGGGAATCACGTTGCTCTCCATTGCAGGCAAAATCTTCGCTAGGATTCTACTAAATAGAATATTCTCCCAGAATCACAGTGCGGCTTTCGCGCAAACAGAGGAACTACTGACATGGTCTTTGCCCTCAGACAGCTCCAAGAAAGGTGCAGAGAACAAAACAAAGGACTCTACATCACCTTTGTTGACCTCACCAAAGCCTTCGACACCGTGAGCAGGAAAGGGCTTTGGCAAATACTAGAGCGCATCGGATGTCCCCCAAAGTTCCTCAACATGATTATCCAACTGCACGAAAACCAACAAGGTCAGGTCAGATACAGCAATGAGCTCTCTGAACCCTTCTCCATTAACAATGGCGTGAAGCAAGGCTATGTTCTCGCACCAACCCTCTTTTCAATCTTCTTCAGCATGATGCTGAACCAAGCCATGAAAGACCCCAACAATGAAGACGCTGTTTACATCCGGTACCGCACGGATGGCAGTCTCTTCAATCTGAGGCGCCTGCAAGCTCACACCAAGACACAAGAGAAACTTGTCCGTGAACTACTCTTTGCAGACGATGCCGCTTTAGTTGCCCATTCAGAGCCAGCTCTTCAGCGCTTGACGTCCTGCTTTGCGGAAACTGCCAAAATGTTTGGCCTGGAAGTCAGCCTGAAGAAAACTGAGGTCCTCCATCAGCCAGCTCCCCACCATGACTACCAGCCCCCCCACATCTCCATCGGGCACACAAAACTCAAAACGGTCAACCAGTTTACCTATCTCGGCTGCACCATTTCATCAGATGCAAGGATCGACAATGAGATAGACAACAGAGTCGCCAAGGCAAATAGCGCCTTTGGAAGACTACACAAAAGAGTCTGGAAAAACAACCAACTGAAAAACCTCACAAAGATAAGCGTATACAGAGCCGTTGTCATACCCACACTCCTGTTCGGCTCCGAATCATGGGTCCTCTACCGGCATCACCTACGGCTCCTAGAACGCTTCCACCAGCGTTGAATCCGCTCCATCCTCAACATCCATTGGAGCGCTTTCATCCCTAACGTCAAAGTACTCGAGATGGCAGAGGTCGACAGCATCGAGTCCACGCTGCTGAAGATCCAGCTGCGCTGGATGGGTCACGTCTCCAGAATGGAGGACCATCGCCTTCCCAAGATCGTGTTATATGGCGAGCTCTCCACTGGCCACCGTGACAGAGGTGCACCAAAGAAAAGGTACAAGGACTGCCTAAAGAAATCTCTTGGTGCCTGCCACATTGACCACCGCCAGTGGGCTGATAACGCCTCAAACCGTGCATCTTGGCGCCTCACAGTTTGGCGGGCAGCAACCTCCTTTGAAGAAGACCGCAGAGCCCACCTCACTGACAAAATGCAAAGAAGGAAAAACCCAACACCCAACCCCAACCAACCAATTTTCCCCTGCAGCCGCTGCAACCGTGTCTGCCTGTCCCGCATCGGACTTGTCAGCCACAAACGAGCCTGCAGCTGACGTGGACTTTTACCCCCTCCATAAATCTTCGTCCGAGAAGCCAAGCCAAAGAAAAGAAAGGTTCCATCATTGTTAGATAATACTATATTTAGAACATAACATACATGAAATTCTTTAACTTTGTCCACCGTAAGGCAGACAGAGAGTTGCCACTTAAAAATGAGGCCCCAGCGAGGAATGAACTCATGACCCGTGGTTTACAAGGCCAGTGGTCTAACCATTGAGGTATCGGAACAAATTTGTGATCCATTTTTTAAAACTTCAATCTTTGCAGTATGCAACCAAAATACTCAATCTTTGCAGTATGCAACCCCAAATTCTCAATCTTTGCAGTATGCAATCCCAAATTCTCAATCTTTGCAGTATGCAATCCAAAATTCTCAATCTTTACAGTTTGCAACCCCAAATTCTCAATCTTTGCAGTATGCAACCCCAAATTCTCAATCTTTGCACTATGCAACCCCAAATTCTCAATCTTTGCAGTATACAACCCCAAATTCTCATTCTTTGCAGTATGCAACTCAAAATTCAGTTTTAATACTCATTTATTGACTCCCTTGTGACAATGGTCCATAATTTTTCCCATTTGCCGGTCTGCGATGTGGCAGAATTGACTTTCATCTTTAGTTTAGTAAGGAGAGCACGTTGATTCTCCAACACACTTACACTTAGCTAGGTCTTGGGATGTGTATCACAGTATCACACATGGCCTCTGCCAATCCTTTCCATGCCCTGGATCATTTAACACTGGACAAGAAATCTCTCTCGACCAGCACTTTTCTTTGACTTTGTGGATTTTAATCCAAAATTCTTGGCATCAGCAGAACCAACTTTTCAAATTGCAGCAGCAAGTTGTTGGATCTCTAGTGATGCCTTCATTACCTTATTTGTTATTCCCAATGCATCCTTTTAATGCAGAAAACTCCAACCTCACATTTTTCACCATGAAGATAAAAACAATTAATTCCTTTTCATATTATGTACAATTCTCAATGTCTAGATTCATTCTGGCCTTCCTTTACTTCATCAGTCAATGGTAACTACCTTTGAATGTGTTTGTTTACCCTCTGAGACCTCTATTACTCCATCTATTGATGCCTTCCTTAAATACGCCTTCCTTGAGTGTTTCAATCATTGCCGATTGGTCTATTACTAGCTTCCAGGTCATGGATTATACAGCACAGAAATAGACCCTTCAACCCATCTTGTCATGCTGTGAGTCAAGCACCTATCTACCCTAATCCCATCCTCTAGTATTTGGCCCACATCTTTCCACGCCATGTCATTTCTAGTGTCTGTCTAAGCATTTTAAATCTTGTGAAAGTCTCTGTTTCCACCGCACACTCAAGCAGTGCCATTCAGGTTTCAACCATTCTCTGGGTGGAAAAAAAATTCCCCAGCACCTTCTACCCCTTTCATAGGCCCATGCTCTCCATTTTTAGCAACATCTGCTGTGGGGAAACATTTTTGACCTAATTATGCCCTTCATCATTTTGTACACCTCCATCAGGTCTCCCTTACTTTGTTCCAGAGAAAAGAAACTGATTAACCTAAGGTCTGCTCATAACTGAAGTGCTCCAACCCAACATCCTGGTGAATCTATTCTCCACTCTCACCATATCCTTACTCTCCTTTGGTGATCAAACCTGCACACAGTAGATCCAGTTAGCTGTGACCTAATCAAAGTGTCGTAAAGTTGTCCCATAATTTCTCTATTCATATATTTGATGCCCCAGCTAATGAAGGCAAGTATACCACATTCTTTTCTGCACATGCACTGCCACCTTATGGAATCCTTGGGCTTGTGCACTAAAGTCTCTTTATTCCTCAGTACCCCATTGATTCGTCCCACTCATTGTGTTAGTCCTACCCTTGTTGGCCTTTGCAAAATGCATCATCTCACACTTTGGAGGATTAAATTCCACAAGCTATTTCTCCATCTATTTCATCAACTCACAGTATCACTTGTGGAGATGTGGACCTTACTCCTCTAAGTTAAACTTGGTTGTAGTTTAGCATCATGGTACTGCAGCCTGGTCAGGTCACTAGTTAAGATCAAGGCCAATCTGCAATGATTGAAATATTCAAGGAAGGCTTATTTAAGGAAGGCATCAATAGATGAGTAGGTGCCCATAAAAGTACTATGTAAGCCAGTACTGCCTGTCGCATGGTCGGGCGACTAAACCAGCTCCCCCACCAGGCTTGCCTGGTGCAGAGGGTGGGCTAGACACCCTGCAGGATGGAAAAACAAGACCTGTCAAAGAGTGGACGGACCCTCTCATTGGGTCAACAGCCACCTAGCAATCACGTGCTGTGAAGCACGGAAAGGTCATCCCTTGCATCGAAGCTTGGTCTGGCCATTCCTTCCAACAGAACTTACCCCAGTTGTCTTGGACCTCACGATGCCACTGGGTCTGGGAGGGAATGTCGAGAGGGTAGGTGCAACCCTTACTCACCAAATCCATTCACACACACGCTGTTCCTTTTCTGAGGAATGGGGTGTCCTCATATTAAACCCCACAACCTGACTGAAAGGAACCATCATCATCCTAAGGGATGAAGAGCCAGAAAAAACTGCAGCCTGACAGTAGCCTCTGTTGCATGTTTTTGCTAACGGTACAAAGCCAGATGCTGCTCTTCCATCTACATTACTAGCTCATTACTCAACATTAACGTTTAATATATTAGCCACCAGAGGTGCATAGCAAACCATCCTTAATTGCCATAAATTGGAGGAACAACACTTAATTTTCCATCTGGGCACTCTCCAACTGAGATGGCATGAACATCAATTACTCCTCTTTCTGCTAGCCTACTCCCTGTTCTCTCTCCCTCCCTTCCCATTCCCTCTGCAATCTTTCCTCCAGCTCTCTATCCCCCTTCCCTCTCCATTTACCTCTTTCCCGTCCCCCTGCCCTCCCTCTCTTATCCACCTATTATCTCCTGGCTGTGGGACTGTGCTCCTCCCCTGCCCCCTTCTCCATTTTATTCCGGCACCTGACTACATTTTCGCTCATACCTTGATGAAGGGCTCAAGCCAGAAACGTTGGTTATGTATCTTTATCTTTGCTACATAAGGTACACTGTTTGACCTGCTGAGTATCTCCAGCCTTGTGGTTTTATTTATCCTAATTGCAACATAATCTGAAACTATAGAGGCAAGTTAAAACTTTCAGTCTCTGCAGATCTGAGAGTGAACTCCTGAATTTGCTGTGAAAGGTTTTTATTTCTTTCTCCAACCTTATCGGCTAAAAGAAACCCTGCAAATTGGTAGGAAAATAAATGAGCACCTTTGCAGTAGGTCTATCATTGATAAATAGCCCCTATCATCTTGCACACTAGACTCCGTTCTCAACACAATCCATGCAGTTCTGATCAGTAGCTCCTTTCATATTTACTTGCGACCTTGAACTATCAGGCTGAAGGATGTGCTCTTTTAAATTTTGGTATCTGGGCTTGATGATCTCGAATCTCCACCTTATTTGTCTCAAGACTTCAGCAATTCTAAATGTTTCTGAGAACATGACCCAAGAATTCCGATGACTCTGCTATCACACAGGAGTCACCAAGAGAAAATAAGTGCTTGCTTAAAGTTTCCTTCCACTAATGTTAAGAATGTCAAATGGGTTCTAGATGGGATGTCAAAACTAGTAGAGTAAGGCTTGATACCTTGTTTCAATGATCGGTCATCCGAAGATCCATATTTGGGACTATCACAAAGAAAAATACTTTGTGCCATAAATGACTCCCATAAATAATTATGATGGGTAAGTTTAAAAAAAAAAGGAATTAATAGTAGAACATTGTACAAGAATGGGAAAGATTAGCTGGCCCATATGGAGACAACACAGTAGTCCTGATGGATTGCTCCTTTTATTTTCAATCTGTAATCTTTCACAGGTTTGAGATAAAGCAGCACAGGAATTTATACAAATGTATTTTTTTAAAAAGTCTTTGTATTATGGGATGGAATGCTGCAGGAGAGAGGTGTATTGCATCTTCACTTTAACTCACCCATTATGGGAGCTACCCAATTTTAATCCAAATCAGAATTACAACAGGTCTAGAGATTCCAAAATACAAACAGAATATTCAGGAAATACCAGGCAAGGCACAGCATCCGTAGAGATGAATTGCTAATGTTTTAGGTCAATGACCTTGCCTCAGAACTGGGAAAATAGTAGACATTAAAAATAGGCTGGAGCTGCAGAGAAAGGAGGTAGAGGCAGAGGGAACAAAAGGAAGGTCAGTGAAAAGGGATAGAGGGATAGAGAGAATGGAGAGGTACTGGTGTCTGCTGAAAGGCCATGAATATCACAAGTTGCTGGGGAATGAGCAACATGGGATATAAGAATGGAACGGGTAATGATCTGAAATTGTCATATTCCATGTTGAGTCATCAAAGATGTAAAGTGCGGTCAAAGAATGAAATGCCCCTTCTTCAAAGCAATATTCAGAGTAATTAGAACTGTGTTACAGGTCAAAGACAGAGAAGTCAGAATGGGAGTGGCACATTAAAGTGGTGGGGGGGGGGGCACCTGAAAGATCAGCGTCACTCCCATTATGGATTGAACAGAGGTGTAAAGTGGTCTTCCCGAATTCAGTGCTGAGTTCAAGTCATACAATCAGCCTACAGGAGACACGGTTAGAGTAGCAGTTAGTGCAATGCTATTATAGTACCAGCCATCAGGGCCGGGGGGGTTTGAATCCTGCACTGTCTGCAAGGAGTTTCTAAGCTCTCCCCGGTCTGCATGGGTTTCCTTCAGGTGCTCTGGTTTCCACTCTTCAAAACATACTGGGGGGGGGTGGTGGCAAATTGGGTGTGATTGGGCAGGAGAGACTCGTGGGCCTAAAAGGCGTGTCACCATGCTGTATGTACTTTTAAAATGTATGCGCAAGATTTATATAAATATTTCAATTTTAAAAATTATGACGCCTTTTGAGTTAGCCAGACCTTCAAAATTTAGAGAATCAAAAGACTGCGAGTCTTTTCAGCCAGGGAACACTAATGACTAGCCCAACCTATGGCACTTGCTATTTTATACATCTTTCCCATTTACAATGCCCTAATTAGAAGTCTGCATAATCCACTTGTAAAGTTTAATTCAGAGCAAAGAGCCAAAAAGCATCATATGATTTGGTGTGTTTTAATTGAAATTGCAAGCAGGGGCATAAAGAAAAATGAAGCTCTAACTAGGGAGCAAGACCAACTTCACCCAGAAAAATTTTTAGACACTGAAGTTTTGAAGTTATCAATGCGTCATAGAGCCACACAGTGTGGAACGAGTCCTTTAGTCCAACTCATCCATGCTGACCTCAATGGCTTTCTGGACTCCTCCCATTTATCTGCATTTGTATTTTTTTAAAACTTTCCTTCCTTTTATAAATATTTTTATTGAGTAAACTTGCATACAATTTTTTTAAAGTAAACCACATAACAAATCATCTTGTATACATGTAAGCGTTAAAAAAAATTAATGAAAATACTTCGACAATTCCTTGATCAACATAAGAAACTAACAATTTAAATTGATCTATAATAACCAAATTAAACTCATATTTGCCAAGTTAAACGATAATTTAAAAAATTGCAAACCTTTGTCCAATTATTTTTTAAGATTAAATTAGAACCTTGCCATTCAACTGCACTGGTTGGTTTTTCATGTCAACCAGATAATTTTTTTAAATTAGCATCTCAAGAGAAAGTCTTAGCTTTTAGTACGTTGATAGCCAGACAAGCATTTTAAATGAAATGGAAAGATGAACTCCTGGCTTATGCACAGTGGTTACACGATGGAATGTCATATCTAAGCTTAGAGAAAATTAGGTATAGTATTAAAGATAAAAAGTTTCGGTTGGACAAGGTATGGGGTACATTTATTGTCATAAATGCCAGTTTTAGAGGATTTGGGTGCTGATCTATCAGCCTTCTAGAGGACACGACCTGTTCCATCTTTCTTGTAATCTTGATTAGAGGGTGGGGATAAACTAATTTTAGTTTTAGGGTTTCTTTTCTTTTAGATAAGTGGATTTGTTGGTTTAATTATAATTATCCTGTACTATATCCTTTTTTTTTAAATTTTAAGATATATTGTGATTTGTTGTAATAGTAATTAATCAATTTATATGTATAATTACTTTAACAGATAATCACAATTAATATTAAATATGGAATGTCTATGTTATTATTTTGCCTTGCTTTTTAATATTTTGCATATGGATGGTTATGTTTAACTCAATAAAAAATTTTAGAAAGAAAAAATATATAAAAGGAAAAAACCTAAAAACTATGTCTAATTTACCTCCTCCCTCTAATCAAGGTTACCTTGTAATATATTAAAAAGAAAAGGAAATTGTGGATCCGATGGCGACCTCCAAACATAAGACGGAGAATGTCCGGAGCATTAAAAAAAATTCTTAATTCTTCCAATCATGATAATATTTTTAATATTATATCTAATTTTCTCCAAACTTATACAAGACATTACATTATATTACATTATATAACCATGCCTTCCTTTCCTACCCACATATCTGTCCAAATGTCTTTTGAACATTGTAATCATACAATGTTCTATAGCTTCGTTAGGCAGCTCGTTGCAGATATGCACTACAATTGGAGTGAAAAAGTTGCCTCTCAGATACCTCCCCTCATACTGTAAACCAATTTGCAAACCTTGGGGGAAAGAGACTGCGGGGATTTGCTTTATCCCTGTCCTTCATGATTTTATACACCTTTATACATTACCCCTTCTGCTCCAGGGAATAAGCCCCTCCAGACCTGACAGCGTCCTCGTGAATCTCCTCTGCACCATTTACTGCTTGTTGTCTTCATTAGAGCATGAGCACAGGAAGTCCACAGAACAGTAGCTTTCAAAATCATCTTTACCAGCTTGTGAAAACTGATGGGCTGACCCAATGGCCATGAACTGCAATGGTAAGAAAGTGTAAAACAAATCGTTAATCCAAATTAGTAAATCCAAGTGCCCGTACTACTTAATGAAAAGTACAATTCCCTATGCAAAGAGGTTATTGCAATAGCTTCAACAACTGTGCTACAGTATTTCACAGCATAAATTAATGAAAAACAAAAGAGAACTTGACAGGAGGAACCTAGAGTAAAACGCAAATGTTTGCAGGTACCACGATTTGAGGTAAAGACACAATGCTGGAGAAACTCGGCAGGTCTAGCAGAGTACTTTATAAAGCAAAAATAAGCATTTTGGCTTGAGCCCTTCATCAAGGTATGAGCAAAATGTAGACAGGTGCCTGAACAGAATGGTGGAACTCATTCCCACAGGGAAGAGGTAATAGGTGGATAAGGGAGGGAGAGGTGTTCTCCGCTCCCTCTTTTGCTGTTGTGCCTTCCCTCCCTTATCCACATAATACCTCCTGCCTGCGGGTCTATGCTCCTCCCCACCATTTTGATCAGGAGGAATCAATCTGCTCAAGCATTATTTACCTCAAGCTGCAGTCGGAGAGTCTGCCGCGGAGGACTGTGAATTTGTCTCCAATGCACCAAAGGAACAGACAAATCCATAATCTTCCTATGGTTGCATTTTCCTTGAACGGGGACCCCCAAGTGCTCCAACAGCTATTCACTTCAATCCCACGACATTAGGAAAGTTAGTTGCCCGTGCCCACAATCAGCCCACCAAACCCATCAGCCAATTCTAGGCCAGGACTTCCAGCCCACCCAGACGCCAGGCACTTTCTGAAACTAAGCACGGTCACTTGGCATAAATGTCCTGAAATGCAGCGTGTTGTACACGCTACTCTTCATCAGCCATGTTTGGAGAAAAAAAACAATTTTTTGATTGCATCCTTGCCAGAAACTGTTCTTGTCCCAGCATTTCTGTGCACTGTACTGATGCTGCAGTATTGCCCAGCAGTTCATATTTAGAACATTGGATATTGGTCATATTATTGGAGGGTTGGTCCTGGAAAGTGGTGCATGGAAAATGTTCCAGACAAAACGCCTGTGGCCTTGCCCCAAGGCTGCTTCTAAGGAGTTCAAATTACTTTTTATCAGCACAAAACCTTGAGAAAGCAGATTGGCTAATAATTGAAGACTTCACAGGCACTAGAGTAGAATAATATAATGTAAAGGGGTTTTAAATGGGCATCCTACCTGAACCTACTCTCTGATAGCACTTATTTAGTCGTGATCAATAATGAAAGCTTATTTCATATTGAGATGATGTGACAACAGATTTGAATTGCAGCTTTAATACAGGTTTTCTCTCTATCTTTGACATTTCTTTTATCACACACTCATTTTCTCTGTAATCTGTGACCTTTGGAGAAACTGGTAAAGCTAATTTGTATAGCCATCTGCCTGACAGATTATAGTGGAAATGCTATCAATGACGTTTCCCATTAGGAAGGTAATTTTGACGTGTAAAATAGTTGAAGTAATGGTTTCACAAGATGGAGGCAGATGAAGATGTGCCAGCTTCATTAACTGAATATCTGAATAAGAATATTTAGACCAACAAAATTTTAAAATCCACTAATCGGACCCCACTGTGTCAGACCCAGAGGACCCCAAAACCCAGCACCAATAGAAATTCACTAAGACAAATGGTTACTTAAACAAAAATTACTTTTAATTTTCTTTAAACATAAAAACAGGATCAAATTTTAACTTATTACTATTAACTTAACCCCCTTCTAATTCTAAGCGCACATGCATGTAATTTGTATATAAGTTCAGAAAAGTTCTTTTGATTCACAGTCCAATCTCACTCCTCCAAGTTCACCGGTATCAGGCAATTCTTATACTGTGCACAGAATTTAACATTTATGAATCTTCACCAGGCTTTGGTGCTTGAAAAGTAAATGGTTACCGCTCAGGAAGGTTTTTGTTGTTTTTTAGAGAGAGATTTGTTGCTCATTGGACAAACTGATTCCTTCAGATTAGCCACTTCAGTGTCTTGCCCAAGAAATTTGCCCCATCAGGGTTTTCCAGACGATAATCTCTTTCTTTCAGGTCACCACAGAGATCCTTTACTGTTTCCCTTATCTCAGGTGAAACATTATACAGCCAGCCATCTCCTCTTGTATGGACCGCAAGGGCTTTGAACAGGCTGAACTAAGAACTCACAACCTGTCTTCAAAATGGGGTTTCAAACAAGCTTCCAAAAGCCACTACAGAAAACCAGCACATTCTCTCTCTCGCTCTGTGTCACACTCTGAGAAAAGCCTGTTTGACTCTCTCTCTGCTTGCAAAACCACATGACCTTCCTAAAACAACAAACTGCATTCAGACAGATTGCGTCCCTGGACCCAATCTTCTGAGTCCGTTCATCTGTTGCTTTCCAAAACAATAATCCATTACTCCACACCATGTCCAATTAACACCTCCTTGTGAAGACCTTCAGCAAAGCAGTTTCCATTGCCTTTACAAAGGCAGTGGGAGGCTGGACTGTCTGGCTTGAACAGAGCTCTGGCATTTTAAATGAGATCTGTGTTGTGAAATGTTTGTGTTTGTTTGTGACCTAAACTAAAAAAAAACCCACAATTTATCTCCTTTAAAACATATCTATTCTTTTTCTCTTCTCTTTGTCTTGGCTTCGCGGACGAAGATTTATGGAGGGGGTAAAAGTCCACGTCAGCTGCAGGCTCGTTTGTGTTGACAAGTCCGATGTGGGACAGGCAGACACAGTTGCAGCGGCTGCAGGGGAAAATTGGTTGGTTGGGGTTGGGTGTTGGGTTTTTCCTCCTTTGCCTTTTGTCAGTGAGGTGGGCTCTGCGGTCTTCTTCAAAGGAGGTTGCTGCCCGCCAAACTGTGAGGCGCCAAGATGCACGGTTTGAGCCGATATCAGCCCACTAGCGGTGGTCAATGTGGCAGGCACCAAGAGCAAATTAAAAGTAATTTTTGTTTAAGTAACCATTTGTCTTAGTGAATTTCTATTGGTGCTGGGTTTTGGGGTCCTCTGGGTCTGACACAGTGGGGTCCGATTAGTGGATTTTAAAATTTTGTTGGTCTAAGCAGTCCTTGTACCTTTTCTTTGGTGCACCTCTGTCACGGTGGCCAGTGGAGAGCTCGCCATATAACACGATCTTGGGAAGGCGATGGTCCTCCATTCTGGAGACGTGACCCACCCAGCCCAGCTGGATCTTCAGCAGCGTGGACTCGATGCTGTCGACCTCTGCCATCTCGAGTACTTCGACGTTAGGGATGAAAGCGCTCCAATGGATGTTGAGGATGGAGCGGAGACAACGCTGGTGGAAGCGTTCTAGGAGCCGTAGGTGATGCCGGTAGAGGACCCATGATTCGGAGCCGAACAGGAGTGTGGGTATGACAACGGCTCTGTATACGCTTATCTTTGTGAGGTTTTTCAGTTGGTTGTTTTTCCAGACTCTTTTGTGTAGTCTTCCAAAGGCTCTATTTGCCTTGGCGAGTCTGTTGTCTATCTCATTGTCGATCCTTGCATCTGATGAAATGGTGCAGCCGAGATAGGTAAACTGGTTGACCGTTTTGAGTTTTGTGTGCCCGATGGAGATGTGGGGGGGCTGGTAGTCATGGTGGGGAGCTGGCTGATGGAGGACCTCAGTTTTCTTCAGGCTGACTTCCAGGCCATACATTTTGGCAGTTTCCGCAAAGCAGGACGTCAAGCGCTGAAGAGCTGGCTCTGAATGGGCATCTAAAGCGGCATCGTCTACAAAGAGTAGTTCACGGACAAGTTTCTCTTGTGTCTTGGTGTGAGCTTGCAGGCGCCTCAGATTGAAGAGATTGCCATCCGTGCGGTACCGGATGTAAACAGCGTCTTCATTGTTGGGGTCTTTCATGGCTTGGTTCAGCATCATGCTGAAGATTGAAAAGAGGGTTGGTTCTCGCAAAACATATCTATACACAATATAAAATATAACATAATCTGTCACACTACTTTTCCAGAAACATCCTGTTGTCAGATGGAGAACGGTTAAAAAAAAGTTACAGAAATGGTGGAAAATTGTCTAATTTGACCAAAGGAAAAACGTGGAAAGAGGAACAAGGTAGAGGCATATCCAGAAATTCATGCCCTTGCGAAGCAAAACAAATGTCAGCCGGGGAATCTCAGCAGGACCAAGTAGCGTCAGTGAAGGAAAGAGGAATCAACGATTCAGGTCAGAACCCCTCATCAAGCCCATTGTACTGTTTCCAAAATGCATCCTATTGATTTCAAAATGTAAACATCTCTCAGTTGAGACTTTTACGCATTTCGTCTGTGCATATTTCTGCCGTTGTAACATGCACCCTGAATATGGTGTTGAGTAACTTCCCATAAATGGTGCGATCAGCCCAAACTAATTTGCATTCTTGTTCTGTAATCAAGTTGTGCCTATCATACACTGCAATGGGATATTTAGTCAAACAAATAGCAGTTTATGGTAAAGCTGCCTTTCTGATTGAAATGATCATCCAATAAATCAAACTTCCACAACTCAATGAGATCTTATTTCCAGCTATCTGTGCTGGATGAGCTAGCAACATTTCAAATAAATGTTTGAAGTATTTTCCAACTTAAATTCAGCCATGAAAGCAAGGGGGTAATAACCAATGGATATATTACATGCTAGTGACTAAGAGATTCTAGTCCAACAATTTAAGAGAGTATGCAGGTATCATACAAAATGTGCATGTAAATTGTGAGCAGATAGAATGAGCACAATCCTGATAAATGCACCTCAGCCTGATGCAAGTATGGACTGAACTCAATTGTTTTAAAGGGACTTTCAAAAGAAATGCAGGAGATAAAGAGGGCAGTGGCAGATCTGACGGGGAGAATCTCTAGTGCAGAGGACAGAATAGAGAGGGTGGAGGATACCGTAGAACACCTGGAAAGTCAGAGGGATGTCTGGAATAAGGAAGGAAATCCTGGAGACATTAGACATGCTTGAAAAGTTTATCAGAAGAAAGAGTGTTAAAATTGTGGGATTAAAGGAAGGGATAGAGGGGAATGATTTGATCAAATTTATTAAGGATTGGATGCCGGGTGTTCTGGGTGAGGACAAGGTAGGGGGAGATTTGAGGATAGAGTGGGCACACAGGTCTTTTTTTCCCAATCTGGATCCAGGGCAACGGCCATAGTCGGTCTTGGTGAAAATTTCCAAGACAGGGAAAGGGCTCTTCGAGCAGCGGCTGAGGGGACAAGGAGGGGGGGAGGGGGAGCCGTGATTAGGGGTAGCCAGACCCTTTTCTTTCCAGATATCTTGGTGATGTTGCTGAAGTGAAGGAAACAGTTTGATGAGGTGAAAAGGGTCTTGTGAGGCAAGGGGGTAGAATATAGATTATTACACCTGCCAACATTAAAGGTGATATTGGCTGGGGAGGGGGGAATAAAAAGTTTTACACAGAGGCAAAGGAGGCGATAAGATTCATTAGATCCCTAGAGACCACTCAGAAGGATGGGCAATAATGGCTGCTGGTTTGGGGATAATGCATGTATATATTACTGTAAATATTCTGCATTGCTTATTAAGTTCTGTCTAAAGTGATGGTATGTTATTTGGGGATGTATATATGAGAGGAATTTGGGGGTGACGCAGGAAGGGAGAGATTAAGATGGGTGCTACGGCCAAGCCTTGGTTTAGTAAGAGAATTGGTGTCAACCATAGGGTTAGTCGCGCTGGGAGGAATAAGGAGGGTTTAGGGGGGGTGGAAGGTGGAGGAGGAGTCAAATTGAGGGGATATATTATACTGTCTTTATTTGTTAAATATGGCTTTTCTTAATTTCCTTTAATTCACTTATGGGTGGGTGTGTAAATCTGCTTTCAAGGTCTAATGGGAAAAAGGGAGTGGAAGATAAGGGCTAAGGGAAGACTGTAAAGGGGGAGGGGAAGATATTAAGAAGATCCTGAGGTAATGGATGAAATAATTAAGGAACGGCAATGGGATTAATGGTCAAATAAAGAGGAAGAGAGTCTTGGCACACCTTAGAAAGATGAAGGTGGACATCGTATTTTTACAAGAGACCCACATCACAAGCCAAGAACACAAAGTTGAAGAGGAGGTGGGTGGGTCAAGTGCCATCATCCTCCTTCAGTTCTGGGAGCCAGGGGAGTTAACTATCCTAATAAGGAAGAATGTTCCAGTGGTGGTCCAGAGGGTGGTCACTGACCAGACGGGGAGATTCGTGATGATGTATTGTTAAATATACTCAGAATCCTGGACCCTGATAAATGTATACGCACTGAACTACGATGATGAGAAGTTTATACAGGATTTATTTTTGCAAATATCTGAAGGGGGGGGGGGGAGGTGGTGTTGATTGGAGGGGAATTCAAAAAGGATTGTTACAAAGGGGGGGCAGCTTATGTCATTTCAGTAACAGCATGTGATTTTTGCAGGAAGACAGAAGTTTTGCTCTCAGAGAGGGAGGGAGTGAAATATTTTGCTTGAAAAAATTGTCATTGGCCGATTTCCTTTGGAGTTATGAAATTGTGCACATAATGAGTCAATGAGGTACGATTAAAATGGCGATTTTTCAAACCTTTTTCTTTCCATTCACATCCCACCTTAAGCAATCCCTATGCCAAAGAGCTCTGTGATTAATAAGGGATTGCTTAAGGTGGGATGTGAGTGTAGGGGGGCAGTTTGAAAACCGCTGCCTTATAGTAACTAAAACTGAACATTAACCGTTTTCAGAGTTGTCACAAATTAATAACAGAATTAATAGCCTTTTAATTTTTATATCAAGTAAGATGTTGGTGTAACGTGATGCTGAGAGGCTGAAAGGACGTGCTCTCAGAGAGCTCCTGTCTAAAATCCTCTAAAACAAGGAAAATAATGTTTATAAATAGAAGTTAAACTTACCCACACTGAAGTAAGATGGGCAGGAAGATCGGGAAGCAGCCGATACAGGATCGGGACCTGCTGGAAGCAGTGGAAGCATCGAGTGAAAACTTGCTTGATGCTAGTGACCCGCAGGCTCCCACGCTGATAGCAGGGCCTAGTGCCAAAGGCGCGAGAATGAAGCCTGTGACGTCAGACTTGCCTGACCAAGATGTTCTGGCAGCAGTTCAGTCGCTGGTGACCCAGATTGGATGTCTGGAACAACGACTGAACGCCAAAATAAAAGAAGTCTCTGAGAGTCTGCCCAGCCTGTGGACTTCAATTAGGGCTCTGACAAATCGGGTTGGGGTCCTGGAAAGCAAGATGTGGACGTCCAAGATAGACAAGAAAATGTAGCAGACGCGTGGGTCGTCGAAAAACGCCAGCTGATATCTAAGTTAGACTATTCTGAAAACAGCTATCAGTGCAATAACATCAGACTACTGGGCCAGAAAGAGGTGGAGGAAGGGAAGGACTCTGTAGAGTACTCAGCCACCCTAAAAATCATGCTGCTGGGAGGGGAAACATTTTAATGAGCCATGGGACCTATGTTATGCGGCTGGGAATTACCAGGAAATGTGTAAGCCTGCAAGAATACAGGCTGAATTGAACCCTTGAAGGAACCGTGGACTGACTGCCTGAGAAGCAAAGGGGGGACTCAAATACCAAACTCTGCAAACATACAGAGTGGGAAAAAAATGCTCTTGCGATCCAAGCAAAGATGTTTTGAACTAGATGGGGGGGAAAAAAAAAACCAGATAAAACCTTGACATGGCAAAATGGAGGAAACTTCAATGACAATTAATGAGGTTCAGTCAGGGCCGGACTTGGTAACATAAAATCCAAAAGAAATAAATGAAATTGTACAAATCCGAAGCGCCAAGAGATTTAAATAAAATTGAGGAGTTCTTGGTGGGGATTGAGTTGCCGAGATTGGCCCAGGAGGAACGGATGGAATTAGATGCCCCATTTTCTCGTGAGGAAATGGAAAAGAGCTTGGGAACATTATAAACAAACAAATCACAGGGAGAAGACGAGTTTTACGAGGAATTCAAAGACCTATTGATACCATTGTTAATGGATGTAGAGAACCAGACGGCGGAGATGCAGACTCTCCCAGAATCTTTTTAAAAGCTATCATTGGAGTGATAGCTAAAAAGAACAGAGACCCATCGAAGCCATCCTCAAACAGATCCATCTCACTATTAAATACAGATTATAAAATAATAGCCAAGACACTGGCCGGTATGCTGGGTCGGTACCTTGCCAAGTTGATAGATCCAGATCAAGTGGGCTTCATCAGGAAGAGGCATTCTGCTAACAACTTGAGCAGACTATTTAATATTGTACATTTGGCAGAGGAAAAACAAGATCCAAGTATAATAGTTTCACTAGATGTAGAAAAGGCCTTTGTTCTGCTAGAATAGCCTTTTTTGTTTAAAGTTTTGGAAAAATTTGAAATGGGACAAACGTTTGTCAATCGGATAAAACCACTGTATGACAAACCACGGGCAAAAATTAGTGCAAATGGACAAATATCACCAACATTCCCCCTCAGTAGGTCCAGCAGGGCTGTCCTCCTGTCTCCAGGGCTGTTCTCCTGTCTCCAGGGCTGTTCGTTTTAGCAATTGGACCTTTGGTAGAGGGCATCAGGAAATATCCAGTGAGAAAGGGATTCAAAGTGGGTCAGCGCCAGCACAAAATAAATCTAATGGCAGATGACATGTTGTTGTACCTGACGGACCCAGCTGGGTCTTTGCCAAAGTTGCTTACCACATTGGAGGAGTATGGTACAATATAGGGCTATAAAGCCAACATAGATAAAAAGCAAAATCATACTACCGAATAAATTTGACCACAAAGAATACCAAATAAACTGCAATTTCAGTTGGCAGGCAGGAGCTGTGAAATACCTAGGAATTAAGATTGATAGCAACCTGGAAAATTTATAGAAACTCAACTACCCCCCCCCCCCCCCCCCCCATGGTGGAGAAGATTGAAGGTGGCTTAATGTGATGGATGGATAACCTTAATGGGAAGGGTCAACTACATAAAGATGAAGGTGATGCCAGGACTCCAATACCTCTTCTAGTCTTTGCCAATTCCATTGCCACAATATTTTTTTTATATATAAAGGTGCTGAATAATACCATAAGGAAATTCATCTGGAATGGGAAAGTACCTAGAATAGCCTTGAAAAAAGTGACGAGGGGTGGTGGGTTTAAGATTGCCTGATTCTAAGAAATATTATCTAGCAGCTCAGTTGAGGTTCCTTGCATTCATCTTTGAGGAAGGGGACTTGAGGTTCCTTGCATTCATCTTTGAGGAAGGGGAACCATCCACTTGGGTGCAAATGGGATTGCATGCAATGAGGGAAGAGAATGGTGAAGGATTTCATATACAAATGGGACGCCAAATTAATAGCAAAAACTAAAACAATTGATTAAAATCTGGCACAAGATCAATGAATGTATTGGAGAGAATGTGGAAATATTGGCAAAGGTGCCACTAACTCAATGAATTGATGCCCATGAACATGGGCAATAAAATCTTGGAGATTTGGCATCGGCAGAAGATCCAATATATTGAGGACTGCTACGAGGGGAGACAGCTTATGTCCTTCGAGCAGCTAAGGGGTAAATACGATTTGTCTTATGAGATCTTTCACGGTTTCTAAGATCGTTTCTAAGGGATAGGTGGGACCCTACAATGACCCCGCCTACACCTAGTGAGGTTGAAGGGTTGCTTCGACTGAGAAACACACGCAAATTTATTTCAAGAATGTACTTGGTACTCCAAAGTGAAAGCCCCAAGCAGGGGCTACACACATCAAGAGAGAGATGGGAGTCAGACTTGAACATCACAATTGACGAGAGATCTTGATCGGGCTGGTGTAGGTACAGTGTGACAACAATTATCAACTCTAGATACAGATTGGTTCAATGCAACTTTCTGCATCAGCTCTACCTCACACTGCAAAAAATTCACAAGGCAAAACTTGAGGTGCTGAGACGTGCTTCGGGTGTGGAGTGGAGCAGGGAACATTCGTTCATGCCACCTGGTCCTGGACAAAGGTAACCTTATCGCTGGATCCAACGTTATATCTGCTGAGGAACCTTATGGATGTAAGCTACAAATGAACCAAATTTCAAATTCAATTTGCATTTATCGCTTTGTTGTAGCAAAAAAATGCATAAGCGATGACCTTAGACGTGTAACTCCCCTCTTCTTATCAGTAAGTGGATTACAGAGATTCATGGCTGTATTCCCATGGGAAAATATTACGCATAATCTTAGAAACCAACAGCACCTTTGTTAAAATATGGTAGCCCTATCTGAAGCACTCGGGAGCACAGATGTAGCCACACCCCGACAAAAAGACAAATAGATCTACCAATAGGTGGATAAATGATTGTGATTAATAACGGGCCTCCATGGACACTTACTAGAAGCAACAACACCACATCCAGTTTCTTTTTTCTCTTTTTCTTCTCCCTTTCTTTTTGTTTTCTTCATCTTTCCCTTTATTGGGGGGGAGGGGGGTGTGGGAACGGGAGGGGGAGATGTAGATTGCTGGGAGATATTGATATATTCTGTAACAGTCAGTGATGTCTCCTCCTTGTTTATTGATGGAAAATGAAAAACAAAATAATCAAATAAAAGGTAAGATGTTGAATGATACATCATCATCTGGGACCAAACAGTGAAAGGTGGTGCAACAAAAAAAAAAGCAGCTCCATTTACTCTATATGAGCAACACTTCAATCCGATGCTTGGAAATGTGACCTCTACTGCAGCATTGATCATTTCTATTTCCAGTAACTACCTTCTCAATGGATCTGAGCAAAATCAATCAGCTCCTGCCAGTTACTGCTATATTAGTTGATATGATGCGACTCCAGAGAGACTAAAAACTGGCCATAACTAATTTCACTTTGGATAATTCCTGCAAATGGATAGAGGAGTTTTGCAATGCATCAGGCCATGGGCTTGATTCCGGCACCTGAAAACTCATATTCTACTGTCATATGTTATAAGCAAAGACTCAATAGACAAAAAAAAAAATCAAGTGTCACACAATTCAATAAAAGCAGACACAAATTTGGAAATTTAATCTACAAAATATATCACTAAGAATTTAAAATAAGAATTCTTCTACTATTGATCATTTATTGAGCACTTTGATTTTATTAAGGATGATCCAGGGAAGCTGGATCAGGCCAGTTATGAAGTTTTCACATTTGTGCGATCTCTTAGGAAAAAAAAACAAACGGCTTCTATTTCCCCCCTCCTTCAAATGTCTTCTTTATAATATATAAAAAAGGCTTTCTGCCCTGAGTGATTTATACGATTAGTAAGTGTGTAGATTACATGGACGTGGTAGTGTTGATCATGAGATTAGTCTTGTGGTCACTGAGTAATATTTTTCAGCTGCTCAATTGGGCCAAGCAATTGTAGCTTGAATTAGATGATTCATTTTGTGAGGTCTATTCAGGATAGATCATTAAGGCACAGAGGGGCCCTATCAAATCCATAAAGGTGGCAGTACAGGTCGATAAGATGGTGAAGGAGACATGTGGGATACTTGCTTTTCATTAGCTGAGGCACTGAATATAAGAGCATAGAATACAACTTTGGTTAGGCCATACCTGGAGTACTATGCGAAGTTCTGATAGACACACTAAGAATGCGCTGGAGAGGGTGCAGAGGAGATTCACCAGGATGGGCCTTGGATGGAACGTTTCAGCTATGAGTAGAAACTGGATAGGCTGGGTTTGTTTAGTTTCAGGGTTTGTGGAGGAGATCTGACAGTGACATATAAAATTAAAAGGTAGATCATGAGAAACCTTTTCCATAATGGAGAGGTTTAAAATGAGAAAGCATAGATAAGTAAGAGGGTAGAAAGTGATTCCAATAAGAAATACACTGCCCAGATAGGTGATGAAGACACAACATTTAAAAAGGGTCTGGATAAAATTTGACTCTCCAAGCTATGGGGACACACCAAGCTGGCAAATGGGACGAGTACAGATGGGTTCTTAATGGTTTGCATGGTCATGGGCTGAAGGGACTGCTTCTGTGCTGTATGGCTCTAATGCTTCATTGAGGAAACAATTCTCAATTGCATATGAAAAGCCATCTTTGACATATTCTGCACTGTAAATTCTTCCTCCCATTTAAATGAACATTTTCCCCACTTTATTTTATAAATGCTCTAAGCATTCATTTGTTTTGCAACAGGCAGCATGGGTGGTATAGTGGTTAGTGCAACACCTTTCAGCGTCAATGATCGGGACTGGGGTTCGAATCCCGCGCTGTCTGTAAGGGAGTTCTTCCATGTCTACGAGGGTTTTCCCCAGGAGCTCCGGTTTCCTTCCACCGTTCGAAAAGTACTGGGGGAGTCGGTTAATTGGGCAGCACGGACTTGTGGGCCAGTGGTCTTTTACTGTGCTGTATGTCTAAATTTTAATTTATAAATTTAACTTCAAATAAGCATTCTCAACCCATACAATAAATGTTAATGATATGACTGTGAAGAACTCTTCTTCTGTCGTGTCTGTCTCCGTTCCTAATTCTCCACCCTCCCCACTGCAGACTCCTTCTCCTGCCTTAAACCTTCTTCCTCCTATGGATGCTGCGGGACCTGCTGAGTTTCTCCAGCACTTTTGTGTTTTTAACTACAATCATGGTATCTGCAGACTTTCCTGTTTAACTACAAATACAATGATTAAATGTTGCAATGATTAAATTTATCAACCCCAAGATAAAGTGTTAATTATCATCAACAATTAATGATTATTCATTTGCCCCACACTGCAAGACATTGTGCAGCACCTTGCCAGCCACAGTTTAAGGATACAGTTCCCTCTCATGCTCAATTATACAAATTTGTCATTAGGAAAACAGAAAATAAAGTGATGTTAAGGTTATGAACTCCAACCACTTAAACAACTAAATGGTAAACCTGATTTGAAGAGAATTGCTCCTCTGCTAACAGCATAAAACCATCAATTTTGTGAATTATACAGGTAACGGCACTAAGAGATTATTATAGATCAGTGGTTCTCAGCCTTTTTCTTTCCACTCACATACCACTAAGTAATCCCTATGCCATAGGTGCTCTGTTGTTAGTAAGGGATTGCTTAAGGGTGGAAAGAAAAAGTTTGAAAACCACTGTTTTAATCGTACCTCATTGACTCGTTATGTGCACCGTTTCATAACTCCAAAGGAAATGGGCCAATGACAATTTTTCTCAAGCAAAATATTTCAGGAACAATTGGGTCTAGAGCAGGGATTCTCAACCTTCCCTTCCCACTCACATACCACCTCAAATAATCCCTTACTAATCACAGAGCACCGATGGCATAGGGATTACTTAAGGTGGTATGTGAGTCAAAAGAAAAAAATTAAGAAACACTGTAATAGATGCTGTCCAGAACTTTTCATTTTATTCTACCTTTCCAATGAGTTCCAGATTTATATAATCCATTTCCTACGGTAGAGGGATCAAAAGCAAGGTGGCATAGGTCACAGTGAGAGGAAGGAGTTGCACAGAGAATGGTTGCCATCTGAAACCCACTGATAGAGGAGGTAGCGTCAAGTGGATTTAGTGTAGATGGGAACAAAGGTTGACACGGAGGGGGTGGGCTGAAAAGGGGAAGTTGCAGCCTGTTTCTGTGCTATGACAGTTGAAGGTCTTAATGCAGCACATTCCAAAGTAATTTAACATGTCACAAAGTGGAAGCAATGGACATTGGATCAACACTCAATCAAATTTGCGTTGATAATCAAAAACGGGCACCTTTCGGAAATACGCCTCAAATGTAGTGCAGAGAAAGAGCAAAAATATTAAAAAACATAAACTTGAAACATAAAATAGCAGGTGCATGGAGTAGGCAACCCACATCCTAAGGTGCTCATAGAATGACTCAAATTGCATCTTGACAGCCCACTTTTAGATTATGGATAATTATCCAAACCTGTACACTGGCAATGAACTAACATGAAAAAAAACAGATATTTATGTATGAAAGAAGACTATCTGGCTTTTAAGAAACAGCAAAGAATTTATATATCTGTAAAATCCTTTAAAAAAGCCAGCACAGACATAATAAAGTGATGCCTTCTGCTGTCTTCATTTTTAAAAAGTTTAGACATACAACACAGCAATTGACCTTTCAACCCTCAAGCCCATGCTGCCCAATTACACGCCACTAACCTACGATCCGTGACATTTTTGAAGGGTGGGAGAATTCCGGAGCATCCGGAGGAAACCCATACAAATAGGGGGAGAATATACAGATTAATTACAGACAGCATCGGATTCGAACCCCGGTCACTGGCGCTGTAAGAGAGTTGCGCTAACTGTTCCGCCCCCTTCTTAAGAATTCCCCCGAATGACTATTTAAAATCAGTAATGGAAAAACAAATATAAAAATGAGGGTAACATATTTTATTATAATATTCCACATATAATTGTAAACCAATGTTAAGGCAATGGAATAAACTCAAAACATTTACGTCCTTGATGGAGGCAGTGACATTCCAACACAAAGGTAAATCAAGAGAGTATAGATTCTGGAAATCTCAAATTAAAAAGTGTTTGAAACACTGAGCAGGTCAGGCAGCATTTGCGTTGAGTAAATGAGTTAAAGTTTTCGGTCAGGTGAAGAGTTTTCGACCTTAAATGTTCACTCTCTTTCTGTTTCCACAAATATTGTCTTTCCAGCTGAGAGTTTCCAGTTTTTTTTTTGTTTTATTTAAACACTAATTTTTGCCTTTATATGCGACACAATCAAAAATCTGGTCTAAGCATTGGAATGATTTTTGGTTTTAAGATTCCTATGTGCTCCAAAGCCTGTAACTATGTAAGCAGAAGCACAGGTTGGAATAGTTCACTGCCATACAAGGAAACTTCTCAGGGAAAGTGTCACAACTTAAATACAAGAACCAGATGCATGAAAATTCTACAGATTCAAGAACCAACACCCGACCGACTGTCGTACAAACTTTGTATGAATTGAGTTAGAGGACTAATATTATACAGACTCAAATGAAGATAATTGTCTGGAAAATTGGCCATAAAAGGACAAATGATCAAAAATAAAACCCAAGGAGATTCAAAGTTAGTCATTTGTATTTTCCTAAGTCCCTGTGTTTGGGTTAAGGATATACTGCATCATCTGAGGGTAATGCACAGATATTCTATTCTGCACACTTGAGTAAATTCATTAAAAATATTTTCAAACTAAAACCCTTTACAATTCAAACACTTAAATGCTCCGAAGAAACCCAAAAGGAACTGTGGACGTTTCCTCCTGTGATGCTATTTCCAAGTCTAATTGGAGTGAAAAGACAAAAATGAGCAAATTATTCAGCACCTGAAGAGAGAGAAAGAGGGGAATCCAATTGAATAATTTCAGCATCCGGAAATGTCTTTCAATTTCTTCCTTTGGAACCGGATGTCAACTGGATCAAAACCTCTCTGCATGGCTCCAAAGAGGGCCCAGGCTGGGGTCTTTGCCATATAATCTTCTGCAGAGAATACCTTGGTGCCATTGTTCTCCTCATAGTCTTTGATGAGGCACTGAAATTTGTCGTAGTTTATCCAAGTCCACCATTCTCCATTTACTTTGAACTAAAAGGAATAACAGAAGAAAAATATATAAATACAATGAAGGGTCCATAAAAATCTGTGATAAAGTCAAATCAGAATATTTTGAAATGGCGGATAACCTATATTGATTAGATTTTTTTCCATAACTTTATTTATTTGTTCAACAGTTATTACATACAATAAGAAAAATACATATTATGAACGATAAAAAAAGATAAAAGAAAAATAAAAAGAACTCCCCCCCCTCCCTCTCTCAGCCTACTCTCTTTAGGAGAGCCAAAGAAAAAGAAAAAAAAAACTGAAATATATTTACTAAAATCTAATCAAGGTAAATCTAAATGTAAATATTCTAAATATAAAGACCACTTATTCCAAAAAAAAATAATTATCATGTAAAACATATGTGATTTTTTTTCCATTACCAAACAAGTTTTCATCTCATGCCATCTATTAATATCAATCACATTAGCATTTTTCCATGTACTTGCTATACATTTTTTTTTGCTACAGATAAAGCTAAATATACAAAAGCAATCTGAAATTTATCTAATCCCAAATCTTTCAAAGGCATCAACTCACCCAACAAAAATATTGTCGGGTCTAAAAGTATTTTGATCTTATACAAATGTTCCAAAAACAATTGAATTGCTTTCCAAAAAGATTATATATGTGCACATAAGTAAACAGCATGAAAAAAAGTTCCAACCGAATACCACATCTAAAACAAGAATCTGATTCACTAAAATAATTTTTTTTAAACTTTTCAGGTGTTAAATACAATTGATGTAAAAAATTGTAATTAACCATTGCATAACAAACAATTATCAATCTAGTTACACTATCTTGACAAATATCTAACCAGTCATCCTCAGAAAAAATAAAATTAATATTCTTTTCCCATTTAATCTTAGATCTATTCCATCCCTTTTTTTCCATACTTTCCTGTAATATTTGATACATCAATAAAATATATCCCTTCATTGATGCAATCACAAGAAAAGATTCAAATTTAGTCAATTTAGGTAAAATCGTATTTCTACCAAATATTTGTTTTACTAGAGATCGAAGTTGATAATAAACAAATGAAGAATTCTCATTAATACCAAAATATTCCCTCATTTGAATAAATGATAAAAATTGACCTTCTTTAAAACAATCCCCCAAGTTTTTTTATACCTTTAGATTTCCAGTGTAATCTTTTTCATTCAAATGTGTCTCCTGTAAAAAAGCAATATCAATCTTCATCCTTTTAATGTAAGCCAAAACTCGCTTACACTTGATCGATTATTTAATCCCTGAACATTAAAGGTAGCAAATTTCAAATTCGACATATCTAATACAATTGCTAGATACCAAAAATATTCACAAAATTAATAATAACAAAGAAAAAAAAATTATATATAGAACCCTCAAATTAAAATATATAGGCCCTCCAAATAAAAATACTATTTGTTAATAAGAGAGAATAAAACAACAACAAAAAAATTACCAGAAGGTAGTAACTCCCTAAAAAAATTGGGTGTGGATTATCCACTAGTGACTGATGACTAACAAAGAAAATAGTGCAATCCCCTCCTCCCCATCTAATCAGAAATATTAACATATTACAAAAAAAAAATCAGCCTTGAGATTCCAGTCCAGATGGTGAACTCATTTCAAGAGTAGGTAAACTCTTTCCACTTCCATTCTTTCCATTTCTGCCATTTTGTCCATTTCCAAGTCCATCAGATTTTCTTTTAGGAGATAATGGTGGACTTCTTCTTTGTCCTCTGACATCCAGTAACGAATTAGCAAAAACCATTGCTTCATGCTCACTCTCAAAGAATTGAAACTGATAGTTTCCATAAAACACATTCAACACAGCAGGATAACAAAAAGCAAATTTGTAACCTTTACGCCATAAAACACCTTTAACTGGATTAAATTCACGTCGGTGTCTGATGACATCTTGACTCAAATCAGGATAGAAGAAAACTCTACTATTCTGAATCATCAGTGGTGCTTGCATTTTGAACTACTTCGAAGAATTGTCTCTCTATCCAAACAGTTCAAACAATGAACTATCACAGCTCTTGGCAGTTGACCAGATAAAGGTCGTCTTCTTAAAGCTCTATGTGCTCTTTCCAATACCAGTCTATCAGGAAAGGACTCTTCCCCCAACATCTGGGGAATCCAATTTTTAAAAAATTTGACAGGATCTTGACCTTCTGGTAAACCCACAATTTTCACATTATTTCTTCTGCTTTGATTTTCCAAATAGTCCATTTTTTTATTAGCCCTTTCCCTTTTTCCCAGGCTCCTAAATCTTTAACTGAATTTTCCACCTTTATTATTGTTTTTGTATTGGATTGTACCTGTTATTTACATTCAGAAAGAGAAGCTTCAAATTTTTTTAAAGGTTTCCCGGTTTTCTTTAACTTCTGCCTTAACCACAGTTAAGTCTGAAATTATATCAGTATTCATTTGAACTACCCGGTTCAATTGACCAGTAATAACATCCAAATAGGAAGCAATACCTTCAAACATCATGTAGACAGGCTGAAGTTCAGTTTGAGTTACAGGATCCGGTTCCATAATTTGTAACTCACTTTCTTCCAGAAATTCTTCCATTTCCTGTACAGCAGTAGAGTAAGGTAAATCTTCTTCTTGCTCTTCAAAAGGTAGCATTCTAGTTGTTTTACTGCGAGTTTGGACACCCAACAATGATCCCCCAACTTCCTCAGGGGGTCGTCACTGCTGTCCCCCCGCAGACCATTTTAAAAATAAAATTACGGAGTTCACCGTAATTAACAGTGCCACCCAAGTGCATAGTCATTGCAGACTGCGTGTCTGCCGTCGAAATCTTCTTCCTCCGCGCTCCCGTCTCTTCCAATGGGAGAGTTCTTTGTAGCAAGCCTCCAGGCTTGTGCCCGACATCTCGGGAGCGCGCTCCTTCCTCCGCAGAACGGGTCGAACCAGCCCCATCTTGAGACTGGTGAATAACTGTTACCTTTGCTTGTGTCCCCACTGGCGATCGTTGAAACTTGAGAATAGCTGAAAACGGGTCCGAGGCTGTTCCAAGTTGTTTAGGCCCCAATTCTTCTGCACTTCAAAACTGTATTTTTTTTTGTAACTGAGACTTAGTTTTTTTTTACATTAATAGCCATAACGGCTCACCAAAATATCAAACTAAAAATTTTAAAAAAGGGTTAAAACACAGGCATTTAAAAGTCTGACCGGAGAGGGCAGGGATTACATGTCTGATCTCTACGCCATCTTGCCACGCCCCACCTATATTGATTAGTGAATGCAATTTGTTATGTGGCACCTGAACAATAACACAAATGTTACTGACCAGGCACTATAATGAAGGACTATTTCAATTTAGTTGGAACAAGAAGAGAAATAAGAAATCCTTGCATCTCGTATGATAAATAATAGCTTCCAATGTTGTCATGGTTTTAATAACTGGAGCACAAATCTGATCATGACGTGGCCAAAGAATGTTTTTAAAGTGCAATCTCTGATATAATTTAGGCAACAATAGCAGACAATTTTCAAGTAGAAATATGATAAACAACTCTTCAGCCAATATGACTACAGCAGATTCAAAGAGGACACTCCAAAGAAATCTGGTTTCAGGCATACGTCTGGGTCAGAGGGGGAAGCTCCCTACCTTTGATGAATAACAACATACCGTAGTCGCACTAGGCACGCAGCGAGCGAAAGAACCACACAGAGTCGAAACTGAGTTGAACCAACTGACTTTAATAGAACTCACGCACGTGTTTAAGTCCCTCGGAACCTGATGATGCTTGCGACTCCCGGGACCTTTCTGACATCAGCGGCCACCAGGCTATGGGCTTGCCCTGCTCCCGGAGCTCTCACAGTCAGATCTGCCACGGACTTGCCCGAGACTCCGTGAGCCACCAGCATAGCTGATCTTCCTCAAACACCAAGGTATTCTACACAGAAGATTACATGCTGCTACAATCTACTGATCTTTGTTGTGAATGCACTCAATAACTACACCCCCACATGCATGAAAGGGAGAGAATTTCATAGCTACACTTTCTACTGAGTGATAACATTTCCCTTCCTTTCAGTTCTATTATAGTTTACGCTTTAATTTGAGACAGTGGCCTCTACTTCTAGACTCCTCAGCAGGGCAACAATCTTCTTGCACTAGTGTCATCTGAGAATTTTGTTACTTCTCCTTCTTGTAATAGAAAAAAACTTTTATACATGGTCTTCTAATTAATAACATAAATCAAATCATATCATATACAGATCACACGAAAATTGCAAATTAGTATAATCATATTTATTTACTTAACTTATCCCATTCAAAAGATCAAATTCTATGATTATATCGAGTTGACAGTTAATCCATAGAACTTTGTTACTTCTCGTTCTTGCTAAGGAGAATAGAGGGCTGGTTTCATCAATCTTTCTTCATTAGACAAATCCACTATCAAGAATTTTGACTGTAGTTGCTGCAAATATGTCATTCTTCAGGCAAGGAGACCAAAATTGGACACTACTCCTGTAATCAAATCATCTTGCAAATAAGACCAACATACTCATTCCCTTCCTTTTCGCCTGTTGTCTGTACATTAGCTTTTTTTGCTTGCATACCAGGACCCACGGGACCCTTTAAACATCAGTATTTCCCAATCTCCCACTATTTAAAAGTCGAGTAAACATTTCTATTTCTCTCAAAAAGATTAATCTCCTAGTTCCTGCTTTATACTCTATCTACTATGTTGCTGTCTGAAGCGACTTCAAGGAGATCTGCACAAGGTACAGCTTGTTTACATCCCTTGGTCTCCACATCTTTATCTGCACTCAAACTTGAACTTACTTTTGGGTCATCATTAAACCTAAACATTACATATGATTCCCTTCAGCTAAATCATCAAAATCGATTATAGATACAGTGAAACCTCATTAGAATGTGATTTGTTAATCTGCGGAATCGCTTATAGCGCGGGTGTCTGTGGACCCCAAACATTGATGCCAGGCTAACAGCCACAAACTCAAAAATGGACTCTTATCACTCATTTACACGATGTGTGTGTTAATATGTGGAGTTTAAAGGTCTTATTATAGGGTTTGAGTCACAGTTTTCTGTTTTCCTGCTTCCTGAATCATGACCTATATGCATCTGTTCCGCGACTCGGCTGTAACGTGGTATGAAATCTTGGACCCCAACTACCGTGTTAAAATGAGGTTTTACTGTAGTTGGGGTCTAAACACTGATCCCTGCAGTACCCCAGTTGACACAGCCTGCCAAACTAAAACGTGTTTTTCCTACTCCATATTTTCTATCCACCAACTCTTAATTTGTGATGGTGGACCAATTTTATGTGCCCCACCTTTGTATCTTTTTACATCCACTTGAGGGGGACAGCAGGAACCATATTTAAAGGACACCCTTAAACAGTATGGAGGAAAAAAAATTCAAACTGAGTTTTGTAAGGAGATTATCATGGAACTAAGAGATCATGCGATTTATCCCAAATTACAGGAGCCCCAGGTACTGTTCCAGTATAGGAAAACAATACTATTTCTTAGAAAAGTATTAATCTCCTACACACACACACACACATTTTAAAACACAGAATATTCGCAGGACTTTTGCAGAATGCTTTTTGCAGGAGGCAACAAAGTATCGACAGCAGCTTGCCTGGGAGACCATGTGATCTTTGCAGAGAGAGGAGAACTATTTTGCTCTCAGAGAGATTGTGAAATAGAGAGAGGAGTCACAGAAATTATTTCCAGAAGGACAAAGCTAGCAAACTTTGGAAGGCTGCCAGGTCAAAGGAGATCTGAAAGGTGACCTGAAAGAATGAGGATCCTGAAGGGGGCAAGTTTCGTCAGCAAGATGGATTGAGAAGGAATCAGTTGCGGATGTCCTGGAAAAGGAATCTCTCTCTGAAAAACAGCAAGAACCCTCCTGAGTGGTAACCATTTGCCTGTTAAGCACCAAAGAATGGTAAACATTGTTAATGCTAACCTCTTGCACAGTATAAGAATTGCCTGCAACCAGTGAAATTGGACTGTGTTCCAAAGAACTTTTCTAATCTTAAATATACATTACACACATCTGTGCTTAGTATTAGAGGGGGGGGGGGGGGAATTAAGTAGTTAGGTTAAGTAAGTAGGTTAAGTAATAAGTTAAAGTTTAATTCTG
Source organism: Narcine bancroftii (assembly GCF_036971445.1). Lineage (NCBI taxonomy): Eukaryota > Metazoa > Chordata > Chondrichthyes > Torpediniformes > Narcinidae > Narcine > Narcine bancroftii. The sequence goes on from NC_091482.1 coordinate 23,843,135, forward strand.
TTTTCTTGTTCAAATATAATTTAAAACTACTTTTGTTTAAGTAACCATGTGTTGAGGTGCATATCTATCGCTGCTGGTTTTTGGGGTCCTCTCGAATCCGTAACACTCTTGTCTAAAGCTTCATTTCTTGACCTTCACACTAAGAGGCAGGCAATGCTTGTGTTGAGCCAAAGCTGCCAAATTAATAGAAAATTAATTGCAAAACTCAAATGATTAAACTAAGGTAATATTGGTGAGGTGGTGGGTTTGATGAGGTGGGGGGGAGGGGTGGGATTGCAATCCAGTTACTTTATTGATGATGTAACCACTGAAAATTAAAGTTTTGAAGTGAGTATCATTAAAGTTTCTTCGGAAACGAGTGATGCATTAATTTGGTATGACACCAGAAACCCTGGCAAATTTCGACAGATGTGTGGTTGTAAGTGTGTTGACCAGCTGCATCACGGTCTGGTATGGGGACACCAATACCCATAAGTTTAAAACCCTCCAAAAGGTAGTGGACACAGTCCAGGACATCACAGGCAAAGCCCTCCCCTCTATCAAGAACATCTGCAAGGAACGCTATGGTCGGAGAGCAGCAGCAATCATCAAGGATCCATAACATCCAGAACACTCTGTTCTCACTGCTGCCATCAGGAAAGAGGTACAAGTGCCACAAGACTCGCACCACCAGGTTCAGGAACAGCTGCTACCCCTCCACCATTAGACTCCTCAACAACAAACTCAATCAGGATTTTTTTTGTTATTCTCTCTGCATTGCACAGTCAGTTTGTTTACATTTGTTATCTCTTTACAGTTCTTTATTTGTTTAAATGCATACACTGTGTACAGTTTTTTTTCTGCACTACCAATAAATGGTAATTCTACATCATCCTCAGGAAAAAGAATCTCAGGCTGGTGGTACTCAAGGTCATGTATGTACTCTGACAATAAATCTGAATCTGCATTGATGCAAAGAGAATGGCGCATCAATCCACAAAGTGTGGCACTGAGATAACCTCAGAAATTAAAAGATGATCAACTACAATCCAATCCAGGGAGTGGCGGCTAGCATTTTAAAGAAATGAATGAATCACTGCCTGAAAAAAATCTTGAACTATAAAAGTATAAAATGGGAGTTCTCATTGGAAGATGATCACCACAGGCAAAATGTCTTCCTTTTCAAAATATACCAAAAAAAAATGCAGGAAAGGGTTGGGGAAATTTTAGGTTTTCAATCACGTTCCTGAAAAAGAACGTAGCCAGTTGAAAGAGAAAGAGGAGGCAGGTGTATGATTGGCTTTGCTGCTGGATCAGTGAAAGGTCCTTCAGGATCTCCTGCTGGTTACAGTAAACAGAAAAGACTTGCATTGGCTGCCAAAAAATAGGACCATGCTGTTCAAATACAAAAGGGTTCAATGGACTCCGGTGGTGTCCCAATAGCAGATTTGATTGAATGTAGAAAAAAAATACAAAGGCACGAAATTTAGAATAAAAGCACACAGAAATGCTAGAGGAACTCAGCTGGTCTTGCAGCGTCCATCAGAGGTAAAGATGTATTACTGACAGTTCAGGCCTGAGTTTAATCCAGTTAGGCTGGTCAGTCTTTATTCTTACACCTTCCTGTTCTTTGCTTCATTTTTGTTTTGCTTCTACAGTACCTCGAGGAAGGGCTCAGGCCTGAACTGTCGGTAATATATCTTTACCTCCTCGGGATGCTGTGAGACCGACTGAGTTCCTCTAGCATTTCTGCATGGTTTTACTACAATCACAGCGTCTGCAGACTTTCATGTTTCTTATGAAATATAGAATACAGTTGCAAGATAAACCAATAGTATTTATTCTATTTCACATGTCAGAGATGGATATAGAGAAAACACAGTGAAGAAACACTGACCATTATTAGATTAGATTCAACTTTATGGTCACTGAGCCAAGTACAGATACAAAGCCAATTAAATGGAATTAGCATCTAATTAGAAGTACAAAGAATAGCGCTATTTGCAAGTTCTCTTTCTTCTTTGGCTTGGCTTCGCGGACGAAGATTTATGGAGGGGGTAAAAGTCCACGTCAGCTGCAGGTTCGTTTGTGGCTGACAAGTCCGATGCGGGACAGGCAGGCACGGTTGCAGCGGCTGCAGGGGAAAATTGGTTGGTTGGGGTTGGGTGTTGGGTTTTTCCTCCTTTGCCTTTTGTCAGTGAGGTGGGCTCTGCGGTCTTCTTCAAAGGAGGTTGCTGCCCGCCAAACTGTGAGGCGCCAAGATGCACGGTTTGAGGCGATATCAGCCCACTGGCAGTGGTCAATGTGGCAGGCACCAAGAGATTTCTTTAGGCAGTCCTTGTACCTTTCCTTTGGTGCACCTCTGTCACGGTGGCCAGTGGAGAGCTCGCCATATAACACGATCTTGGGAAGGCGATGGTCCTCCATTCTGGAGACGTGACCCATCCAGCGCAGCTGGATCTTCAGCAGCGTGGACTCGATGCTGTCGACCTCTGCCATCTCGAGTACATCGACGTTAGGGATGAAAGCGCTCCAATGGATGTTGAGGATGGAGCGGAGACAACGCTGGTGGAAGCGTTCTAGGAGCCGTAGGTGATGCCGGTAGAGGACCCATGATTCGGAGCCGAACAGGAGTGTGGGTATGACAACGGCTCTGTATACGCTTATCTTTGTGAGGTTTTTCAGTTGGTTGTTTTTCCAGACTCTTTTGTGTAGTCTTCCAAAGGCACTATTTGCCTTGGCGAGTCTGTTGTCTATCTCATTGTCGATCCTTGCATCTGATGAAATGGTGCAGCCGAGATAGGTAAACTGGTTGACCGTTTTGAGTTTTGTGTGCCCGATGGAGATGTGGGGGGGCTGGTAGTCATGGTGGGGAGCTGGCTGATGGAGGACCTCAGTTTTCTTCAGGCTGACTTCCAGGCCAAACATTTAGGCAGTTTCTGCAAAGCAGGATGTCAAGCGCTGAAGAGCTGGCTCTGAATGGGCAACTAAAACGGCATCATCTGCAAAGAGTAGTTCACGGACAAGTTTCTCTTGTGTCTTGGTGTGAGCTTGCAGGCGCCTCAGATTGAAGAGACTGCCATCCGTGCGGTACCGGATGTAAACAGCGTCTTCATTGTTGGGGTCTTTCATGGCTTGGTTCAGCATCATGCTGAAGAAGATTGAAAAGAGGGTTGGTGCGAGAACACAGCCTTGCTTCACGCCATTGTTAATGGAGAAGGGTTCAGAGAGCTCATTGCTGTATCTGACCCGACCTTGTTGGTTTTCGTGCAGTTGGATAATCATGTTGAGGAACTTTGGGGGACATCCGATGCGCTCTAGTATTTGCCAAAGCCCTTTCCTGCTCACGGTGTCGAAGGCTTTGGTGAGGTCAACAAAGGTGATGTAGAGTCCTTTGTTTTGTTCTCTGCACTTTTCTTGGAGCTGTCTGAGGGCAAAGACCATGTCAGTAGTTCCTCTGTTTGCGCGAAAGCCGCACTGTGATTCTGGGAGAATATTCTCGGCGACACTAGGTATTATTCTATTTAGTAGAATCCTAGCGAAGATTTTGCCTGCAATGGAGAGCAACGTGATTCCCCTGTAGTTTGAGCAGTCTGATTTCTCGCCTTTGTTTTTGTACAGGGTGATGATGGTGGCATCACGAAGATCCTGAGGCAGTTTTCCTTGATCCCAACAAAGCTTGAAAAACTCATGCAGTTTGGCATGCAGAGTTTTGCCGCCAGCCTTCCAGACCTCTGGGGGGATTCCATCCATACCTGCTGCTTTGCCACTTTTCAGTTGTTCGATTGCCTTATATGTCTCATCCAGGGTGAGGACCTCATCCAGCTCTAGCCTTAGGGGCTGTTGAGGGAGCTGGAGCAGGGCGGAATCTTGGACTGAGCGGTTGGCACTGAAAAGAGATTGGAAGTGTTCTGACCATCAGTTGAGGATGGAGATCTTGTCGCTGAGGAGGACTTTGCCGTCTGAGCTGCGCAGCGGGCTTTGGACTTGGGGTGAGGGGCCGTACACAGCCTTTAGAGCCTCGTAGAAATCCCTGAAGTCGCCAATGTCCGCGCTGAGCTGGGTTCGTTTGGCGAGGCTAGTCCACCACTCGTTTTGGATTTCCCGGAGTTTGCGCTGAAGATGGCTGCATGCGCGACGGAAGGCTTGTTTCTTCTCTTGCAAGTAACTACGGATAAAAGCAAGCGCTCGAGCAAATGAACAAGTTTAAAAGTACTGGCAGTACAATATATGTGCAATACTGCTCAGTGTGGTGATGTAAGGTTCGGCAGGGTCACAGTCTCAGAAAAAAGCTCTTCCTGAACCTGTCGGTTTGGAAGCGGAGGCTCCTGTAGCGCCTACTGTATGGAAAGGGAGTAAAAAGTCCATAGTTAGAGTGAGATACATCCTTGTCGGTGCTCTTTGCCCTGCCCAGGCAGTGTTTCTAATACATGTTCTCAATGGTGGGCGATTGGGTGCTGATATCCGCTGGGCAGATTTCACCACCCACTGGAGTGCTCTATGGTCCGATAAGGGACAGTTGCCATACCACACTGAGTAGGCTCTCAATGGTGCAGCGGTAAAAATCCATCAGTATTCCAGGACAGAGGTGAGCTTTCTTGATGCTCCGCAGGAAATAAAGGATCTGTTGCACGTTTTTGATCAGGATGAAGGAGTTCCGGGGCCAGGTGAGATCATCAGAAATAGGGACGCCTAAGGAATTTGAAGCTTGATACATTTTTCCACAACAGTTCCATTGATGTAGATGGAGGCATGAGTATGGCTCCCAGCCCGCCTGAAGTCCACAATAATCCTCCAGGAGTTAAGGACCAGCTTATTGTTGGCACACCACGTGGCCAGCTGCTGGACCTCGTCCTAGTAGGCCATCTCATCATCCCCTCCGATCAGACTAACTACCGTGAAGTCGTCTGCAAACTTGATTATGGAGTTAGTTCCATGTACAGGAGCTTAGTCATAGGTGAAAACAGAAAAGGACTCACCTCACAGCCCTGAGGCAGGGTGAGAATGGAGGAGGAAAGGTTGTCTATGTGGTGAAAGGTATTTGCATAGATGCAAGGACTGGCCAGTCTGAACCTACCTGACCTTCTCTAACCTTTCCTCGGATTTCCCAATAAAGGCTGGCATGCCTGGACTTTCCCCCTCTTGCTCCTGTACCTGGAACCTGGCCAAGAAGTGTATCAGTAATGCTCAGCTTTTTGGTAATTAAAGCCGTTTAATCACTCCATCTTGCTGCCATGATTATCGTGTGCACCACAGTGAAACTTAACAGATTGTTGGTCAGAAAGGTTACTGTGATCCAGGTTTTGGAGATGATCTATCCTAAGTAAACTCAAACAACAGATGAAAATATTGATGTCCAGTTTTATATTCTACACACCTTAATCATTCTTGTGACAACCAATTAGTTAATCCTGCAAGTATCCATGATATGTGATTGTTTTCAAATTCCCATGTCACCTCAGTTTAGTAGTTCACAACCTCGACAAAGCCACGGCATTTTGGATGAGGACGAACCCAACAGGAAAATTGCTAAATCATTCTATCAGGTCTAATTTGCAGGGTGGACCCCTGGCAAAAGCATTAATGACATTTTTCATGGAGTTCAACCTAGCATCACAAACCTCTACATATTTCCTGGTTTTCAGACTGACAAGTCTTCTCATCACGTCGATGCCAAATTAATTTGAGACAAGCACCACACTGCGTTAAACATGAAAAGTAAGTCAGTCAGAAAACTTTGATGTCATTAAGTTGGATTAAATGCTTTTAATCATTTTCAACGCATATGGGTGTACAACACCCATCACACAAATGTGCTGGAGAAATTCAGCAGGTTACACAGCTTCCATAGGAAGACTTCCTATGGATCCTGTATGACCATCTGAGCTTCTCCAGCAGTTTTATGCATTGATTCTTATGTCAAAGTCAAAAGCTTCCCAACACGGAAGCTTTTACAGTCAGAGAGCCTGTGGGCGAGTGGGCACCGACTGTCCAAACAATTCTATCCACATAGTCAGTTACTGGCCACGGGACAGACTCTGTGGTGCCTTGGGTTATTACGATGAGGTGGAATCTGGTTCTTCTAGGAAGGCTGCAGCTTCAACTGCCAGCAATCTCAGGCAATAGAAGATCTGCCCCAATCTATCAGAGCAGATCCCAATATGGTACAGAAGCAGATCTCCTAAATTTCAGACAATTTTTCAAACAGGTTTGCATTCACTGAGAAGAGGATATATCAATTTTTTAATCCTTAGAGAGAACCATGTGACTTAATCTTCAAACAGATAACCAGAGGGCTTAGCTACTAAAAAGTAAGGCTCAAATGGAAGAAATATGAAAAATGTCATTAATGCTTATGACGATCCGTACAATTAAAACAGGCAGCACACAAACTGCTGATAGAACTCACCAGGTCAAGTAGCATCTGTGGAGAAAAGGATGGCTGATGCTTCATGCCAAAACCCTGCGTCAGGACGAGGTCTTGACCCAACACATCACCAATCCTTATGCCTCCACGGATGCTGCTTTGCCTGCTAAGCTCATCCATCACTTTTTTTTTAGCTCTAGATTCCAGTATCTGCCGTGTCTGTTGTCTCCATTAAAAAGGCATGCTGGAGGAATAGGATCGAGCCTGAGAGTTACACGGATGAAGATATAGACTTATCAGATAAATTGGCTTAAATTTCATTAGCTTGAGGATGTACAACTCTTTTGCTATTAATTTTTTCTATTATTAATCATTAATAATTGGCCAAAAAGCAAGTCTACTGTTTTAACAATAAATTGTTATTTTTAGAAGAGACTGTCAATAGATTTTCAAAATCCGTAAGGATCAGTGGGAGGCCAGTAAGAGAAAAAGTTATTTGTACTTTAATTTAATTACATTTTTTTTTCCTCCTAAATTATTGTCTCAGTGCTACACATCACAAACTGAATAATGTGCATTCCATTTGTTCAATACAGTACATGCCATCTTACCAAAAAAAATCCACAGAAATCTGCATTGAGCCACCTTTCCATTTTGCAATGTCATCTCAGGTCAAAAGATCGTGTATGCTGCATTAAACCTGATCAGAATTCAGTCAATGGCAAAGGAATATGGGCTGTGACATGAATTTTAGATAACATCATAGCAACTTTGAAAGCATGCATATTTTATTTTGTATAGTTTTACCTTCTGCAAACTGAAAGCCCCAAAATAAATTATGCCCCTGCCTTTTTTTTTTAAAACCTTAATAAATAAAAGATGTCATCCATCAACATTTCTCATAAGACCAGCTCATTAAATGAGGAATTCAATTTTATCGTCTACAAAGAGAAGAAATCTAATGACAAATATGGAACTTAATTAAATCTTTCTGGCTATCAAAAGTAATTGTCAATGTCATTATATCTATCCATTGTGGGATATGTTAACTGCATTAAATTTTATTGCTTTTTCTAGCTTCAAGGCGCAGCTGTGAACTAACTGTTAAAACATCTGTCATAGTTCCAATAGATTTCAATAGCCCAATCCACTGAATGCAACAGGATCGTCTCAAAATTATTTTTGTATTAGCTGATATTTTGATGCACTCCACAAAGTGGGGATAATTATGACTTTTAGATGATGGTAAGAAAAAGTAATATTGAAGCCAATGAATATCAAACTCCAGAGGGATGTTTAACAGGCAGATGAATCAATATTACCTGATTTCAATATCAGCCAAAGCCAAGGGTGAATGAAGATCACATACAGTGGAGTTCATCTAATGAACCCAGGCTGGGGAAGCCATAAGTTTGGACAGGGTAGTAGGGATGCAATTTAAGTACAATTTTAAGTCTGTTATTCTGTTTTTAAATTTTCATCAAAAGCACCTTTTTCATGAGCCAACTCTAGAGGTCAACTGCACAAAGCGAAGGGAGGAAAGTTCAGGGGAGATATCAGGGGTAATTTTGTTTTTTAAATACACAGAGTGGTGGATGCCTGGAATCCCTTGCCAGGGGTGGTGGTGAAGGCTGAAACATTAGAGGTGTTTAAGAGAGTATTAGATAGGCACGTGGACGGAAGAAAAATAGACAGTTATGAGGTAGGAGGGTTTGTTTTGTTTTTTTAAAAATTTTGGTAGGAATATGTAGGTCGGCACAACATCGATGGCCAAAGGGCCTGTACTGTGCTGTAGTGTTCTATGTTCTAAAACGTTCTGTGCTCATAATGCAAGCAAATGAGAGGGAAAGATTTTTTAATCTAAACGGGCAGAAAGAAAAAATGTATTAAAATTATTTCAACTTTAAAAAAATCAAACTGTGATTAAAATCTGGGGGGAAAAAAACAATTTTCAGCATCTGATGAGCTGTGACATTAATTAAAAGACCCACTGTGTCACTGAAAAAAAACTACACTTGAATTAATTGACCCAAACTTTATTTAACACATTCAAAGAGTTATCCAATGATACGACACAAGAACCTGCTGAGCTCTTCATGCCAGTGGTAGTTAATTAGATTCGCTTCCTCTTCCTAGCCCCGAATTTCTCTCCTCCCTCAAGTATTTATCCAATTGCCTTTTGAAAGCAGCGAATAAAAAAATTGATTTCAATATCTTCTCAGCCAGTGAAGTCCAGATCATAACTCAGTGACTAAAGAAAGCCTCTGACAGTGGAAAAAGCTTCTACTTATAAAAATGAATAATTTTGATTATCTTTGTCAAATTTCCTTTCAAACTGTTCTCCTTCAACAACCAATCCCAGCTTTTCTTCCCTCGTCTGTTTCATCAAAACACTCAAGCAACAGTCAGCTTCTGACTGCCATCTCAACCCTGCAATCCCCTACACCCACAGTCACCTTTAACCCTTACTCAACAGAATCTTCCTCTTCCTTAAAAATATTCAGAGACTGAAAGATTCACAAACCTCTGAGAGAAACAATTCCACCTCATCGCTGTATTAAGTGAATGACCCCCTTTATTTTTTAAACAGTGATTTCTTGTTCTAGATTTGCCCACAAGAGAAAACAGCCTCTCCACATTCACCTCATTGAGGCCCCTTGGAATCTTGTGTTTCAATGAAATTACCTCTCACTACTCTAAACTCCAACAAACGCAAGCTTAGCCTTATCTAATCTTTCCTCAGGAGGCAACTCAGACCATTCCAGGTATTAGTCAAATATAATCTTCCCTGAACTACTTGTAATGTACTTACATTCTTCCTTGCATAAGGAGACCTATATATCATCCTCTACATGTGTTCTTACTAATGCCATATAAAATTAAAGCAGATCGTCCGATTGTATTCTCTAATAAAATGCAGTAATGTTGTGGGCTTTTCCAATTACTTGCTTAATTAAGCTTTTTGCATATCATACATGCCTCTACATTTCAGGGATCTGCACCCATTACGGTGTATGCCCTATTTACGCTTCCTGTCAAAATGGACAATTTCACTTTTTTCTCTATTCATTTAACCAATCTTTCCATATCCCGTTCACATTCCAGCATCTTCAGTTTTAAAGACATCTATCTTTTGTGGTTACCAAGTCCCCCACTATCAATATTTTGGGGTTGCCACCAACTTATCAACTGGAGGAGCTGCAGCTAAAATAACAGGTTAGAGACTCTGTATCTTGTGTCAAATACTGCATCTCCTGACACCAATTACAGACGTTAATACTGTCCACTTGCCTTGGTTGAGTGCAATGCTAACAAAACTGAACCAGCTCAAAACCACTCAAGTAGTACACTTTATTGATGCCCTACTTTCAGCCAATGGTTCTCAAACTTTCCCCCCCCACCCCCACATACCATTTTAAATAATCCCTTATTAACCACAGAGCACCTATGACCAGTGTCAACTTCTATATGCATTAAATTTTACCCATTTAGGTACGCTGATTGCAGTCCCTACACCAGCATCATCTACCACCAAGAAAGGAAGTAGGCACACAGGAATATCACTTCTTGCAGCCCATCATCCATATCACACAACCATCTTGACTTTGAGCTAACTTGTTGTTTCCTCAGTGTAACTAGTTCAAAGAAGGCAGCTCACCACCACATGCTGGGGAATAAATGCTGGGCATAGAGTGATAAAGATATTCTGAAAAGTCATCTGCAGACTGCAGCTGTTGACACATTCATACCTGCCTCCTGAAGAGTGTCAGACATATGCTTGAGGATTTTTCTTCATTATGATGAGAATTCTTCTGTCATCAGTAGAGGAGTCTTCCTTGTCCTACCAGTCCCTTTGCGATTACTGAGCTCACCAGTACGCTCTTTCTTCTTAATGATGTTCCAAACAGTTGATTTTGGTAATCCTAATGTTTGGGTGATGTCTCTTCCTGTTTTATTCATCCTTTTCAGCTTCATAATAGCTTCTTTGACTTACATTGGAGCAACTCTAGTCCTCATGTTGAAAAATGGCAAGTACACTCTAAAGGTGATCAAAAGCTTAGAAGCCTAGCTCTCTTATACCAGCACCAATGAAGCAATTAAACATACCTACGTACCCACAAACACCTGTGAAGCCAAATGTCCCAAACATTAGGGTGCCCTGAAATGGGGGGACTATTGATAAAAGTGCTGTAATTTCTACATGGTCAAACCAAAATGTATACACATAACCTTGAATAAAATCCGGAATGTGCACGTGAATTATTTGATTACAATTTTAAACTGTGGAGCACGGGCAAATGAAGAAAAAAAAAAGTACCTTTGACCAAAACATTATGGAAGGCACTGCAACTCTAACCCGATGAAACTGCATTCTCAAGTACTCTTGCAAAATAAGCAGGCACACAACACATACAGACAAATACATACATATATACATAAATATACATATATAAAAATAAATGAGTACAAATTAGTCTCGGTTGATTAGTGTGAGCGTCAGTCAGCGTTCTCTCAGCCCGCGGGAAGAAGCTGTGGTGGTGGCTCTGATATTCCAGTATCTCCTTCCCAATGGGAGTCGTTGATAGATGCTGTATACAGGCTGGTAGGGGTCCTCAATGATTTTCACACTACAATCTTTTGGAGTGGGGAAGACTCCTTCCCTGGCACTCTTATTGTAGAAGATTGACAGGATGGTGGCCGGTAGCCTTGCCTGCTTCAGTCTTCTCAAGATGTCCAGTCGCAGTGTGCCTTCCTGACAAGTGAGACGAGAGCAACAAGGAACTTGCTGCTCTCTACTCTCTGCACTCTGAATTATTGATGTGTATTGGAGGGTAGACATTCCTGGTACTCCTGAACACTACGATCATCTCCTTCATCTTGTCCACATTGAAGCTATTGTGCCATATCGTGAGGTTTTGTCATCTGCAAACTTGATGACATCATTGGAGATGGATCTTGCGATGTAGTTATGGGTCAGTGGGTGAACAGGAATGGGCTGAGCACACAGCCCTGAGGTGCACCAGTGCTCAACGTGATGGGGCTCGATGTTCTGTTAACAGCACAGACAGACTGTGGTCCTTCCATTCGGAAGTCCAGGGTCCAGTTACAGAGAGGGTTGTTGAAAGCCAGTGAGCTTCTCCACCAACCTCTGGGGAATGATCGTGTTGCAGTCGATGAATAGCAGTCTGGTGTATGAGGCGTCGTTCTCCAGGTGGGTCAGAATGGAGTGGAGGGTCAAAGCTATTGCATTAACGGGTGATTCTTTACATGAAATGAATTAGGCCCAGCATTTCTGGAAGGTGTGCTTTGATGTGTGCCATCATTAGCCATTCGAAGCATTTCATAATGGTGAAGGTCTGTACCATGGGGCAGTAGTCATTGAGGCATGTTCCTGTCACCCTCTTGGGTACTGGGATGATGGGGGTGTCTTGAAACCCATGGGAACAATGGACTGTTACAATGAGGTTTTGATATCCATAAAGACCTCCGTTAATTGGACTGCGCAGTCCTTCAGTACCAAACCAGGTATGTTGTCTGGTCCTGCTGCCTTGTGTGGGTTCACTTTGGTTAAGGTTCTCCTCAAAGCCGCATCTATGCAGTGGGCCTGGTCATCGGGGGACATGGAGCTTTCTTCAGCGTCATCCTGTTCTTCTCATCAAACCATACAAAGAAGGTGTTCAGACTGTCCAAAGGGAGGCGCTGTTGACTTTAATTCACATGGTTGACATGACCTGTTATGGTCTTGGTCCCGTGCTAGTGTCGCACAGCTGTCTGTAGATTCTCTGTGCACACCCATGCTTTGCCTTCACAATTGCATGGGGGAGTTCAGCCCTGGCTAATCTTGACCCCTCCTGACAGCAGCCACATGGGGTCTGAGAAGGACCCAGACCTTTCTGGTTTACCCTGGTTGTGAAGCATTTGATCTTGGTGACATCCTCAATACAGTTGGTGATGTAGCCAGTCACTGAAAATCGTGTACTCCTCGATGTTTACATTGTAGGTGGTCAGCTCCCTGAAACAGCTCCATTCCGTTTAGATTGATTCATTTATCTCTAATAATGTACTTTTAGCACAAATCAAAAATGATACAGAAGGTAATCATTCAGAAATATTATGAAATGAATCATTAATCTAGTTATTAAAAACACATCAAAGGGATTGCTGAATTTTTTTTTTCTAATTTCTAGGTAAACATTTATAAGGCATACCAAATGTTCACAAATCGATTGCATTCATATCCACACACAAATTCAGGGACTACCCTCTGGAAAGTTCAATATGGCACTTTCCAAAGCATGGATTTGTTTTATGAAACTGCAACAAAATGAAAAAGATGACTCCAACACTTTCAGGTTGTGAGCAGAGAGAGATAAAACACCAATTAAAAGAATTCAGCCGATTTTAAAACCGAGAACTAAGAATCAGATTTTGCCAGAATTAAAAGAATTAATTTATTTAAGCAAGAGGCACAAAATGTATCCATAAATTGCAGGGTACAATAGGAACAATTGACTGGAATCCAGCAAAGAAAATTATCCCGTGAGCTTGATAATGTTGTTGAGTGCCAACAAAGAAAAATCTCTTCCAATATCCAATTGGACATTGATCTATTTGGATGCAAACTCATCTCAAAGAAATATTTGTTTCCCCAACTTGCTGAAACCAAATCCCTCAAAATATATTTATTCTCAACACTGTCTTTTTGAATACAAATTAGATTATTTTTAGAGAAAGTGCTAAAAATTAAACTTCCATTAGATTCAATGTTATTTTTATAAGGGTACATTAAAATGCATAGTTTAAAATTAAGGTTAACTATGTATTGAATTGAAATTTTACGACTGACTTTGGCGGTTGCGAGGAAATGTGGAGTTATTACTTGGAAATCTGATATAGATTTAGGAATGCAGAGATGGCATACTGGAACGAGATTTTGTATCCCTCTTGAAAAAAATAACAAAATTTACATGATAAATATCTTTTTTTTTAAATATGGAGCCCATATCTACAACAAGTAGGTTTAAAAATCTAGACTCTCAAGACTCATCCTGGATGGTACTTGGCTCCACGGCAATCATTGATAATCTCTCTTTGGGGTGTTTGGGGGCAGGTGGGTGTGGGTGAGGGAGAGGGGTGGTGGGGAGGGAGGGTGGATATACCACATGTATATTTTTATATGTATAATATTTTTTAAGTGAATGTATGTAGAGCTCGACGAAAGAATCAAAGACTTGTTGATCCAAACCAAGACTTTTATTAGCAAAAGACAGGAGCTCTTCACAGGTGGCCGACCAGTCCGGAATGATCCGACCTGGCTAGGGACACAACCCTTTAAGGCCCAGACAGTAGGCGTGGCTAAGCTCTCAGCCAATCGCTGTAAGCACAGTCTAGATACTGTAACTATATACACTATTTACATTGGCGATAGATCTGTACTATCACAATGTACTATGGTTTTTTACTTAAAATTTTAAATAAAATATTTTAATAAACACTGTATCTGCCAATAAATGGGTTTACATGATACAACCTATTGCACAGTAAACAAAGTCAACGTACTCAATGAACAATTTAAAGATCAGACTATCCAATCTACAGACAGTTCTTCCCATAACTCATGCAATTTCTTTAGAAAAATTCATTGAATGAAGAATAATTGCAAATAAATTACCAATGTAAAATCATGTTAATCCTTAATTACAAAATGGTCAATGTCCTTGAATTATATGGGAATGACCCAATTATCCCAACTCTGATTAGCTGCATACCCATGGTCGATCACGACCAACGGAGGCCAAGAAGGTTGCCTTATGTTGCTCTTCACGACACCCCCACCCAATCAAAAGTCTACCTAATCTTTTGCAGCAGGTCCTCCTGGTTTTCCAGTCCCTCATCTATCGAATGGAGATTCAAAAAGCTCAGGAAAAAGTCAGAAGAAAATTGAACTTAAATCCTGCCTTTCCCCAACAATCATTTATACGTTCAAAATTACTTGTCTATGCTTTACCTCTTTGTCATCTTAAAAAAAGGTTCCCTCACAACCTTACCAATTCAAACACATGCAATAAAATTTCCAGTTGTTTACCATCTGTCAACATTCTTCAGCAGACATTGTTCTTTGCCAAAAACTACTTACGATGCATGTAGAGTAATAAGAGCACAAATTCGTTTTCTGGAGCTTCAATGTCTATCAGGAAGCCTGGCCCAGTGGCACCACTGCGGCCCACACTGGCCCAGTGGCACCACTGCGGCCCACACTGGCCCAGTGGCATCACTGCAGCCCACACTGGCCCTGAAGGCTAAAATTGCCAAAACCTCCAGTGGGTGACAAGAGAACCAACACAACAGAGTACCTACTTGATGTTATCCTCAGTAATCAACTTCTTGCATATACATCAGCTCTTGATGATCAAGATGTTTAATCATTTTCATGACGGAATGGGCTTAAAGTGCAAAGGCAAGACAGCACTGTGTAGATTTATTTATAATACCAGAGTTCACACACATCACTTTTACGTTTCACCTCACCCCACCATTGTTTCCCACTAAAGTTATGTTTTATTGATTTAAATGTGATTTTATTTTTGGCAATTTTAAGTTGTAAAAATGATCGGAAGTTATGTTGTCAAATTTTAATCAGACCTCTGATACCACGATTGCAACAAGATGTATGGAAAGATCATGAAGAAAGCCTCTACTTCCTCAGGAGTTTGCGGAGGAGCTAATGGAGTTGTTCAAGTGAACCGGTACGGACTTGAAGGGCCGACATGGCCTGTTTCCGTGCTGTAAACGGTTATATGGTTATGTTGTTGTATAAGCAAACATTATTTTGCATGACAAAACTCAGTTCCTTTTAAAAATAAGATTTTAAAAAATTTTGAGAAGAGAAATAGGTTACACTGTTACACAAATCAATGATATACTTCTTAATACTATATTTCACAATTTATCAGATTTACCTTTCAAAGTATAAAACATATAAATGAACTAGATGTGACGTTCATTAACGGATGCTATTGTGATTTGTAGTAATTGAAATTGAGTTATTTTCATAACTAAGAAAAACCTCCTGCTCCAAATAGGATTGAAAATAGAAGAAATCCACATACTGATGGTTTAAACAGTGCCAGGCAGAAAATTCTTACTTCATGTGATAACTTTTTTCATCTTTGTAAATAAAAATTTTAAACAGGTTTTTTTTTAATATAAAGTGCATCGAGGGCAAATAAATAATCCCGTTCTTTCGCATTGCTGGTTCACTATAGCTTCTTACATTTGTCATTGTGCAAAGAAAATATGCAAGGAAGTTTAAATGTAACCTAACCTGTGCAATTCTGAATATACAGCTAAAGTCATAACATCCTAATGCCAGAAATCTAGGCCACCTGGACTTCTTGAAAACTCTCAAACTTTTTAAATTTACCAGGCTTTTGTGTGCATGCACCACAGATTCACAGAAGTCACAGAGATGAACTATCAAAATGTACCTGTTCATCTCTTATTTATTTTCCTTAAATTTGTATCCAAAAATCCGGACCAACCCAATCCCCGAGCAGCCTGGATTTTAGGATTTTTACTGTTCTGTGGATGCAATTTCTGGATTTTTAACCCCCACCCCCCAAAAAACAGGGAACTCACACCAATATGATTGGCCCTGAAAGATGGAATCTGACAAGTTTTGTAAATTTACACTGAATCTTGAAAAAGTGATGAGATTAGAAATAGTTTGATCCAGATGCAATCAAAGGCTCTTATTAAAATATTTAAAAGCTTCAACGCAAACACACAATTAATTACCAGTAACTGGAATGACACTGTGATTGAACTGAATGCATCATACTTTCTCACAATATTCTAAGACATCAACACTGGATTTTCTGGTGTCACAGTTAACAATGATAAAACAAAATCACCATTTTACATTATCTATCAGCAAACGTTTACTCATAGCCCAAGATATCAGTTTTCCACAACAGTTACTTATGTAAAGTAACTTACCAAGAAACAGCTGGCAAGTTACAATAGAAGCACACTAGTAATAAGGATAATGAACTCAGGCTGCCATGAAGAGAGAAAAAAATAGAAAAGAAAGAAAAGAAAATGAATCACAAGATATTGATAATTGGCTGGCAGGGCAGAAAATGTGCCGTGACAATGGTGCAGAAAGGTCTTTGGTGGTTTTGATTTTAGAGTATAATGCTTTGGAAGCCTTCTGGCTCAGCAATCATCCCATCATCTGCTAATGTCCAAGCATGTTGAGAAAATTTGAGATTATAACTAATCAAATTAACTATCAATGAAAAATCCCACTCACCTTTTTGTGTGCTATGAGTAGGCAGTTTGAATGCTCATGTTCACAGGCAATGTCGTAGTCAATCAAAAGGTCAGCCAACTGCTGGACAAAATAAACAACCTCCTCGTGCCAAGGAACATTTGCCATCGTCAAATTACTTGCTGAGCTTTCACCGCAGTAGGTCACTCCCTAAAACATAATTTAAAAGCACTGTCAATATAAATTCTTACATAATCCTGTATGCAGTTAATAAATCATGATTTCATTCAAGTTCCAGCACTTTCTTTTAAAAGAAAAATTTATCATTAGATTTCTCATTGGAAAATAGAATTCCTTTACTGTTGGTGTTCAACAGTTATAGTATTTGTTATCACCCAATAGATATAAATCACAGAAAATGTTTTCCAGTTGAACAATTTGGGAAATAATCCACAGATAAACACTGCAACGAAATGCAGAAAAGAGATATTTATGATTTTTTCCTAATGTGTGCTAAAATTTAAAATAATGTGTTAAATTATTTCAAATCAGAATGAGATAACGTCTGCACTAATATTCTTTAATAGCCCTAAACAGCCGAGAAGCAGAAACAAAATATTAGTGATGCACCTTTCTTATTGGCTGCAGTTTCAAAATTTGATACAGAAAGTTTGTCATCTATTAGATTTCACCTCAGAAACTTTATTTCCTGAAGCACTGAGAATGAGGAGAGATTTGATTGAAGTACATATATGAGGGGCATAGGTAGAGCAAATGCTAGCAGTCTTTTTTTTCCATTGAGCCAAGAACTAGAGGGCATGATTTAAAGCAGAAGGAGGAAATGTTTAAAGGGAACATGAGGGGCAATTTCTTCACCCAGAGAGGGGTGAGCGTGTGGATTGAGCTGCCAGCTGATGAATGCGGGCTCGATGGGAGGGGTATGAAGGACTATGATCCGGGTGCAGGTCAACAAGACAAGGCAGAATAATGGTTTAGCACAGACTAGATAGGTAGAAGGGCTTGTTGCTGTGCTGCAGTGTTCTATGAGCTTACGCTGAAGTGATGCTAAATGTTCAATTAACACTACAGTTAAACATGTAACACAATTTGAAATTGATTTAAAGATTTGGAACCATTCTCAAAAGTTTAAAAGTCACATCACAAAAGAGATTCAAATGCCAGGTAATGATTTTTAAAGTTAGAGCTAAGTTATATTTCTGTCCTGCCAGCTGTTAATGTAACAATTCAAGGATTTTAAAATCTTAAAATACACTGTGCAGTTTTAATATCGTCTTTATTTTAAATAAATGAGACTCAAATGTACATGTTGGACTGAAGTCACGGCTTACCAGTTATGCTGCATTACTGTATTATTCTTGCATGGACATTTAATCATTTATTTTAATACACTCATGTTTGTGAATTCTACCATGTGGAAGTGATTCCTCCATTATCTATCCTTAATTAGATCACTTAAGTCTGCACTTTTTTAGGAAAATATCCACATCTGTTCAATTTCCTCTGCTTTCAGTTATGATACAGGACAATTCCAGCAGTTATTTCAACAAGTAATTTAAAAAGTCACAAATTTTAAAATTGTTAAATCATTCAAAAAGTGAAAAAAAGGCCAGAACCACAGTACCATTTACATTCAAGTACAACGAGTTCAGGATTTTCTCTGATGAATGTGGAAATTCCAATTCTGCTAGCAACTTCTTTGCCTCACTCTTATATAAAATACAATGGTGGAACAGGAACTTGCTGAGGGCCCTCACCATTTATTCTAGAGAATCTGCTCTTGGAGCCTGCACCATGCCCATCATCGAATCATTCAGAGGTGACACTGCACATTTGTACTTGTACGATGTATGAGATAACCACACTGATTTGCCCCCAAGACACTCAATCACTTCAGTTTCAATGCATGTCACAATAAACTTAAAATTGTTTGCAATTATTTTGGTCTGCGGTGCTTTTTTTCAAAACTTATACCTTTTTTTGCAGTCTTGGATTTAAAATAAAATTAATATTTTTGAATGTTTAAATTGGAAATTTCATTTTTTTAAAAATAAAGCCACGTATCGACTTGTATCCGGGTTACAATTTGGAAGTGGGGACACAAATTGATTTAGGCGCAAGTTCAACATAAGACACCATGACACACACCTATACCTCTATATTGTACATACACATAGCTAAATACCATAGTTAATTAAATAAACAGTATATTATTTATACATAATACAGTAATGCCCACCAACATCAGTCCTTGTGCAAATTTAAATTTTTTTATTAAGCCCTTACGGTGACCTTGGTCATATCTGCAATAGGACATTACTCAATCGAGCACAAGTCGAGGTATGGTTGTATATCTAAATGGGCAGAAGCACTGAAAATCCTTGATAATTTTAACAGACACAAGTCGAGGTATGGTTGTATATCTAAATGGGCAGAAGCACTGAAAATCCTTGATAATTTTAACAGACACAAGTCGAGGTATGGTTGTATATCTAAATGGGCAGAAGCACTGAAAATCCTTGATAATTTTAACAGACTGCAAAACTGAAGGCCTGACTTTTCATACATTATCTATCAGCAAACGTTTACTCATAGCCCAAGATATCAGTTGTGAATGTGGGCAGCAGGCACAGATTTAATTTGGCTTCTTATCTGAATTTTATAAAATATCAGTGCTAACTATTAGACACAGTTTCCTGATTAACATTTTGTTCTGTAGGTGCTGTATTAAATATTTCCTCATTGGCAACTTGAATTTTTCTCTCTTCCATCACCTGAAACTTAATTAATTTAGACAATTGCAAACAAAAAATAAAAATTATTTATTTGTCTGGAATTAACGCAGATCAAGGTGATCAATTTACAAGGGATAAGAACCCTTCAGTTTATGTTATTTGTAATGAATAAAACTGTTAATGATGAGCACATTTTTGAAACAAGTTGGAGACGTGGAAGGCAGTCTGAAAAATATAAAAATAATGAAGAGGCTGGAATTCTGAATGAAAAGAAAAATGCTGGAAATATTCAGCAGGTCACCAGGAGAAACGGACTGAAATTCTTGGTCTCCGAAACAGCCCAGAAAAGAAAAACAGAGAACTTTGCTTTCTATCAGGTCCTTCAGAGCTTATTAACTAAATTGTTAAAGGATTTTGCTAAGTTTTCCACCTGGCAAAGTAAACATGCTTTCCCTTGATTATATTAATTCTTAAACCTTGACAAAGCAGGAGTATAGGGCATTGCTTTTCTGTTAACCAACTAGTATTCAGACCTACTTTAACCTCAATGAAGTCAGGTTTCCCAATCTCTATCAGGTCAGCATACGATCGAAGTTCATCCACATTCCAAGCCTTTACCAGAGTTAATCTATATACTGTACGCTGTTTCTGCAAAACAGACAAAAGTATAATTTTTAAAAAATCATATCATGTTTTTCAATACATTTTATGAATTATTCTGGCAAATTTGGTTTTGAAATGCCCAACACTGTTCAATAAATGTATTTCTGCTAATGTGTTAACATGTGATATGTAAAAAGATGCACCGTATAAGTGTGAAGGTCCATTTTGACTCACATGCTGCGAAATAGAACTGTTCAGATTTGTAAGATGTTTTCTCTGAGAAACTAATCATGATAATGGAGGTGTGGAAATTCACATTATTTGGCTCTGACGCAGTTGATCACTGAATATCTGAACTTTTTGGGTTTTCCAAGACCCATGCATGGAGGAAGACAGACTAACTTGCAGAAGACCATATCCAAAATATCAGCTGATTCAAAACAATTCCATTTCAGCTTTGGACATTTTTTTTTCCTCTACCCGTGGATTTTCATTAAAATTTATTTGCATTTCAACAAGGCATAGAGTTGACAGGATTTTGCAAATTTTCCTGGAGAAACATCTGAAATCCTAATATGGTTTATAAAAATCTGAAGAATACTTATGGAGATTTAACCTTTTCCTGGGGATAATGTCAAAGTGGATAAGCAATCGGTAAAAGGAAAAGAAATCAGCCTAGCCAAAAACATTGGGAGAATCCAAGTGCAATTAACATGTGAAAGCTGCATTTTATCAGGAGATAAATTGGATAGATACATGGATGGGAGAGGTCTTGAGGGTTATAGACTAGGTGCAGGTCAATGGGATTAGTGAAATGATATTTCAGAACCGACTAGAAGAGCTGAACGGCCTGTTTTCTGTGCTGTAGTGTTCTATAGGTACAGGTGCCACAGAACATGTACCTCCAGGTTCAGATATAGTTGCTACCCCTCAACCATCAGACTCCTGAACAACAGTCTCGTTTAAGGATTCTTACTTTGCTCTTTGTTTATTACTGAATATTTATTTTTCTGTATATGCATAGTTCATTTACATTTATTTATTTCTTGAGTACAATTCACAGTTAACATTAATTAGAAATTCTGCCTGGTTCACAGGAAAAACAATCAGGGTTGGATGTGATGCCATGTATTTATTTTTTTTATTTACTCTGACAATAACTTTGAACTTGAACACTAAACAACATTTTGCTTTCTATAAACAAGGTGTAACATCTGGGGTACTGCATAGAGGTGGGAAGAGATCATGTGCATGGAAGAATTTTGGATATCCCCTGCTTTTTGAAAGTTTGCTTTATGCCACTTCGCTTACAAAAGACCTGCATTAGCACCCCTTTCCGCTAACTGAAAGAAATCCAAGTTCAGTGGACTGTCGGGAGAGCGCATGACAGTGGGATCAATGTGGGGAGTGATATAGTGGACTGTTGGGAGAGTGATGGGCAGTGGGATCAGTGAGAGGGACTGATAGTGTGCTGTCGGAAGAGTGCGGGGCACTGAGAATGCTCCAATGTTTTTCCCACATAAATTAAAGGTAATTGCTTCTTCACTTTACGCTATTTTGGTTTACAAAAGGTTTCACAGCCAAGCTCTACTTTTGGTTAGCAGGGAGAATTGATGCTAAAATTAAACACAGTAAGTTCAAAATTTTTCCAACAAATTCCACCCCCCCCACCCCCCCCCCCCACACCAGTTCAGAAAGCAGGTAGATAAGTGATGTAATGCTAATACGACACTGTAGAGGTTATGAAAGATGGATCAGATGGTGCAGGCAGAGGTGGGAGTCAGAAATTGCATTTTCAGAAAGTGAAAACTAAATGAGACTCTTGGTCATTTTCTGTGCTATATTCTACATATTTTTGGGACCCATGCTCATTGCGAACTCCAACAATAAATTACAACTTCATTAATGATTGCCACATCACTCATAAGTTCTTGGAAAGAACTCTATTCTCCTTAAAATGTCTGAATCTGTGCACAATCTATAGAATATTTTCCTACCATTAACTCACAAAAGACAAAAACGGAATTAATCACTTTGATGCTATCAATTCAATGAATGACAAACAACTGTGGTTGCTGTCCTATTTTCATTTAATTGCTGTTCTTGTTCTTACTTTGCATCTTCTATAAGCAATTGTTCATTGTCATCTAAGTATTCAGGACTTCTTTTAGCTTGCTAAAAATTACTTTTACACAAAGCAAAAAACACAAGACAAATGAAGGAGACAAGAATAAAATACACTGTGGAATAAATCTGTTTTTAAAAATGTGATGTTACAAAACAGGCTGAGGGAAAAAAAATACTGAAATGAAGGCTATCATTCCTTAATTTCATTAAAACAAAATCAAACATGCAAATTTTTTTAATCATAGCCTAGATTCAATTCAGGCCATTTGTTATGTATTAAATGGACAAGATTTTAAGCTATCTCCAAAGATTGTAAGCTATCTCAAAAGATTGTATTAAGGTTAATTACTTTTTGTCCAGCAGCTCTCTGTTCATGAGCACCACTGATTTTTGTTTTTAAAACAAATTTTTCACATCATCATAACTTGGATTCCAACACTGCATTTATGTCCAGTCGATTTTTTATTCAATTGCCCCTTGAACCAATATTATATCTTCTAAACTACTCATCGGCAGAGATGCCTTTCAGACAGGAAAGCGGATTAACTGATATCTGATTCTGAACTCCAACCTTTTTTCCATTGTAGGTTATTTTTGTCAAGATTTTAATTGTGGTATAAACATTACATAGTTCAATCACCTTGATGAATACACACTCTCTCACACATTCAGTGTATAAATTCTCTGGTTCAAACTGGTGGTGGACTTGACAGTAAATTGTACTGAAATTGTATTACCATTAGCTGCTGTCCAAACATCAGTGATATACAATCAAAAAAATGATACCACATTTGAAAGCAATATTTTCTTTTGCTCTCCGTTAACTATACCTCTGGATGAAGGATGTATGACAACGTTAAATACAGCATAGAGAGGGCAGGGTTTAAAATCATAGCACATTATGGAAATTAACAGCCAGTCTGTTTAACAAAATTAGTCATAATTTTGGGAATACATATTTTGTGACAATCAGTGGGAAGGGAAGAAAAAAGCATATAGTTGCAAAGACCACTTCATGGATGTTGGGCCTCAGCTGAGGCTTTGAAATTGAAGAACTGATTTTCGAAACAAAAATCTTATGCACAGAGTATGCAATTCTCCTTAGACGTACACCCAATATGAAGTCAGTCCAAATAATGAAAGCACTTCATGGAAGAGATATGACAGGGAATCAACAGCATATATGTAGAAAGGGATATTGCATCTTTAATGTGCAGAGATACATTTTTTGAGAGGGATGAATGGCCGGTATTTCAAGGACACACTGCCTGATGTCCCCCATAGGGAAGCTGTCATTTGATTCTCTGTCTCAGAGATCCCACTGTTACATTCCTCAGGTGTGAGCTAAAAAGTATAGCTAAAAAGTGAGTAAATAAAATCCACAACTAATTGTGAAGAACATACTTAAACAACTGGCTTTTGCACGAAAGAGCCAGGATAGTCCTGAATTTATAACATTAATTATTGTGATTGGTTGAACCCAGTAACACAGAAGAGAGTCCAACTGAGAATATACAGTATGCTAAATGATCCAAACTTCAAAAATAACCAAGTTGGAATATTCCCTGTAACACAGACTAATCTGCTCTAAGTAAAAAGAGCATGAATATTCTGATAAAGAAATTTTGCATAGGACTTCAGAATTACAGGCCACAAGCTACAGAGAAAAGACAAACTTCACCTGAAATTATGCAAAATACATTGTCCTTACAAAATGAAGAAAAGGGCAGGAAAGAAGTCAAATTAAAATGGATAGCCCAAGGTTAAATTATTTCAAAATTTATAAAATGTTTGGGAACAACAATACAATAGTTTACAATGGGATTAAGAGGAAAGGGTAGAAGGAGCAAGGGTATAAATCTAACAGTGCTTTATGGAAGGTAAAGTGCAAAAATAGTAATTGAAAAGATAAGCCTAGAAAATGACTTTAACCTTGTGGTTACACAGAAGCAGGGTGTAACATCCTGTCACATAATCACTCAAATATAATAGTCAGATTTTACTCCACATTGCTTTCAATTAGGAAGCCAATAGAGGAGTCACATGATGGAGTAGTGGCCGGTAGGATAAAACCAGCCCTCTCCAGAAAAGAAGAAAAAAAGTTAAGACAATGTACAATAAATATAAAATATAAAAAATAAAAGATAAAGTTGCAGAGAAGAGAAAGAAGATGGCACCTAAGAAGGAAAATGTAAAAACAACGGGAAAAAAAGAAGAAAAGATGCTGGAAAAGAAAGGAGAAGGCCTTACCTGCATGAAGGAACAGGGAGCTGCGGAGGCAAAGAGCACCCAATCTCCAAGGTTGGTCTCATCCCTGTGGAGTCGCGACCCCCCCCCCCCACCCCACTCCAACCGGTGGACTGCAAAAATGGCTCTCTGAGCCAAACAAAAGTGCACAATCTAAGGTAAAGGAAAACACCAACGGGAGGGGGGCTCAGCCGAGGAGCAGGCAACAACGGTGCAACCAGCTGAGGGATGCCGAGACCAGGGCTCTCAGCTGGAAGATGAGGAAAGCGGCACGAGAGTGAGTGAAGTACCAGGTGAGAAAGAAAGTCGATGGGGTGAACGGCAAGAAGAGCAGCAGCAGGAGGCTTGACAGATGAGCAGCTCAGAAGGAAAGGACCAACAGCAAGAGGCCAAGCAAGAAGAGGCCCGACAAAGTGAGACAAGCAACTCATCAGAAAAATCAGAAGATACACAGATACAAAGAAGAAAAGAAGACACAAACACAGGTACAGACACAGTAGAAGAGAAAGAAGAAGACCAAGATCTTCACAGAGAAAAAGAAGGTAAAACAGATGGACAGAATATAGATAAAGCTTTTTTTGAAGAACAAATTAGATCATGAAAAGAATGGCTGTCATTAGAATTTAGTACAGTTAAAAGAAAAATGAAAAGAACAGAAGATAAAGTGCAAAGATTAGAACTAGTCATGATAGAAATAGGGAAAAGAGTAGAAAATGTGGAAGAACGAGAAACGGCTGTAGAAATGGAAGTAAACAACAAGAGGAAAATTAGAAGAAAGTGATAAAAAAAATTAAAGAGACACAAGAGTTGTTAGCTCAGAAAATTGATATGTTGGAAAATTATAGTAGGCGAAACAACATAAAAATAGTGGGCCTAAAGAAAGATGAAGAAGGCACAGATATGAAGGAATTTATAAAGGAATGGATCCCAAAGGTCCTGGGAACCACAGAAATGCCGGAAGAAATGGAAATAGAAAGTGCACACAGAACACTAGCTCCGAAACCACAGATACATCAAAAACCAAGATCCATTTGAGTAAAATTTTTGAGATATACGACAAGAGAAAATATACTAGAGCAGGCAAGGAATAAAATTAGAGAAGACAATAAACCATTGGATTACAAGGATCAAAAATTATTTTTTAACCCAGACATAAGTTTTGAATTCTTAAAGAAGAGGAAGGAGTTTAATACAGCAATATCGATCCCATGGAAAAAAGGTTATAAATTCATGTTAAGACATTGAGCCGTGGTTAAAGTATTTATACCCGGGGAGCAAAACAGACTGTTCTCGGATCTGGAGGAAGCACAAGAATTTGCAGAATACTTGCAGGACAGAAGGAGAGACGGAGAGATGTAATAATAATGAAGAACGGCGATAAAGTATATATAAAGATGTAAAAACAATGTATATGTAAGGAACTAAAGAAGGGAAAGAGAAGGGAAGGAAGGAAGTAAGGGGGGAAAAAAGGGAGAACTTTGTTCTATGTGTAAAAAAAAGTGTTTTCTGGGGTTGTTGGGGGAGTGGGGAAGAGAATAACCGTCACTGCGAAATCAATTGACGCTTGCGAGCAGGATCGCAATCCAAATAGAAAGGGGAGTTGTGGTTGCCCGGCAAGGGATAAGGAGCAACTCAGAGAGGGGGGGGGGGGGTTATTTGGGGTTAAGGTAATATTGGATGTGGGAGTTGTTCGAGTATTTTATGTTTTAAATGTGTTGTCATACATTGAGTTTAGAAAGGGAAAACTGAGAGATGAAAATGGAGAAAAGGGGGATGGCGGTGTACCAATCAAAATAGAGGAGGAAATAATAGAACCAGCAGGGAGGTATGTAATGATAAAGTGTCAGATATATTCAGAATTTTTGAATTTGCTCAATATATCTATGCACCTAATGAAGAGGATCAAAAGTTGATGCAAGATATTTTTTTGAAGATTACAGATTCACAAGGAAATATATTGATAGGAGGGGATTTTAACCTTAATTTGGATCCAATGTTGGATAAAACTAGACAAAAGACAAGTAAAAAGAATTAAGTGGCCAAATTTATGGTTAAATCAATGCAGGAAAAGAAACTTATGGATATATGGAGGAGGCAGCACCCAAGAGAGAAGGAATACTCATATTATTCAAGTAGGCAGAAAACATACTCAAGGATTGATATGTTTTTGTTGTCGGCCTATATTCAAGGGAGAGTTAGGAAAACTGAATATAAAGCTAGATTACTATCTGATCATTCACCCCAGTTATTAGCAATAGAACTGGAGGACATCCCACCAAGAACATATAGATGGAGGCTAAACTCCATGCTACTTAAAAGGCAGTAATTTAGAGAGTTTATTGAACGCCAAATTAAAACATATTTTGAAATAAATACAGAATCAGTGAAAGACAAATTTATATTATGGGACGCAATGAAAGCCTTCATTAGAGGGAAGATAATAAGTTATGTAACTAAGATAAAAAAGGACTACAATTGGGAAGTAGAACAGTTGGAAAGGGAGATAGTAAGTACAGAAAAGGAACTAGTAAAAAGGGATGATATAACGAAAAGGAGAGAATTGGCAGACAAAAAAATAAAATACAAAACATTACAAACGTACAAGGTGGAGGAGAACATAATGAAAATAAAGCAAAAGTATTACGAACTGGGAGAAAAAACACATAAAATATTAGTCTGGCAACTTAAAACAGAACAAGCTAAAAGAACTGCATTGGCATCAAGGAAAAAGGACAAACAAATTACATATAATCCAATAGAGATTAATGAAAACTTTAAGGAATTTTATGAACAATTATACCAAACTGAGAATGAGGGGAAAGATGATAAAATAGAAGAGTTTTTAGCTAAAATTGAACTGCTGAAATTGCAAGAAGAGGAACAAAACAAACTGATAAAACCATTTGAAATAGAGGAAGTACAGGATATATTAAAAAAGCTGCCGAACAATAAAACGCCTGGAGAGGATGGATTCCCAATAGAATTCTATAAAACATTTAAAGAATTATTAATTCCTCCTCTCCTGGAAGTAATGAACCAGATAGAAGAACCACAAAACTTGCCAGATTCATGTAAGACAGCAGTAATTACAGTAGTACCAAAGACAGGGAAGGATCCACAACAACAGCATCATATAGACCAATATCTCTACTTAATTCAGATTATAAGATAATAGCAAAATTATTAGCAAACAGATTGGGTGATTGTGTACCAAAAATAGTAAAACAAGACCAAACTGGATTTATTAAGAAAAAACGAACAGCGGATAATGTCTGTAAACTTATTAATCTAATTCATGCAGTTCAAGGAAATAAGAAGCCAACAATGGCTGTTGCTCTAGACGCAGAAAAAAGCCTTTGTCAGAGTAGAACGGAATTATTTATTCAAAGTATTACAGATGTTCAATCTACAAGAAAAATATATTAATTGGATTAAAGCATTATATAATGGACCATTTGCGAAGGTAACAGTAAATGGATATGTATCGAACCAATTTAAATTAAGTAGGTCAACTAGACAGGGATGTCCATTATCCCCCTCACTGTTCGCTTTAGCAATAGAACCATTGGCAGAACTGATAAGAATAGAAAATAAAACAAAAGGGATAAAAATAAAGGAGGAGTATAAAATCACTTTATTTGCAGATGACATCATTGTATACTTAACGGAACCAGAAATATCAATAAAAGAATTACATAAGAAATTGAAGGAGTATGGAGAAGTATCGGGGTACAAGATCAATGTAAATAAAAGTGAAGTGATGCCAATGAGTAATGCGGATTATACAGAATTTAAGAAGAATCACCATTTAAATGGCAAACACAAGCAATCCGATACCTAGGTATTAGGTTAGATAATAATTTAAGCCACTTGTACAAATTAAATTATCAGCCACTAATAAAGAAATTGCAGGAAGACTTAGAAGATTGGAAAGAATTACCGCTAATGTTGATAGGGAGGGTAAATTGTATTAAAATTAATGTCTTCCCAAGGATACAATACTTATTTCAATCGTTACCAATTCCCTTAACAGAGAAATTCTTTAATGAACTAAAGAGAATAATAAGGAAATTCTTGTGGAAAGGGGGGAAACTAAGGATAGCATTAGATAAATTAGCAGAGAGGTACAACCAAGGTGGTTTGCAGTTACCAAATTTTAAAAATTATTATAGAGCAGCACAATTAAGGTATTTATCAGATTTTTGCCAGACAAGGAAAAAACCAGACAGGACTAAGAGAGAACTAGATAAAATAGGGGAGAAGGTACCGGAACACAAACTTTATAAGTGGGATAAAAAGCTGGTACAATATAAAAGCTCACCAGTACTGCATCATTTACTCAATATATGGAAGAAGATCCACTTAGAAAGGAAAAAAAACAAATTACCAAATACCAAAATTGTAATTGACACAAAACCCACTAATCCCTTTCACAATAGATAACCTTTCCTTTAGTGAATGGAAGAGAAAAGGAATCAAAAGAATAGAAAATTGTTTTTTGGGAAATAATTTATTAACATTTGAACAGTTGAAGTACAAAGGTACAATGTTTGCATATCATCAACTGAAAGCTTATTTAAAGGATAAATTGGGAAACAGACTGAGATTACCAGAAGGAAGCAGCTTTGAATATGTGATTACAGACACAATGATAATTCAAAGATTTATAACGAACATGTACATTAAGCTGCAAGATAAGGAAGATGATGGAAATAAGCTACAAAACCTAAACAAAAGTGGGAAAAGGATTTAAACATAAAGATAAAAAATGAAACATGGGAAAAGTTATGTTCTGGAACTATGAAGAATATAATAAACACAAGGTTACGCATGATACAGTATAATTGGTTACACAGGTTATATATCACGCCTCAAAAGTTAAAAGAATGGGATCCAACATTATCAGATAGATGTTTACGCTGTAAGAAGGAAACGGGAACAACAGTACATGCAATTTGGGCATGTGAGAAAGTGAAAAAGTTTTGGGAAGATCTAAATCAGGTATTAAATAAAATCACAAAAAATAACATACCAAAAAATCCAGAGATCTTTCTTCTAAGTAATATAAGAAGTAAGGAATTAGGCCTCAAATTGGATAAAGCACAAACAAAGATTTATTATGATAGCCTTAGCAGTAGCAAAAAAATGTATAATGTCAACTTGGAAAATGGAAGAGAGCCTGAGAATACAACAATGGTACATGGAAATGAATAAATAACATATAATTTAAAAAATAAAGTCACATTATTTGAAATTTTGGAACCATACATGGAACATAACAGAGAGGGCTTGCCTCGGACCTCCACCCTTTAAAATGATAAGACAACACGACTTGATCCAGTGTGTAATAGTAGATGACACGTGTTTCTTGTTTATTTTTCATTGTGTGATGACATTGTTTAATAGTTTTATTGTATTGTATATGTTGAATATTTATTAGTTTTGGAGGGGGGTGGGAAAGGGGTGAGGGAGGGTGGTGGGGGAAGGGAGAAAATGCCACTGTGTATATTTAATGAGAAACATTTGTATATATTTTGGTTGATATGATTCACAGTGTGTAGAGCTCGTCGAAAGAACCAAGACTTGTTGATCCAAACCAAGGCTTTTATTAGCAAAAGACAGGAGCTCTTCGCAGGTAGCCGACCAGTCCGGAATGATCCGACCTGGCTAGGCACACAACCCTTTAAGGCCCAGACAGTAGGCGTGGCTTAGCTCTCAGCCAATCGCTGTAAGCACAGTCTAGATACTGTAACTATATACATTATATACATTGGTGATAGATCTGTACTATCACACAGTATGAAACATAAAAAATTATTTTAAAGAAAGTAGGAAGCAAATAAAAATGTTACAGAGGTAGTTCGTAATTATACATGAACAATGGTGCATTAAAATGCTTAAATTTAATTTGGAGCATCTACTGTCTCCATGTTGTCATGTGCTACTTATTAAAGTTTACTAAACAATCTACTACCACAAACAATAGGCTTCAAAACTCATTGCACCAATAGTCCTATTTGAGTTTTAATCTTAATTAATCTTTTAATTACCTTCTTACAAATTCAACCACAATTTCCTTCAAAAATTGCCATGGCCCTCTGCTGAACAACAAAATCAAAGCTATATTTCATGAAACTGGATCTCCATTTGTTGAATTAACACACAATATTATTTCAGAACTTAATATGTCACATTTTAACCAATAATTCACATTAAATGCCTCAAGTTAGCGGCTTTTGTTTTTCCACCTGAAAGAAACCACAATAACAAATATAAAAACCACATCAACACACACAATTATAATGATGAAACAAGTACTCAGTTGGTACAAGCACGTGTACATAACCGCCTGACATTAAAAAAAAGCAGAATGCCAGCTCATTTCACGAAGTTTGTTTTTTGACAGTATTTGAAAAATGATGTCATGACGTCAACCAATTTTATCAAGACGATTTTAACTTGCAAAATTCTGTTTGCCTATTAAATAATGGAACTGCTCAAGTCAGAGAGCATTTATGAAAAATAAAGCAATGGTCGTTTGTCTGAATTGATCTCAACAGTATTGAAAATATTACAAATTAAGTTTGCCTTTTGCAATACAAAGAACCGAAATGTAGTTCAGTTCAGATTTTTTTTAAATACTTTGTTTTAAAATATAGTGTGCAAACAGAAGCTCACAATAGGTTTCCGATGTTTACCAGCAAAATATCCCTTCCAATTCACCTGTAAGCACTTGAAGTTCAAGTTTTATTGTCACGTGCACCAAAGTGCAGTGAGAATATTTGTTTAGCAAGCAGCCCAGCTGGACAGCCTATACAAAACACAGCAACTTTGCTGTGTCTATGACTTTTCAATAATGATGAACTGAGGCAATGGGAATCATAATGCAAGAGACTTATGGTTAATATCAATCACATTCATTTGTTACAACAACCAGGATTGAGAGGCAAAAGGCGACGATTGTATCTTTTCATTTGAAGACAAAGATATCAGTTTGTTTACATTCATTATCTGTTTACGCTATGTACTGTTTTATTTGCACTACAATTGTGGTAATTCTGCCGCGCCCACAGGAAACAAAGAATCTTAGGGTTGTATGTGATGTCGTGTGTGTACTCTGACAATAAATCTGATATATTAAAAACTATCGCCACGCTAACTCCTTCTAATGCAAAACTGATACTGCCATTTCAGAATGACACGTTTTGCCCTGAATGTCTTATCAACACTTTGTAGTCATCATTATTAAAGATGGAAGTATTGCCCAACTGCTAAAGTCCAACTTTTTTTAAACCTATTAAATGATGGAACCTTTTTTGCTATCTTTCAATTCTAGTAGAACTCTGGGTTTGCTTTTGATTTAGTAATATAATTTCAATATTTCTGATTACAGCGGCGTGCATATGATTTAAATTCTGTTAAAGTAAACCAAATGATCAGAATTAGAAAATGGGGACCTGAGAGTGCCATTGTCCACACTGGGGTGTCACAGTTAGTGTAACAGTTCTTTAAAGTGCCATTGTCCACACTGGGGTGTCACGGTGAGCGTAACAGTTCTTCTCAGCGCCAGCATCTGGGGTTCGAATCCAGCACTATCTATAAGGAATTTGTACGTTCTCCCAGTGTCTGTGTGGGTTTCCTCCCGATGCTCCGGTTTCCTCCCACCATTCAAAATGTATCAGGGTTGTAGGTTAATTGGGTGTAATTGGACAGCACAGACTCGTGGGTCAAAAGGGCCAGTTACCGTCAAATTTAAAATTTAAAATCAATTGATGTATCAGTACAAGTGGTATTAAACATGACACTCAGGAATAAATCACAAAATTCTGTAGACCATCAGGAATGAGGATATCACAGTGAAGCAGTAATTTTTTTCTGCATTTTATATCCCTATGTCCTCATGCCATACCACTTTGCCCATTAAACTTTTCTTAAAAGTATCTGTCCCATTATCTTGAAGTAAATGCACAAGCTCCAATGTGAAACAGCACTTAAAACACTCAACTAATAATTCTCTTCTTGGTGAGAGCTATCCATAATGGCTTTTAATGTCGCACCACTTTTATCTTGATGACGTCCACATGTACCTTCCAGATGGAAACAATGCAGGGTAAACAGAAGCAGCAGAGCATGAATGATCTGTTTGGCCTTTCTTTTGCAAAGGACATTAAAACCAATTGTACTCCAACCTATAGCAGCTCGTCACCAATTTTTGCCTTGGAGAAACTGGATGGCCACTATAGTTTTTCAATGCAAGTATAAATTGGTCAGTTGCTCAGTAATAATAAAGCACTCTGCCGAAACATACAATCATCCTGAACAATCTTTCTCCAAGTTCATTCTGTTCCATCAGGAAATTAACAAAGCTTCTAAGATGGTTATTTTTATTACAATTTCATTTTTCTTTCACTATAACAATGCCAAGAATACTGACAACAGTGAAATCTATCTCTGTCCTGCGACTAGAGATGATGTTTCCTCACCAAGGCTGCTCTTTTTCTTCATGGTAGAGGCCACAGATCAAAGAGGTTAATATTCCATAGACTTGTGATTTGAGTCTTGTCATGGAGGAGATCAGCTGAATTCCATAAGCTACTGGGTGAAAGCAGATCTACTTCAAATTCTGGTCAATCAACCAAAGTTCAGAGTTCAAATTTATTGTCAGAGTATATGCATGACATCACATACAACCCTGAGATTGTTTTCCTGTGAACCAGGAAGATTTTATATTTATTGGAAATGTAAACTGTGTTTAAAAAAAATACAAAAGAGAGAAATGTAAACAAACTGACTGGAATATAGAAAAAAAAATTCAGTAATAAATATAGGGAAAAGTAAGAGTCCTTAAGTAAGTCCCTGATTGAGTCTATTGTTTGGAATCTGATGGTGGAGGGGTAGCAACTGTTCCTGAACCTGCTGATACAAGTCTTGAGGCATCTATATCTTTTTTCTAATGGCAGCAGCATGAACAGGGCATGCCTTGGGTGGTGTGGATCCCTGATGATTGCTGCTGCTCTCCGACTGCAACATTCCACATAGATTTTCTTGATGATGGGGAGAGCTTTCCCTATGACGTTCCAGGAGGAGCCTCAACTTTTTTCAGTGCCTTTGCTCAAAGGTAACGGTGCTGAGATGATGCCGGTCAGTACATTGCCTTCACTCAAAGGTATCGGCACCCCACACAAGGCCAAGATGCAGGCGGTCAGTACACTTTCCACTACACATCTGTAGAAGTTTGACAAGGTTTCCGATGACATACTGAACTTCTGTAATCTCCAGAGGAAGTAGGGGTGCTGGCGTCCTTTATTTGTGATGACATTCATCTGATGGGTCCAGGAAAGAGTTCTGTGTGCAGTTCTGGTCGCCTAATTATAGGAAGGATATAAACAGAGTAGAGAGAGTGCAGAGAAGATTTACCAGAATGTTACCTGGGTTTAAGCATCTAGAGTACAGGGAGAGATTGGGCAGATTAGGTCTTTATTCTTTGGACCGTAGAAGGTTGAGAGGGGATTTGATAGAGGTATTTAAGATTATGAAAGGGATAGACAGAGTGGATGTGGATAGACTATTTCCGTTAAGAGATTGAAACAAGAGGACACGAGTTAAGTTAAGGGGCAGAGGTTTAGAGGTAACATGAGGGGGAACTTCTTTACTCAGAGAGTGGTAGAGGTGTGGAATGAGCTTCCGGGAGAAATAGTGGCGGCAGAGTCAATTTTATTATTTAAGAAAAAGCTGGACAGGTATATGGATGAGAAGAAGGTGGAGGGTTATGGTCATTGTGCAGGTAGGTGGGACTAGAGAGGAGTGTTTGGTTCGGTGCAGACTAGAAGGGCCTAATGGCCTGTTTCCGTGCTGTAATTGTTATGTTATTATTATGTTATGACCGAGGCCGGGGCCGCCGTCTCCCCCTTGCTCCTGCCCGGATCGGGGCCGCCGCCGTCTACCCTTCGCCCGGACCGGGGCCGGGGCCGCTGCTGCTCTCCCTGTGCCGGGACTGGGGCCGCCGCCTCCAACTCTCTGCCCGTATCGGGGCCTCCGCCTGCCTCACACGACCGAGGCCGGGGCCGCCGTCTCCCCCTTGCTCCTGCCCGTATCGGGGCCGCCGCCGTCTACCCTTCGCCCGGACCGGGTCCGGGGCCGCTGCTGCTCTCCCTGTGCCTGGACTGGGGCCGCCGCCTCCCACTCCATGCCCGGACCGGGGCCTCCGCCTGCCTCACACGATCCGGGCAGAGAGTGGGAGGCGGCGGCCCCAATCCAGGCACAGGGTGAACTGCGGCGGCCTCGGCCCCGGTCCGGGCAGTATGGACCGACCTAGGAGGGGAGGCAGGCCCCTCCAGCCCGGGTAAGAAACCTGCATAGGAGAAGGCCACTCCGATATAAAACCTACGACCCAAGGACCTCGCTGCCACGTCCCAGCTTGCTTGGCCACGGCACACGAACCATGGGTGTAAAGGGTGGGGCCAGTACTGCGCGCACTGCACTCCACCTAAAAGCTCCTTTGCGCAGGCCCGAGGACAGGTCCACGTCCTCCCCCTCCACGTCCTCCCCCTCAAAAGATGCTCACAAACTCAAGCTAGCATGCTGGAACATCAGAACCATGCTAGACAAGGCTGACAGCCACCGACCTGAACGTCGGTCTGCCCTCATTGCACATGAACTCCTCAGACTTGACATCGACATAGCCGCTTTCAGTGAAGTCCGCCTGGCAGATGTAGGCAGCCTCCAAGAACGCGGCGCGGGCTACACACTCTACTGGTCTGGCAAGCCTTCGGATGAACGACGCCTATCTGGTGTAGGCTTCATGGTCAAGAGCTTCATTGCCTCCAAACTCGAAAACCTTCCGACAGGCCTCTCAGACCGAATCATGTCCATGCGACTCCCACTTCAAAACAAGCGTCACATCACCCTCATCAGTGTCTATGCTCCAACCCTCCAGGCGGAACCAGCAGAAAAGAACAAGTTCTACACCGACCTGCGCAACCTCATCCAATGTACCCCTACAGCCGACAAGGTTGTCATCCTGGGCGACTTCAACGCTCGTGTCGGCAAAGACTCAGAAACCTGGCCAGGAATCCTGGGCAAGCATGGCGTCGGCAAGTGCAACGACAATGGGCGCCTCCTGTTGGAGCTCTGCGCAGAACAGCGACTTGTCATTACAAACACCCTTTTTCAGCAGAGGGACAGCCTTAAGACCACCTGGATGCATCCCCGATCCAAACACTGGCACCTCCTGGACTACATCCTGGTGCGAGAAAGTGACAAACAAGATGTGCTCCACACCAGGGTCATGCCTAGCGCGGAATGCCACACTGACCACCGGCTGGTTCGCTGCAAGCTCAACCTTCACTTCAAGCCAAAGCCCAGGAACAATAAAGCCCCCAGAAAGAGGTTCAATGTTGGAAACCTGCAGTCAGACGAAGCGAGAGGAAACTTCCAGGCAAACCTCAAAGCAAAGCTCGACGTTGCAACCCGCCTCACGGACCCGTCCCCTGAAACCCTCTGGGATCAGTTGAAGACTACCATACTGCAATCCACTGAAGAGGTACTGGGCTTCTCCTCCAGGAAAAACAAGGACTGGTTTGACGAAAACAGCCAGGAAATCCAGGAGCTGCTGGCAAAGAAGCGAGCTGCCCACCAGGCTCACCTTACAAAGCCGTCCTGTCCAGAGAAGAAACAAGCCTTCCGTCGCGCATGCAGCCATCTTCAGCGCAAACTCCGGGAGATCCAAAATGAGTGGTGGACTAGCCTCGCCAAACGAACCCAGCTCAGCGCAGACATTGGCGACTTCAGGGGTTTCTACGAGGCTCGAAAGGCTGTGTACGGCCCCTCACCCCAAGTCCAAAGCCCGCTGCGCAGCTCAGACGGCAAAGTCCTCCTCAGCGACAAGATCTCCATCCTCAACCGATGGTCAGAACACTTCCAATCTCTTTTCAGTGCCAACCGCTCAGTCCAAGATTCCGCCCTGCTCCAGCTCCCTCAACAGCCCCTAAGGCTAGAGCTGGATGAGGTTCCCACCCTGGATGAGACATATAAGGCAATCGAACAACTGAAAAGTGGCAAAGCAGCAGGTATGGATGGAATCCCCCCAGAAGTCTGGAAGGCTGGCGGCAAAACTCTGCATGCCAAACTGCATGAGTTTTTCAAGCTTTGTTGGGACCAAGGTAAACTGCCTCAGGATCTTCGTGATGCCACCATCATCACCCTGTACAAAAACAAAGGCGAGAAATCAGACTGCTCAAACTACAGGGGAATCACGTTGCTCTCCATTGCAGGCAAAATCTTCGCTAGGATTCTACTAAATAGAATAATACCTAGTGTCGCTGAGAATATTCTCCCAGAATCACAGTGCGGCTTTCGCGCTAACAGAGGAACCACTGACATGGTCTTTGCCCTCAGACAGCTCCAAGAAAAGTGCAGAGAACAAAACAAAGGACTCTACATCACCTTTGTTGACCTCACCAAAGCCTTCGACACCGTGAGCAGGAAAGGGCTTTGGCAAATACTAGAGCGCATCGGATGTCCCCCAAAGTTCCTCAACATGATTATCCAACTGCACGAAAACCAACAAGGTCGGGTCAGATACAGCAATGAGCTCTCTGAACCCTTC
Organism: Narcine bancroftii; assembly: GCF_036971445.1. Taxonomy (NCBI): domain Eukaryota; kingdom Metazoa; phylum Chordata; class Chondrichthyes; order Torpediniformes; family Narcinidae; genus Narcine; species Narcine bancroftii. The sequence goes on from NC_091482.1 coordinate 23,880,091, forward strand.
TCCATTAACAATGGCGTGAAGCAAGGCTGTGTTCTCGCACCAACCCTCTTTTCAATCTTCTTCAGCATGATGCTGAACCAAGCCATGAAAGACCCCAACAATGAAGACGCTGTTTACATCCGGTACCGCACGGATGGCAGTCTCTTCAATCTGAGGCGCCTGCAAGCTCACACCAAGACACAAGAGAAACTTGTCCGTGAACTACTCTTTGCAGATGATGCCGCTTTAGTTGCCCATTCAGAGCCAGCTCTTCAGCGCTTGACGTCCTGCTTTACGGAAACTGCCAAAATGTTTGGCCTGGAAGTCAGCCTGAAGAAAACTGAGGTCCTCCATCAGCCAGCTCCCCACCATGACTACCAGCCCCCCCACATCTCCATCGGGCACACAAAACTCAAAACGGTCAACCAGTTTACCTATCTCGGCTGCACCATTTCATCAGATGCAAGGATCGACAATGAGATAGACAACAGACTCGCCAAGGCAAATAGCGCCTTTGAAAGACTACACAAAAGAGTCTGGAAAAACAACCAACTGAAAAACCTCACAAAGATAAGCGTATACAGAGCCGTTGTCATACCCACACTCCTGTTCGGCTCCGAATCATGGGTCCTCTACCGGCACCACCTACGGCTCCTAGAACGCTTCCACCAGCATTGTCTCCGCTCCATCCTCAACATCCATTGGAGCGCTTACACCCCTAACGTCGAAGTACTCGAGATGGCAGAGGTCGACAGCATCGAGTCCACGCTGCTGAAGATCCAGCTGCGCTGGATGGGTCACGTCTCCAGAATGGAGGACCATCGCCTTCCCAAGATCGTGTTATATGGCGAGCTCTCCACTGGCCACCGTGACAGAGGTGCACCAAAGAAAAGGTACAAGGACTGCCTAAAGAAATCTCTTGGTGCCTGCTACATTGACCACCGCCAGTGGGCTGATAACACCTCAAACCGTGCATCTTGGCGCCTCACAGTTTGGCGGGCAGCAACCTCCTTTGAAGAAGACCGCAGAGCCCACCTCACTGACAAAAGGCAAAGGAGGAAAAACCCAACACCCAACCGCAACCAACCAATTTTCCCTGGCAACCGCTGCAATCGTGTCTGCCTGTCCCGCATCGGACTTGTCAGCCACAAACGAGCCTGCAGCTGACGTGGACTTTTTACCCCCTCCATAAATCTTCGTCCGCGAAGCCAAGCCAAAGAAAAATTATGTTATGAAAGGCTCTCCAAGATAGTGATTCCCAGGAATTTAAATTTGCTCATCCTCTCCACTTCTGATCCATCAATGATCACTGGATCATACACTTCTGTTCCTCAACATCACCCCCCAAGATGATGATGTTGAGGAGCAGGGCCAGGAGGAAATAGCTCAGCTATGTTTGAAAGGATTATTACCTGGCCCATGCTAATTGCCTATATCTCATAGATTCTAGACTCAAGAAAGCACTATCATTAACTGTTTACTTTCACTTCCTATTCAATTCTCTTTCATAGTTAAAAGATATTCCCCCCCCCCCCACAAAGGTTCATTTAACCAATATTAAACTCACTGGAACATAATTGCACACATGAGCAATAGCCTCAAGATTGTTGAACCACTCAAAGTTTTAATCAAGTGAATCACCAAATACCTATTCATTCAAATTGTTTCATTTGGCAAAAATGAGAATCTCAATACAGGAGACAATTCGTAATCTTTGAAGGTAATGACCAGAGGAGCAGGCCAAAAATAAATTGGGTACAGAATGATGCAATACAGTTATCAAAATTGCTGCCCGAGAATAATTCTGTACTCTTCAGCAAATGATGTACGTTAGTTAACATCAGATTGGCTAGAAATTGAAAAAGAGAATCCAAGTTTCCTTGCTCAGTTCAAAAATAAACAATTCACCAGCCACTGCCTGCAAATATCAGAGAAATTAACAGGCAGGGATTCCCCTTGTTCCTCTACCACCTCATCAGTTTCCACAACCAACGTTTCATCCTCCACTATTTCCACCACCTACTACGTGACTACATCGGGGAGACTGTACACAGGCTGGGAGATCATTTTGTTGAGCAACTCATCCCTGTCCACCCCAATAACGGGGATCTCCTAGTGGTCATCCATTTCAATTTCCTGCCCCTTTCCCATGTCTGTCTATTGTCCCCTGCACTGCCAGACTGAGACCACCTACAAACTGGAAGAACAACAGCTTATATTCAGTCTAGGGTCTAGGCACTCTCCCACCAGACGGCATCAACATCTCCGGTTTCTGTTAGCACACTCCTTTCCCCCTCCTCCCCTACATTTTTCTCAATGTATTCTGTCTCTTTCCCTTTTTCCTTTCCCCCAGCTCTGCTTTACAGAGCTAAAACACCGCTCTTCCCCAATCAATTCTCATCTTTCCAATTTTGTCTATCAGTCTGCACTCCTCCCCCAATCATTCATCTCTTCTGCCCAACCATTTTATTTAAGCGTCTGCCTGCTTTTTACATCTTGAAAGAGGGCTCAGGCCTGAAATGTTGGCTATATATCTTTATCTCCTATGGACACTGTGAGACCTGCCGAGTTCCTCCAGCATTTTTGTGATTTTACTACAATCACAGCTGCCGTGGACTTTCGTGTTACACTCCAGGTTATTTAACCTTTCTTGATTTGCTGAAAAGAGGCACCCATTTAGTTTAATTTACAAAATAATTACAATGAGAGACATTTGACCAATCCAGCCTTCTAGCAACAAATGACTCATCTACAGAAAACAATTGTTTTATTTTTAAAATCAGTTTCAGATGTGTTACGGCACAAATATGGATCTAATGGGTGTCGTCCTGTATTGTTAATGATGTAATTCCACTGTGTGGCACCATTTTAATATTCTGTGGTTAATTGATCATATAGTTTAATCTTTAGAGTACGTTTTCTTTCTAAATGCAATATTTACAGTATACTTATTGTACTGACTAACACCACTCTCTTAAAAGAATATCAAAGTCCTCAATGAGTTTCAGCACGTAATCAGTATATTTCTGAAAGCTTTAATTTATTCAATATTAATCATTATGTTGATAATTCAGTTGTTAATATTAAATAGATCAAAGCATCTTCAAATCGGAAAATATAATTTTAGGGCTACAATTATGCAGGTAACTAAAGTTACCCATTAAAAACCTACACATTATAAACAACTTTGCGCACAAAATTACAATCAACACCGTTCTCTTTGAGTTGGTACCTACAGTATCCATGTGGTTTAGAATACACCATATATTTTTCATTGGTATAAAAATGAACAAATTATCTTCATCTCCAAATCTGGTACAACCAAGATAAAGGACGGCGAAGAAAAAGTGGACCCATTCCAGTTTTCCAATCAGCCACACTCCCCCACCACTGATTCGCAGATGATGCAATAGCCCTGAGCCTCCACGTGAATGATGCCTCATACTCCAAGCGACTTTAGCTCGGCATTCAACACAACCATACCTCAGAGGCTGGTGAATAAACTATCCTCATTGGGACTCTCTAAAAATGGATCCTAGGCTTCTCGACTGAAAGACCACAGTCTGTCTGGGTTGACAGCAAAACCTCAAGCTACATCACGCCGAGCACTGGGGCACCTGCGTGCTGAGCCCCGCTACTCTTCACACTGCTATCTCGTGACTGTAGTGCCAAGTTCAGCTCCAACAGAATCATCAAGTTTGCCGATGGCACAACGGCAGTGACGAGTCGGCTTACAGAGAGGAGGTTGAAAGGCTTGTAGAGTGGTGCAAGAGCAATCTGCGTCTCAACGTGCTCGAGACAAGGGATATGATTGTGGACTTTTGAAGGACGAAGGACCACTCCCAACTACATATCAATGGCTCTGTCATAGAGAGAGTAGGGAGCACAAACTCCTTGGTGTCCACTTAAAGGACGACATATCCTGGATCCACAATACCACCTCATCAGTCAGGAAGGTGCAACAGCACCTAGACTTTCTAAGGAGACTGAGGAAGGCAAGGCTACCAGCCACCATCCCAACAGCTTGCTACAGGAGCACAATACAGTGTCTTGGCTGGCTGCATCATAATGTGGTATGGTAGCTGCAAAGCATCAGATCAAAGGTCAGTATGGAGGGTAATTAACACAACTAAAGAGATCACTAGGGGTCTACCTTCCCTCTATCAACAACATCTGCAGGGAGCAGTGCTTAGAGGGGGGCCAGAAAATCTGAGGACCCTTACAATCCAGCCCTCAGTATCTTTGAGACACTGCCTACAAGGAAGAGGTACAAGAGGATAAAAACTAGGACTGCCAGGCTGGAAATGGACAGCTTCTTACCGCAAGTGATGAGACTGTTGAACAATCCAAGAAACTCATATTATTTTCATACATATTTATTTTTGATTGCTATGTTTATATGTCATTTGTGTGTAGGGTGTACTGTGTATCTGTGTGTGTGCACACTGTGGTCCAGAGATAGATTGTTCAGTTGATTTGGATGTGTACAATCAGATGACAACAGACTTGAACTTGAAATAAGCTGATCTTGGGGAAAATGCATTGAGTTTCAAGATTAAGGCCAACCACAAAGTGATTGCCTTGCATCTTGTTAATGTGCATAGCAAAATTAAGTTCAATTACGAACCGAAGTCTCGAGTTGTAAAGATTGATCAGATAGGATCGTTGTATCCAAGGATGAAAATATTTTCCCCAACAGCATTGTCAATCATTTTTATAGCCTTCATTACATGTAACTATTTGAACTGATGACCTTGCACTCATGCAAGATCCAAGCTCCTTCTTTTAGTCCAAGATTGTGTGATAGCACACCAAATAATGACAGGGAGTTTAAAAGTCGTACAGCCTCATCAATGCAGAAACACAAACACTGGAGATGCTGCTATCTTGAGGAAACAAAGAATTGCTGGAGCTTCCAACAGGTCAGATAGCATCCATGGGTAGGAATGGTCAGTCAGCATTTCAAGTTAAACCCTTTATCAAGTCTTAATAAGAGGTTTCAATTTGAAACATTGACTGGCCATTTCTACCCATGGATCCTATTGGACCTGCTGAGTGTCTCCAGCAATTCTTTGTTTCCTCACAGTTTCATCAATGTCCTATCACTCAATTGATTTCTATCTCACAGATTGTCCGGGGAACTTTGAAAGGTCTTTATTAATGGCCTGCACTGCATAATTTTGGAGCTGATAGTGATCTTGAACACATCCATTGGTAATTCAAATAATGTTGAATGACACTTGGGAAAAACAGCTTGCATCAGATAATGAAGTAACAAGTTTCTCATCAAAATCGTTTATGTTGAGTTTTCCCTGCTTCCTAATTTTCTAATTTGAGGAATTTTGAAAAGTAAACTCTGGCAGATGGATTGTTTGTCGAATGTACACGCATCTTGTTTTTAACCAAGTATAATTCCCATATATACAATGCTGACTTTCAATTCATATGCTTTAGCACCTAGTGGAATCACTAGTAACATTCACCAATGATTCCCAATGAGTGCTAAAGTAACACCTGCCATTCAATTGAATGCTTCTTTGTTTGCCATTAGACTTTCCTCGACAGTAAAATAGCTTTTAAAATATTTTCCTTTGCTGTTCCCTGACCAATGTTACTCTAACCATGGATTGCTCGGACAACACAATAGGCAAAAGGTTCCATTATTGTCACATTTAGAATGTAACGTACATGAAATTCTTTTAACTTTTGTCTACCATAAGACAGACAGAGTCGCCACTTTGTCCAGCGCCCCCCACAGCAGCCTCCAGCACTGGGTGTTCCTCAGCGGTCTCCCCTCCAAGTGCTGACCAGACCTGAGCCTGCTTAGCCTCCGAGATCAGACATTCTCAGGTATATTCGGACTTCTGTCTGTTAGGACACTCTGCACTGCTGCAGGTCACTTTTTTTGTATTAAAAGATGAAACAATATTTGCTATCTATCTTATGTATTTGAGGTTTCTTTTTATTCAATTAGGTTTACTGTTTATAACTTTTTTTTAAAAAAGACCTATTCAGCTGCAGCAGGCAAGAAATTCTGTGCAATTACACAATGCATATGACAATAAATTCATAACTATTATCAAGTTGGAATAATATGTGTTGCTATGTCCAATTTTAAGATTAACAAGTTTTTCTCATTCTACAGAAGCATCCAAAAGAATTGATTCAGTGGCCATTGTAAACATTCTCTGCACTAGTTGCGGAAGAATTTCTTTGGTATCTCTGAACTTTGTTCTTTGCCTCAGATATATTTGTTTAACTGGTTTTTCAGAGACTGAGTGCACAAATTTATAGTTTCCCTCTGCGCTTCAGGTAGATGAATGGCCAGTACTTCAAAATTACATTTGAAAAAAAAATCATCAATTTTCGATGAAGAAAATTGAAATTAGGCTCTCTTTGGGCCACAGGGTCTCCTTCAGGGGCTGTAGCATTCAAAGATCTCCATCCAGTACTAGGTAACCACACTATACTCTTAGTGCACATCTGATGTTAACCCCAACTTGCATGCAAAATTTTAGATTTCCACATCGTTTCGTTGCTAAGAGCACTCAGCGGCAGAAGAAGACAGCTTCTTTCTCTCTGCTCTTAGATTTCTGAATGTCTCACTTTGTCTTTTTATTGCACTATTTTATTTATTTTGAAACGTGGTCAGTGACGCTGCTGCAAAACAACAAATTTCATGACATGTTCATGACAATAAATTCTGAGCTATGCGCACGACACACAGATGTTCTATCTTTAAATTTAAATTTTAAATTTAGACATACAGCATGGTAACAGGCCATTTCGGCCCATGACCCCGTGCCGCCCAATTGCACCCAATTAACCTACACCCCCCCAATACATTTCAGAAACCAGAGACCCGGAGGAAACCCTCACACACACGGGAGGACATACAAACTCTTTACAGGCAATGCGGGATTCAAACTCCAGTCCCGATCGCTGACGGTGTAAACGGTGTAAAACTGCTACACCAACCGTGCCATTAGATTTCTTTAAATTTGTTCTGAGGGCTATTGCTTGCATTAAATAAATAATTGTTTTATGTACAGCTTTTTATTTTCGATTGGCCTAATTTCATTTGTACAAATTTTATTAAAATTAAATGCCTGTAAATGATAAGTAGCACTCTCCCTTTGAAAATAACCTTCACTGATGTAATTTTCAGTTTTGTTATGTTTGCTACATCTCGTCTTTTAGAAAGGGTGATTTCAAATTAATTATCCTTGAGCAGATTTGTCTTTTTATTGTACTTTATTTCACGTTGTGTATGATGAGGCTACTGTAAAAGGAAGAAAAGCCAAGGTATGATTTAGAATGCGTGTTTTAAATATATTGTCTTACTATTCAAGAGCTAACAAATATTGAATAAGGTATTCAAGGAGCTCATTGTGGGAGATAATTGGGAGATGTTGAGGTTATAACAGTGATGGATTGTTAGTGAGAAAACCATTGGAAGGACAAATCATGGATAAGTTTCCCCAGAGACGGAGCAAGGTAGAAAGAGAGCTGGAAGTGGCCCTTCTGAATGCGAGATTGTGGGGTTTAAACAACACTTGCGGTGCATCGGATGACAAATATCTCATATTAAGAAGAAAAAAAAATCAGGCCTTAGTGGGAGCTTCCATTAGGGTCAAGGGACAGTCCTTGTGGTGAGCACCCAAAATATACAAAGGAGGAAAAACCCAACACCCAACTCCAACCCACCAATTTTCCCCTGCAACCGTGTCTGCCTGTCCCGCATCGGACTTGTCAGCCACCAACGAGCCTGCAACTGACGTGGACATTCTACCCCTCCATAAATCTTCGTCCGTGAAGCCAAGCCAAAGAAAAAAAAGATTCCACACCTTAATTGAAGCTTGCCGTCAGACATTAAAAAACTGTCATAAATGAGAGGGCTGTCTGCGCAGGTGAGGGAAGTGCAGGAGTTGCATGTGGGTTTCAACATATAGAGAGGAAGTTGCAGGTATGGGTTTAAAATAACTGGTATGGGATTTTTTAAAAAAAGCCTGGTGTCCTTCGTTGAGAGACAATAAACTTAATACAGGAGGATGATGTGAACCTGTTAGTTAAAATACATGAGCATTATTCCTCATGGAATTACATGACTGGTTGGGAAACACGTGACAACTTCTTTTTAAACAAAAAACAAGGTTAGAATCCGAATGTGCATTTGTCAATATCACTGATATTTAAAAGAAAAAGGAGAATAAAGTACACACATTGAAAATGACCCAGGAATACCGACCGGATAGGATCAAGGTGCAATTTGGGAAGCAGAGGAGCGTTGCACCAAGGCAACCTGGACGACGGTTTAAACAACGGAAAATGCGATCCTTGTTCAGATTCAATCAGTTATTGTCACAAGTCACTCATCAGTTAGTGTAAGGATGCTGTCGATGACAGATGACCAAAGCCATTACTTGTCACAGAGTCCACATTTCAGAGGAATGCTAGAGTGAGGATGAGAAGGACGTTATAAAGTTTATAATTGGGAATAGGAATGAAAATGAGGAGTGGATGAATCTGCAGCTCAAGAAGCTTTGCCAAATGCGCATTATAAAAGGTTGCGAAAGAAGGCACAAAGACAGACAAGAGACCTCAATGGAGAGGCTGAAGCCGAGAGTCATGAAAGAGAAGCTTAGAAGATGAGTGACAAATAAAATCTTGGTGCTGCGCAAGAAAAGGTTGCTGGGCTGATGGGGAAATAAAGAGCCCTGAATAACTAGTAACAGAATGGAAAGACCTTCAGCCAAGCTGCACAAGTGAGATAATACTGCAAAAATTAGTTTTTAAAAAATAAATGCCTGTTAAATTTAGAACTGTTTCGTCATGGACTTTAAAAGCATTCTACCTAAGTGATTCCAGGCAGGTTAAATTAACATTTAACTAAAATACAAGAAAGTGAAATGCCCCCCAGCTTTTTCCTGACATCTTTTAACTGTCAATACCCAGTGAAAGAGTTCAACTGAGACTCAACAATTACCGTACATGCAGTTGAAAGCATTGGAAAGAGTAGCATTGTGAACTTCAAGGAAATTGTGCACAGTATTTTTGCTCCAAATAAAACAAGTCAGCAAATTTGATCCTGAATTATTTAAACACTCCATCCTCTAAATCATAGCAAATTCTGAGAGAAGTTGTACAATATTTTGAAAAAATGGAGCAGTTATCTTACAAGAATCAACAAAAATGTTAATGCAGCATAAAAATAGTGCTAAAACAGATTAAAACAAGAATTAAATGTCAGCACCCAATATTTTCATTCCAGATTAAAAAAATAGTTCCAATAGAGATATTAGAAAGAACAACAGGCATGTCTATAAATGCATTGTACAAAGTGGCGACACAAAATAACATCGTTTCATTAATTTTCAGAACATTAATTTCCACAAGTAACTGCACATAAATATTCTAAAACAAGTTAACCGGTAATTTGATTTTAACAATGAATATGCTATTATTAGCGCTGCCGATACTGCTGTAACAGCAGCACTGCCGCTGGTGCAGACCCATGGAGAGTGGGGAGCAGAAACACAGCGTTCTCGAGAGGTCCATCTGCCCAGTCCGACTGCCGTCAGCTCCGCACGTGGTCTGTAAATGGAGCTGACGGGGGTTTTAATGGAAAAAAATCCCGTGATTGCAAGGCCTGCGCCCACGGTGGCGGCACCTATGATTGGTAGCAGCCATGAGGGGTTACTGACTCCGCGGAATCAGAGGACAGGCGCAGGGCACCAGAAAACAGGGAGACCACCTGAGAAGGAGAAGCAGAGGAGGCAACCCACAGGACAGTGACCACATCAGTTGAAGAAACACACAGGTGGTGGGATGTTAGGAATTTAAGGGAGAGGAACCGACGCAGCCTGTGGGCTGCTGGCGTCTGCAGTTGAGGGATTCACATGAGGCGCTGGTCAGCTGGAGACAGCCACGAGACCAGCTGAAGGGACGCCAGATATCAGAAATGGGATGCGAGAGGATGCTGAAGGGTTCCTGAATATGTCGGTGGTTCAGATCTAGAGTTCTGGCTGCTGATAGTTTGGACTGGACTCTCTGTGGCTACAGGACTGCAGAAGCATTGGAGATGAATCCATGATACTCAGTGACTCTGAAGGGATTCTCTTTTGCTTCTTTTTCTCTGACTGTAAGAGGCACTTCAGGTAATTTCTACTGATGGCGAATCTGTCTCTTACGGCAGACTAAAGCAAATTTTGTGTAATATTGCACTATTTTATTACATAAAAATAAATTGATTCTTGTATAACAGCAGGAAGTACAAATTATTTTTGGAGGAGTAAAGGGAAAAGGATGATAATGGAGATGCAACCCTCAGAAATTGTGACTAAATATATGGATCAATTCGACATGCCATTAGAATCAACACAATGTGGCCCCATCGTACTGCGATCATTGGGGTCCATCAAATGTCATCACGAAAAATGTGGGGTCCTGCTTAATCAGGGTTTCAATTACACGTTCTTGTTGCAGTTGAAATTAAAACACAATTAATCTTATGATCCAGTTCTTGTGTTTGAGCTATCAAAGCATCTGAGTATAAACCCACGTGCATCTGTGCTTGGAACTGCTGTGTCTTTCCCGACGCCCCCACTCCTGCCGGGAATCCAACGCCAGAGTCCAATGACTCAATGTGTTATATCTGAAGTCGCATTAAATCGGGGTTTCACTGTACACACAAATGCATCAGTGTTTAAATACAAACTGCAGATCTTTGCCAATATATAAAAATGTTTTGTGATTCTTCAAAATTGAAATAACACGCCAACATATATTTCATTGATGAAATAGAACAGTTGTAACACTGAATATCTTCATACCTTGTCTGCTAATGCCTTCAAGGATTCAAGATATCTTGACCAAAAATCCTTAAAGAGAGGACGATCAATTTTCTTGAGGCCATCTTTAGTACTTGCATCCACACTGACATAAAGCTGAGTAACTGGCTCAAGATTTCTGAATGAAGAAAAAAATTGGAGCACATTATTCCATGAATTGTGTGTGTTTTCAGTAACAGCTTGTGTGCCGTGATCAAGTTCCTGAAACTGTTTTTGATGTCCATTCGATAAAGGAATTACAAAAAAAAAACATCTTTCCCTCTCCTGCTTCCAAAGTAACCAAGGAAAACATTCTCAAGATTACTCTACCCACTATTTTGGATAAACTGAACTACAAGATGGTGATTATCAAAGCACTTCTCCCCAGTTCAAAAACAAACAAATGTGAAGTGGACTGATCATTTTCTAAACTGGAAAATTGGGCATGCAACTTGGATTCCACTACTCTGTGTGCTCAGACTACTGAATGCCATGGTTCTTGTAATCCAGAAGTATCCAAGTAATCATTTTAAGACGTTATTTTACCCCATAAGTAGAACTACTCATCGATATTTGTAGCTGCATCAGTGAAATCACTAAATGCTTATTATTAAAATATTTTTGAGGTGAAATTTCTAACCTCAAAATAGTGGTTTATATATATATATATATATATATATATATATAAATCTTCATCCGCAAAGCCAAGCCAAAGATATATATATATATAATTAGAAAAGAAAATGACTGCAGAAAGGTGATAAAATAGTCATCCTCCACAATAAAGCAACATTTATCTGAGTGCATTAAGGAACTGGAACAAAAGGGAGGGCAATGTGAATTATCGGCAAAACTCTTTAGCAACTGAATCATATTTGACACATCTGAGCTATATTGTCTTGTCAGAAACTAATCACCATTTTACCTGGAGTTCGCTGGGAAAAATACTTCAGCCAACAATTGTTTCACTATTGACCAATCATCTGTCATTGAACTAGGAATGGGACAGTCTACAGAAGATTCAAATAGGCTCATGTATCATACAAAATAAAACTATAGCAGGAACTGGTCAGAATTTTGGCTTGGACTAACAAATAGTAATTTTAAAAAAGTAACATCCATCTTCCACAAGCCACATGACCATCTTGAAGAAGAAATTTAAATTGGAGCAACCAAATGATTGCTGTAATTATTGGAGTGTTTCCATTCTTCTCAGCAACAGGAAAAGAGCTTCACTTTGGATTTGGGGCAGAAAACCAGGGGACTCCGACCTCCTATCCATTGAAAACATCCATGTGAGGCACTGCTTCAATAAGGCACCCACACCCACTCATAAAAGATCACCATTATCCTGGTTGCAACCTCTTCTTGCTGCTATCTTTGAGAAGAAGGTACTAAAGTTCAGCACCTACAGGTAATCCCCCCCCCTCCCCCCCATTTACTATCAGGTTAATTAACCTCCCCTTGCTACCCTAACTACTAGATTGCAAGGAACCTGTCTGAACTATTGCACTATTTCATTTAGTGCATTTTTTTCTTGCATAAACTATAAGAGTGAATATTTAGTTTTTATTTCCCCTTTGTATTAATTATTTCTTTCCATACTGGGATCATTTAATGCATTGTGGCTGGTTTTTTTTTTAAATAGCTTTTTGGTTATAGGAAGTAAGAATTTGGTGTGTGTGTGTGTGTGTGTGTGTGTGTGTGTGTGTGTGTGTGTGTGTGTGTGTGTGTGTGTGTGTGTGTGTGTGTGTGTGTGTGTGTGTGTGTGTGTGTGTGTGTACATGATCATTAAATTTACTGCCTTCTCCAAATGTGGTTGGCCATTTGAGTTTATTATAGAGATTATATTCTAAACTGAATTCAAAGACAAATCTCAACTATTATATGAATTGGACAACGATGAGACATGGTAAGATGTATATATATTAAAAAAATATAACCATGAAAAAGTGATGATCAACTCAATAACTAAGAGTTTTAATCCATTTAAAAATTAATTTTCTATTAATCAATTCCCTCAATATGCAATTCCTTGATGCATGAAATGCAAATTTTAAAAGAAAATGCAGATCAGTCGTCACAATATGACATGCAGTGAAATGTTTGTAATTAACAAACCCTCTCCTCAAAATGCATTAAAAATAACAGTACAATTTCCTTTTAAGTTAATTTTCTTGTACGTATTGAGAGTTCATCTGTAAGAAGCTGTGAATTTCATCCTCACCTGATTTCCTCAGGAAACTGGGCATTAGTTACAAGGAAACTGGAAATTTTTTGATGGTGCAACAGCTTTAAAAACTGGTTGATTTTTGGGTACATGATTGGCTCTCCTACTAATGATAATGCACAGTGTTTCACCACCATACCCTCTGCATAGCGTTCAGCTTTTACTCCAGGTACACCTGGAAAAACAACAGCAGATATTTGAGTAAGAACTTAACATTTTTGTGGTATGCCTGGAGAAAATTACCAGCATTTATTCACCCAATTTTAAAAAAAATTGAAGATATCACTTCTATAAACTGCAAATATAGAACATAACCAACTGCATTTTAAACATACTGCCAATCTAAAAAAAAACACTTGCAGTTAAACATCAGCTTAGAGTAGGAAGATGGATCTTTGTTTGCAAGCTTTATTATGTGACATTCTGATTGGTTGAATATCAGCATCGATGACTTTTGAATGAAAGTTTCAAAACCCATTTATTTGTTCCACATGATTATTAATTTTTACACTGGACAATGGTGGCAAAGTTGGGGTTCACTGACCATTTCTAATTTCTCGATATTTTTACACACCTCTCTGGTTATCTAGGCCAGAGGTAATTTGCTATGTTGAAGTGAGGAGAGCATCATAAACAGACCAGGCAGAATGCGGACCCCGATCAACCTTTCCGAAGAACTGCAGGGAAACAGTTTGGTTGAGCTAGTGGAGTTGTTCTAGTGAACCGGTGCGGACTCGAAAGGTCGACATGGCCTGTTTCCATTCCGTAAATGGTTATATGGTTATATGGTTTTACATAGTAAAACAAGTAACCTGGCTGGACATTTTTGTTTTAATTGCAAAATATTTTTTTCTTTCATTGTTAAATTTCTAAAAATTAGTTAATTTATCCATTTGTAATCTAATATTCAGATTAAAAAAGCTATTGCAGAAGCTAACTATACAGGAAGGTTTGTTCACCTGATCAAACATTGTATCTTGAATAAAAAGTAATGAATCAAATAGTTCGCAAGGGATGATATTTCAAAGCCATTCTGATGTGTCAATGTAAATGCTACTTTATCAAAGCAGCCGTAGCTATAAAATGTGATGAGTATTCACTAATATTTACTCAAATAGGGTTCTGTGCAGTTAAATCTCTTCAAAGTGCATTTTTTAAAATGCCAGATTACAAGACCTAATCTGACTTAAATCAGACTTTATTAATAAGCTGTTAACCAAGCTGGCAAAGAACACAATTTTCAAGATGTTATCTGAATTTTTCTCTTTCTGGCCAGCTCTGATTCATCTTTGAGTGCAGTAGAAAAAGATTTATACACGAATAACAGCAGTAGAAAGGGTAGCTTGAAGAAAATCAACAAAATAATTTTTCCTTGTTCACCAAAACTTCAACTGTACAAAATACTTTTAATAAAAAGATAAAAAAGGAAATACAGTGTAGTTTAAGAACAAGATTCATTTTTAAAAAATCCTTTGAGGTTAACAGCAAAGGCCTCAAGGCAAACATTTTGCCCAGGGCCATTATGCTCTGAACTGAACACAAAATGTAAACTGAACATGCCCAGTCTATCCATTTTTTTTAAGATGGATGATTATTATTTTGTAATTTTTAGGCAGCAATTTTCTTTTATATTAAATAATTTTGGTTACTAATTTTGAAAGTTAGATGGCGAATTCTGCTATAAAAGTATTTTTTTTTAAATACCAAGCTATCATTTTTGATTGGGTGGGGGTATGTGTGTGGGGGGGGAGGAGGTGTGTGGGGGGGAGGGGGTGTGTGGGGGGGGAGGGGGTGTGTTGGGGGGGAAGGGGGTGTGTGGGGAGGAGGGGGTGTGTGGGGGGGAGGGGGTGTGTGGGGGAGGGATGTGGGGAGGGGGGTGTGGGGAGGGGGTTGTGGGGAGGGGGGCGTGGGGAGGGGGGCGTGGGGAGGGGGTGTGGGGAGGGGGTGTGGGGAGGGGGTGTGGGGAGGGGTTGTGGGGAGGGGGGTGTGGGGAGGGGGGTGTGGGGGGGTGTGTGTGTGGGGGGTGTATGGGGGGGTGGGTGGGTGGGGGTATGTGTGCGTTTGTGTGGACACGTGTAAAAACTGAAGTAAATAGTAAGAAGGTTGAGAAAGAGAGGAAAGGAGTGAGAAAAGTGATAACACAGGGACAGAAGTGGGTGGTTTAACTTGGATGATGATGTGCAGGGAGACAGCAACAAAGTACAATCTTGGAAAACCTACTACCAGCCAGAGAGACATGTTTTTTGCAGTTCTTTGCTCCTACCAATGTCTCTCCCCAACCTACCTTATCATTTCATGTCATGACCTCTATTGTTCAAAGCCACTTTCCCAGCTGTGATTTTTTTTTTAATAAATGATTTCAGGAAGTCCTAGGAAATTGTACATCTCACAGCCTACATGCAATAATCATTATCTCAAGAAGTTACATCAGATCACACAGCTTGGCACATAGACCAATTTATTTCCAGATTTAACTATAGCAACTAGTACATTTTTAACAACTGAGAAGCTCATTGACATCTTTGGTCCTGTTTTTGAATAAAGGTGAATCTTTAATGAACTACAACAAACTCGCTATCATTTACCCACCTGTACCAAGCTGCTTCTTGCTTCCTCAGCCTGAAAAAGCTATCTTTGTTGCAATGTTTATGATTTGAATTTTTGATTCATGCACAAAATCTATGGATATTTGATGAAAGCGAAAGGGAAACACAAATTAATTAATCTCCAACCCTCTACCCGTCATTATTTCTGAGGGTCTGAGAGAAAATTGAGTATAAGGAGACTTCAGATTTGGGAATCATTGAAGATGCCCTGGATGCACAGGTTAAAAAGAAATGCAAGTGAATTGTGTACTCATGAGCAAGATATGAAGGAAATGGGAAACAATATCGGCTCGCCACTTGAGAAGGTCAGAAGTAATGGTGGAGTATCTTTGAAGTATGACAGCATCATGAACAGATCTTGGGAATTAGCAGGACAGAAATGATCATGAAATTCTCCAAAGGCACAGCATGAATTCTGGCCAGAAATCACACTGGAAACAACCTTTTGATTCTAAAATTAACCAAAGTGCCTTTAAAAATATTGAAGAGCCCCTGGGGTCTGTTGTCATCTAGAAAGCACGTCAGACAGTAATAGGGAGCAAGTAAATGATCTGTACTATAGAAGTTGGAAATAGGCAATACAAGATAAGGAAAATAACTATTCACACAACAGCAACCTACAAAGTCTAACACTGTAGAGACCGTTTAGCTCATGGCTGGTTCTTTGAAGAGTAACAATTCATTGCATGCCAGACCTTAGTAATTTTTCCTTTTCGAGTACTTAGCCAATTCTCTACAAAATGTAACAAATGAATCTACTTCCATGATTTTTTTCAGGAGGTGTAGTTCAAAATGAAGGGACCACATGATTTGGTATTAATGGGGCTACGAGAACAGTGAAAATAGCTTTGGGCAGCAAAAGTGGGCTCTGGGTAGCTAAAGTGGCTATTCACAATAAAAAGAAACACTGAAAACATACAAAGGATAGGCAATAGAAAGATATCATTTTAATAAGCATTCACAGACAGATAATGAGCCTTAAGCTACAGACCTAAGAGTGTATCTCCAAATTTTTTAAAAATCCCAAAACATTAATAGCACTGTGCAGAAGCCATAATAATACAAAATTCATTTAGAAAAGTTCAAAATTTTAATTATTGTTTTCAACTTTCAGGAAAGTTGATGAAGGCAACTTCATGGATGTTGTCCACATGGACTTTAGTAAGGTCTTTGACAAGATCCCACATGGGAAGTCAGTAATGAATGTTCAATCGCTCAGTGTTCATGGTGAAGTAGTAAATTGGGTAAGACTGGTTTTATGGGAGAAGCCAGAGAGTGATAATGGATGATTGCCTCCCTGACTGGGGGCCTGCGACTCGAAGTGTGCTTCAGGGATTGGTGCTGTGTCCACTGTTTGTCATCTATATCAATGATCTACATAATAATGGTATAAATTGAATCAGCACAAAAAATTGGAGGTGTAAAGGACAGGGGGATCCATTTAAAAAATGGGCTGCAAAATGGAAGATGGAATTCAATGCAGACAAATTTAAGGTGGGGCACTTTGGAAGAACAAAGCAAGGTTGATATACACAGTAAAAGGTAGGCCAGTGAGGCATGTGATTGGACAGAGGGATTGGAAATACAGATAAATAATTCCCTGAAAGTGGTGTCACAGGTAGATAGGGTTGTAATAAAAGTTTTTGGCACATTAGCCTTCATAATTCGAAGTATTGAGCGTAGGTGTTGGGCTGTTAAGGCAAAGTTGTACAAGATATTGATGTGGCCAAATTTGGAGTATTGTGTGCAGTTTTGGTCGCCTACCTACAGGAAGGATATCAATAAGATTGAAAGAGTGTAGAGATTTACAAGGATGTTGCCAGGACTTGAGTTCCATGGAAATGTGATACCAGGTAGGACTTTAATTCCCTGAAGTGCAGAAGAATGAAGGGAGATTTGATAGAGGTGTACAAAATGATGATGGGCATATCAATAGAGTAAACGTAAGCAGGCTTTTCCCACTGAGGTGAGGCAATATTAAAAACTAGATGACATGGGTTGAAGGTGAAAGGTTTAAGGGGAACTTCTTTACACAGAGAGTGGTGGGAGTGTGGAACGAGCTGCCAGCTGAATTAGTAAATGCAAGCTCAATTTTGAATTTAAGAAAAATTTTGAAGCCCATACATAGAGAGGAGTATGGAGTGATATGGTCTGGGTGCAGGTCAGTGGGACTAGGCAGAAAAATAGATTAACACAGACTAGAAGGCCCAAGGTCCTGTTTCTATACTGTAGTGTTCTATGGTTTATAAGAAAAATCAAAAAACAAATGCTATTGGTTTTGAATTGATTGGCTCAGTTGAATAACCTTGTTTTAATGTTAGATTGTTTTGCTGCTCATTCTTGATATCGGTTGCATTCCTATTTACAGCCTCCAAGTACTTTATTCATTACTCACCTACCTTATTCTTATTTGTCGCTCTTTTATCATCTAATTTCACATTTATAATATGTGACACATCATGCATCAGGCTGAATACATGTAGTAACACCCATATTGTGTATAACGCAGCTGATAAATGAATGACAAATTATATGTTTAATGATTAAATCCTCTGAACTTATGTTGTACCTTATGTTGTACCTTTACTATCAGAGTAAACTGAGGTCCTCCATCAGCCAGCTCCCCACCATGACTACCAGCCCCCCCACATCTCCATCGGGCACACAAAACTCAAAACGGTCAACCAGTTTACCTATCTCGGCTGCACCATTTCATCAGATGCAAGGATCGACAACGAGATAGACAACAGACTCGCCAAGGCAAATAGCGCCTTTGGAAGACTACACAAAAGAGTCTGGAAAAACAACCAACTGAAAAACCTCTCAAAGATAAGCGTATACAGAGCCGTTGTCATACCCACACTCCTGTTCGGCTCCAAATCATGGGTCCTCTACCGGCATCACCTACGGCTCCTAGAACGCTTCCACCAGCGTTGTCTCCGCTCCATCCTCAACATCCATTGGAGCGCTTTCATCCCTAACGTCGAAGTACTCGAGATGGCAGAAGTCGACAGCATCGAGTCCACGCTGCTGAAGATCCAGCTGCGCTGGGTGGGTCACGTCTCCAGAATGGAGGACCATCGCCTTCCCAAGATCGTGTTATATGGCGAGCTCTCCACTGGCCACCGTGACAGAGGTGCACCAAAGAAGAGGTACAAGGACTGCCTAAAGAAATCTCTTGGTGCCTGCCACATTGACCACTGCCAGTGGGCTGATATCGCCTCAAACCGTGCATCTTGGCGCCTCACAGTTTGGCGGGCAGCAACCTCCTTTGAAGAAGACCGCAGAGCCCTCCTCACTGACAAAAGGCAAAGGAGGAAAAACCCAACACCCAACCCCAACCAACCAATTTTCCCCTGCAGCCGCTGCAACCGTGTCTGCCTGTCCCGCATCGGACTTGTCAGCCACAAACGAGCCTGCAGCTGACGTGGACTTTTACCCCCTCCATAAATCTTCGTCCGCGAATCCAAGCCAAAGAAAACTTCTTCCTGAATTTTGTTTACCCCTGCAAACGAATACTATCACAATTCAGATCAGTCTTTACATGTGCACATACAAAGCAAGTTGCATCATAAGATTAATTCTTAAAAATACTTTATCAATAAATCCATCCATATCTCAACTGCTGAATATCGAACACAAGAACATGAGAAAAAGGAGTAGGCCATCTCACCCCATCTCGCACCCTTCGCCATTCAATATGATTATGGGTGATAATTATGATAGGCTCATCCCAATCTACCTGCCTTTTCCCCATATCCCTTAATTCCCCATATCCCTTAATTCCCCATATCCCTTAATTCCCCATATCCCTTAATTCCCCATATCCCTTAATTCCCCATATCCCTTAATTCCCCATATCCCTTAATTCCCCATATCCCTTAATTCCCCATATCCCTTAATTCCCCATATCCCTTAATTCCCCATATCCCTTAATTCCCCATGCTATGTAAAAATCTATGCAATTTTATATATATTTACTGAGGTAGCTTCCACTGCTTCAAAGCGTAAAGAGTTCCATAGATTCACCATCCTCTGGGAAAAGCAGATCCTACTCATCTCCGTCCTAAATCTACTACCCTGAATCTTGAGGCTATGTCCCTTAGTTCTAGTCTTACCTACTAGTGGAAACAACTTATCTACTTCTATCTTATCTTTCATAATTTTATACGTTTCTATAATATCCTTTCTCATTCTTCTGAATTCCAGCGAGTACAGTCCCAGACAACTCATTGGCTAATCCCCTCATCTCTGGGATCAATCTAGTGGACTATCTTCAAAGCCAGTATATCCTTCCTCAAGCACGGAGACCAGAACTGCACTCTGTACTCAAGATGCGGCCGCACCAGTACCCTTCTTGATAGGCTGCTGTACCTCCAAACCAATTTTTGTGATTCATGCACAAACACTCCCAAATCCTTCTGTACAGAAGCATGCGGCAATCACTTGCCACTTAAATAACAATTTGATCTTCCATTCTTCTTCTTTCCAAAATGAATAACCTCACATTTACCTCCATCTGCCGGACCCTTGCCCATTTACTGAGCCTACCTAAATCACTGCAGCCTCTCCATATCCTCAGCACAATTTTCTTTTCCACTCAATTTGTTGTCATCAGCAAAGTTAGACACACCACATTGTTCCTTCTTCTAGAAAGTCAGTGTGTAAAATAAATAGTTGCAGGCCCAGCACTGACCCCTGTGGCTCACCAATCATTATTAACCAGAGAAACACCCCAATACCCCAACTCTCTGCTTTTTAATGGTTAACCAATCCTCTATCCATGCTAATACATCACCCAAACTTTATGCATCCTCATCTACTGGATCTCTGCAAATCCATATCATTCTGTCTTTAAAGAACTTCAGTAAGTATGTCAAACAGGACCTGTCTTTGCTGAATCCATGCTGCATCTGCCTGATGGTTCCAATTTGTTCCAGATGCCTCGCTATATCTTCTTTAGTGATAGCTTCAACCATGTTCTCAACTACAGATATTAAACTAACTGGCCTCTAGTGACCTTGCCTCGACACTGACCCTTTTACTTGCTTTCCCAGTTGTAGAATGTGCAATATCTTGAATAAAGAAACAGCAGGTCAATGGAGAATTCATGTAACACTCCAGCCTTCTCTTACTACTGCTTTTGACTCAGTGGAGTACACTGATGAGGTAGTATTGACTAGATTGAATTTGTCCTGATATTTGTGTGTAGGACATGCAGGCTATTTTATACATTGTTTGGGACATGTCAGTATTGCGGTTGAGTTGGAGCCACTTCTTCATAGACAAGTGCTGGGTTTACAGCCTTTTCTATATCCAATGCTCAGTGATTTCTTCATACTACTTGGAGAAAGCTGACTGAAACCTATCAATGGTGCAGCTCGTAAGTGAGCCAAATCAGTCCGGAATTTTCACACAATCCTTGTGACTACATGCTTTTCCTCCAAGTACTCCAGTATCCTCCTACAAATTAATTGGCCTCTGCAAACTGTGTGTAGCTGAGTGATAGAATCTGGTGGGAGTTGATGGGACTATTGGGTGAATAAAATGTTAATTACGGCTGGAGAACTAGGTACATGATGATCACACAGTGGACCGGAAGGCCTCTTTCAGGGCTTAATTACCCTTTGATGCTTTTCTACCATATAGTAGCAATCTCAGGATCACAAAAAAGAGATGAATCATTCACTGAGCACTTCTGACAAAATCATTGCAAGTTCTTAAGTTTTTTTTGTGCTTTTCCATTCCTGTGCTTGGCTTTACTAATGACTGATGATAGGAATGTAAATTAAAACCATTTCTTATGAGCTAATACAATCTTTAACATGTTAGCCACAACTGACATAATTTTCCAATTGAGCTTTTGTGCCTTAAAGCGGTATATATTTATGATTACCAATGTATATTAATCATTTAAGTGTTAGCCATTAGGGTTCATGACCATCATACCCTTCCATGTACATTCCCAATCTACCAAAACCAACTCCACCTTTGCAATATATGTTATTGAGAGGTGCAACCCTGGTTTTTCATTGAACTACATCTTTGCATAAAATTCCCTCGTATTATGATCAGGAAAAGGGCCTTTCATTACAAGATTGTTAATCAATTTTCTCAGATTTAAAAGAGTTTGGTCCCTCATTGGGACCTCCACACACCATCTCTCTGTGAACTTGTTCTCCTAACATCATTACAAATTTGATCTGTTTAATCGATACATGGATTAAAATTTTGCAAGTTTATTTTATTACCCCCTATACATGCAACTCTAATCCCCGATTTAAAGCATGCCTTAAATTATTACTATTTAGAGGTCTATAGTAAACTCCCCCAACATTTTCTGTCACATTTCTGTTCCAAAGCTCTGCACAAATGGATTCTACAATTTCAATTTCTGACCTATGACCCCTCTTCTCTAGATTTCACATCTTTTTCAATTTTTTTTCTATTTCTTCTAAAAAAAATTAAGAATTTCACAAATATTAAATCTCTGGACTACCCATCAGATCATACCCAATTAGATTTTAATTCATCCATCTTGTAATAAATGCTGCATTAACTCAGATAAAGAGCCTCAATTATTTGCCATGCTCATTCCCATACATTTGCAT